>NC_136975.1:18645201-18763742 GCF_032717465.1 Coenobita brevimanus | reverse complement strand
AGGCATTTTTGCAATTTCATACCCACCTAATCCCGGACCAAAAATGGAAAAAAAAATTATTGCATAAAACAATCCAAAAGGACATATATGTCAAGGAAAAGAAAAAAGTACACCTTATAGGAGAAATAAGAGCAGGATGGCCGTCCGTCGTGTTTTTAGCCCAGTTTCCCAAGCCGTGAGCAACGTTTTCCCACCCAGCTGGGCGGGATGAGAGAGAACGGGGGAGGGGAGGGGAATGGGGGATTCCCCTTTCTCAGTGTCCTCCACTGGCTCATATTCCTCCCCAGAATAGTCATCCAGGTCTTTCTCTTCTGAAGAATCACTAAATCAAGGGACAGAAGGGTCTATGTGACAATTTCAACAGCCTCCTCCAGCTCAATGAGGCAGAAAAATGCTGTGATTTTTGCGACATTCTGATACTATGATGGACCGTGCCACACTGATGTTACCCATCCATGCAGAACCAATCACAGTACTACAACTGCCTGGAAACAGTTTTGCCTATACATTAAGCTACTCCTTAGCAAAAAATTAACTAGATTAAAGCAGTCTGAGACATGCTACAGCGCCCGAATTTTGTTGTCGGCATCATCACGTCACTGGGATTAATCGAGAGGTTTTGTACTGTCGGTACCATGCCGACGGCGGGATTGTACGGGTTAATGCTGTGAAGTAACTAGTGACGCAAATATTATACATCAGCAAACATATAAAGGAGTGCTGTAACGAGCTGGCAGTTGTCCTCAGTTGATCAGTGGAAACCCTGACGAGACCGAAAACAGTACATCAGGTTCTCTGCAATGAAACTCTCAAGGTCAAGCCATATTCAGAAGATGAAGCACTCGCTCTTTTTGTGGATGAGAAATTCACAAAAGCAACATGGCAGCTCACGCAACTCTCCACCAGAAAACATGCTAATATCTATCCAGTGTACAACTGCATTCAATCTGCCAAGGAAAGCTGCTACCCAGGAATCATCAGCATTGAACCGACATGAGCAGAGTACGACTGCAGTCACTGCTGGCCTGCACAAGTGATTGCTTGCTTTAACTGCTGGGAGAGTCCATCTACCAGATGGCTGATGGAGACAGCATACTTGACCTGCAGCTCACCTGCAAATGGGTTTCAACAGATCCTCTGGCCAAACTCCTTATAAGCAGAGTGGCATGCCCAAAGTGGTTCGAGATGGCCAGGTCCTCTGGACCTCTTCAGTGCTGCTCCAGTTGGCACTTGGTGATCTGGTGGAATGGCTCAATCAAGCACCATGTTCTACTCGATTCTGAGCCAATGAAATTGGAATACTGCAAGGAGACAGCTGAGCTTAGCAGAGTCACCATACTGGCAGTAGAAGATCGAAAATCTTTGGACACACATTGCTGGCCTGGACGGTGTCAGCATCAATGTGGACTACATATTGGAGCAAACAATGATAGACGAGAAAGTGCTGAGCACCATCATCGGCGCAGTGTCAGTGCAGAGCTGTCCCATTTGTTCTGCCACGCCCAAAATCATGATCGCCCTTGACTGCGTGCACCAGTTGACAGCCAACAAAGAGAACTTGCAACTAGGCCTGAGCACCCTGCATGCCTGGATCCGCTTCCTCGAGTGTGTCTTGCACATTAGCTATCAACTGACCATGAGGAAATGGCAATGTAGGTCAGCAGCTGACAAAGAAGAGCTCATTTGGAGCAAGAAGGTTGTCCAAGATTAATTCTGGCATCAGCTGCATCTCCACTAGAATGGGTAGAGGCGGAATGTCAAATGAAGGCAACATGAAGACAGACATTCAATGACTAATTGAAACTGGCTGAAGTGACCAGCGTCGATGAACAGATCATCCATTGCCTTCACGCCATTTTTCAAGTGGTGGCTTCTGGGCACAAAGTGGACTCCACTAAGTTTGCCGTGTACTGCGACCACACAACGGACCTGTATGTCGATCTATACGCGTGGTACCCGATGTCAGTAATGCTGCACAGAGTGCTCATTCATGGAGGGCAAGTCATCGCATCGTTGCCTATCCCAATTGGAATGATGAATGAAGTGGCTCAAGAGTACCGCAACAAGGACATTCGTGCATACCGCACTGGTCATGCACAGAATGACTTGTGCCTTCACAACATCACTGACAAGTTCAAGTACCTGTTGCTGAGCAGTGATCCATTCATCAGCTCCGTTGCAATGGGTCAGTGCCCTCGAACAACAGCCTTGGGCAAGAAATCCCTCATCTCTGACGCTTGGAGCCTGCTGCAACTACGAGCCGTCATGGATCACGATAGCATCAGCAGCAATTCTAGCAATTAATGACACCTGACTTGGTCGCATTTTCTATGTGGAAATTTGTTTTGTGCATTGCTTACAATTTGAATTTTGCTGATAGTTGGTGCATAATATATGCTTCATGTTGCTGTTCATCATCAATGTTGAATTTGTGAGTTGATCATAAATAAAATGCAGCAGTATTTTTATGCTGTATGATACCGAAATTATGCGTACAGTGGAAAACAGTGTATGATCCATCAGGAACAGCATTTTCTCACGCTAGAGACAATAACAGATGTCAGAATCTGATTCTGCATCTAATCTACCCCCGGGGGCCGACTTTCATATGTGCATCACTTCAAGGTAAAGATGTGTTACTTCTCAGGCCGATCTGGCCCACTGTGATAAAGGAAAGATGCTTATAGAGAGGGGAAAAATACTGGAGGCATAACTACTTAACACAGTGACACCTAGGACAATTTTATTATAGGCCTACTGTCTCTGTCTCCTTACAAATTTATTCAGCTTACGACAGAGATTTTGAACTGGACGAGTTAGATACAGCCTTAATAAAACCCTTCATTATGAAAGATCTTTACTAGGCTGATTATAATCGTTTAAAAGAAGTGAAAATAACCTATAAAGAATGTCACCTGGATAGGAGTGATTAGAAAATGCAATGTTGAAAAGCAAAGAAACGACCCAGAATAGGAAAAAGAGAAATATACTCCATGGTGATGCTTTAAGAATGGGCCCCCAAAAGGAATGGAACAAAGAACAAAATGCATACGTACATACATCATGAAGCCACCAACCCCTACCTCGTGGCTGGCAGTATCACTAGGCTAACCTTCCTGATAAGTTTTGGTCGTGCCTTTTAAACTTTACATAAGATCATTGAAGGGGCGTGATGGGGAAGGAAGGGAGGCAGTAAATTCAATGAAATTTCTTTTTTAGTAATCGTTAATTAATACATTTTTAATCCTTAATTGTAATACACCTCAAAATGAAACGTCATTATCTTGTTACCTAAGAAAGGAAAATAATAATAATAATAATAATAATAATAATAATAATAATAATCCTTGGTCACAATTAGTTTCAAATGAGTTAACTCGGATACAGATTTTCTTTCTCTTAACGTAAAATGAGAAAAAAACACTATTTTATATTCTAAAATGGCCAAAATTTATGGCAACATTCAAAGTTCACTAGAAAATACTTTGAACAACGACATAAATTCAACAGCATCATCTTAGCCTTCTTTTTCAAAAATTCTTGGAGTGGGAGTAATTCAGATACATATACTCTGAGGGGTAGTAATATTTGCAACCCTAAGCTCATCTGAAACATGAACGGTAAACTACAGACCTAAATGATTTTCTGCAATCCACCATCCTCTTCTCAGACGGACAGGGAGAGAATTGAGGGACGTTTTTACGACCAGGCAATGGAGCCGACTGGTTATATCAGTGCTGTCACGTGAAGGTGTCTCTTTCCAGCATCTTCGCCGTAGCAGCAACACACATCTAATGATTCACCTTTCCTTTAACTAATCCGAGAATGTGTTTCCACACCAGTGTCCAGCAGCTAACTGATTGGTTTTCCCTTACATTGTGGGGAGGTGAATTACTGTGAAGTAGCAACTAAGTTTACAGTAAGGCAGAAGGGTAACAACAAGTACTGTGACCAGTAACTAGGCATCCAGTAAAGGATACATTGCAATAACATGAACTTTCACTAAATGGAATTCTCGTTATGAAAGAAACATCCGTCCGTATCGTCTCAGGGTCAAGTTTATTTGGTCTGAACATTTTTTTGGGGGGAAGGGAGGAATAGTGTAAAGTATATAATGTAAACATTGCCTCTACGATAAGAATATTATGTGTCCTACGTTCAACATTCCAGAAGAATTATAATTACTAACTAATACCATCCTTGGCAATGAGTATGGGATACATATAGGACACTTAAAGACATGTGTATATACAAAAGCAACTAGCCACAGATGCACATGAAGACAACAGGAAAATTCACAGACTTCACAACTCAACCATATATTCACAGGTATTTAGCAAAATCATTAGGATGGAAATAGGAGAAGCAAAAAACAAAGGCAAAATGGGGAAACCCCCAAGAATTGATGGAGCGTGCGGTGAAATGCCGATGCATGGGGGGGAGACAGAGTAGTAGAATAGATATGGAAGATGTGCAGATTGGCCTGGGAGGAAGGTAGAGTCCGGGAGGATTGTAAGGCGTAATTATTCCCCTGTACAAAGGAAAAGAGGAAAAAAAAGTGAGGTAATCACAGGGGCAACGTCTTCTTAGTGCAATCGGAAGAGTGTATGGTAGGATACTTGTTGACAGAGCTAAGGAAATAAAAGGGGAATCAGTTGGAGAAGAAACAGGAAAGGAAGAGATTGTGTAGGTCATATATTCATCCTTAGGTCTTCAGTGGAAAGTTTCTAGAGAAGGAAAGGAAGTTGTATGCAGCCTTCGTGGATTTAGAGAAGGCATATGACAGACCGGATAGACATGGAATATGGAAAGTATTTAGAATAATGGAGTAAATGGGAAGTTGTTGGATGCCGTGAAGAGTATGTATGAGGATACTAAGACTGATGTGAGTGTGCATGGTGAATTGAATGAATTTTTCTGTCTGAATGTTGGACTGAAACAGGGATGTGTCATGTCTCCACGGTTGCACAGTCTATATATGGATGCGGTTATAAAAGAGATACAAAGTAGGGCAGTGGATGTTGGAGCGGCCTTAATGAGAGAGGTCAGCATTTTGAAACTTCCTGTTCTTGTTTGCGATGATACTGTGTTGTTAAGCGAAGACGAAGGGGAACTGCAAGGCTTGGTGAATCAGTCAGGGAAAGTGTGTAAAAAATGGAATGTAAAGGTGAATATAGCGAAGAGGAAAGTTATGGAATTAGAGAAAAATGAAGCCACTGAATGTACAGTGAGCTTGGATTACGAGGAAATGAAAATTGCGTGTGTGTTTAAGTACTTGGGTAGTGTGATAAGCACGGATGGAAGTTTGGAGAATGATCTGCCCGAAAGAGTACAACAGGGAAGAAAGTTGCCGATTCTTTGAAACCAGTGATAAGAAATAGGGAAGTGAGCATGGAAGTAGACAAGTTGCTGTGTAACAGTACTGTGATTCCAACTCCAGTGCATGGAAGGACACAAGTAGAGAGTGAGAGCAGTGGAAATGAGTTGTTTGAGAGGTTATGCTGCGTTACATGGAGAGATTGACAAATGAGAAAGTCAAGAAGCGTTGTGGTGTGGATTTGGATGTGCTAGAAAACGTTAGGAGAAATACATTGAGGTGGTTTGGCCGTGTGGAGAGGATGTAGGGTGAGAGACTAACGAGGAAAGTGTATGTAAGTGAAGTGGAGAGGGGGAAGAGGGAGGGGGAGGCCGAGAATGAGATGGACGGATGGAGTGGAGAGGCATATGAGAGTGGGGGGTGTGAGCTGGGATCAGGACAGTGAAATGGCGAGGGACTGGACGACGTAAGGGCGATTTGTTTGTGGCCACCCCTTACGGAATTTAGGTGTCTGGCAATAGGTAGACTGATGGATGTTAAGTAACCCGGATATTATCTTGCAGTTACATAAGATGATTTTCCTGAGCGTCACGAGAATAGCACTTGCGCAGTAAAATTCCTGAGTACTGGATGGTTGGAGAAAGCGAGAAGAATGGCTATAGAGACATTGTTTGCTCAGGAATATAACAATTTACTGCAGAAAATGGGAGAAATGTTGTGAGATGTTTGTGCTCGTAGTCAGAGTAATAATAACCAAGAGACTGACGCCTTGAGACCCGTAAAGTGTTTAGTTTTTATTATACAGAACAACATGGTAATGAAACTATAATTTACAGTGAATCCAACGCTTCCACAGAGCGCATAGGTCTTCCCAAATGTGTAAGAGAGTAAGTGTGTCCATAATTATTCCGTGTACATGGCCGGTGTTTGGATGGACTTCAGGTTGTTTGTGGAGGTGGATGACAGTGTAATGGATAACGTTTGCCTAACGAAGGATGACGTGTGTGAGTGTGCGTGTGTGTGTTAGCACGCACATGCCCATGCTTGCGTGTGTGCGTGCTTGTTTGCCACGCGTGCGTTTATGCGTCGTCCTGGCCACGTGAACACCAATTTTCATCTTTTTTTGCATATATTTTTTTCTGCTTAAACTTTAATAAAACGATAGGGAAATACAGCAACAGCAATCGACAAAATATTCGCCTCATAAAGTATAATTCGAAGAGTGGATTGCACATTTCATCAACGTCATCAGTTAGACACAACAGTATTGTGAAGGTCACAATAAAGGAATAATTAGTACAACATTAACAGTACCCTCTAAGACTTTACCTGAACTTGGGGAATAAAATTGCTTGGGGATGATATATAGGTGTGACATATTTAAAGAATGGAGTGAGACCATATGTTAATTTTATCCTAAGCAGGAGCTTATCAAAACACATTTGTTACACTGAACTTAACACAAAAATTGTACTTATAAAAATACAGTAAAAATTACACGCAAGAATAGAAGCAACCTACATTCTTCGCTCGAATTTGGATATGCAACCTAAGGCACCTGGTTATCGTCTTCCGACAGTATCATAATCCTTAACCACATCACATGGCTATGGGAGGCAGTACTATGGCTAGTACATACAACTCAAGCAGTGACAGGAAACTTCCTATCGAATAGGCGGCAGTTCATAAAGACAGAGTAAGCCAGGTTTGGCATTAATATAGCAAGCACGTTAGGTGAGTGGTCACAGGTGTCAAGTGCCATCAACTCCTCACCGTGCATGTATGCTATTTCAGTTGCCCAGCAGCAGTTACACAATGTATCTTGATCAGTAGTGTCGTTGGTTGTAAACATGCTTGTCAGATGTTCATGGCTCACATTCAAAACTTTCAAGCATTGTCTACAAAACAAATGAGAAAGTATATAGAAGAGCCGAGACAGCTTCCAGTTTCATCAGATTCAAATCGGTGAGATATGGTTCTGGCTGATTCCGCCCCCGAAAATTCCTACCAGTAGGCCGAGGATGAGAGGGACGGATGAAGTAGAGAGGTATATGAGAAAGGGGTGTGTGAATTGGGAGCAGGTCAGTGAAATGGCGGGGGACAGGGTGACGTGGAGGTGATTTGTTTGTGGCCACATCGTATAAGGGATTAAGACGTCTGGCAATAGATAGATAGATTATGCCTCAACAAATAGTTTCCATACACTCCAAAAGCTCAGCTATAAACGCTAATATTATTTACTTAAAAAAGAGGACATTTAGAGAATCATTATTATATAACATGGCAGCAAGCCTCAGTTCTTGCAAATATAGTTTCATCTGATTTGTAGGGCTATTATGATACAGGCGTTCATAACACATGTGTGGAACGTGATAGAGCAAGCAAGGTTGTATTATCAGCCTTTTCCAGGTACAATTGGCTGTCATCACTGGCACCGCAAAAAGGCAATGTTCATAACCGTTTAAATAATAGTATACACCGTAACTGGCTTTATAGCTGAAAAAAAAAAAAAAAAAAAAAAAGGAGTAGTAGTAGACTGTTCTTGCTTAGGGAAAATATTCTGGGTGTTTTTTTCTTCTGTTTTAGTCAGTTCTTCAGGGGAGAAAGTCTGGAAGTACTGGACGTCAGTTTTCCTGGCTACATCAGAATGGTGTGATACGCCACGACTCGTTGAACAGCTGACAAAGAGGAAAAAATAGTTTTGGTGCTCCACAAGCGGGAAAATTTTGCCAAGCCATATGGATCAAAAATTTTACACACCATATCTCGGCCGAAGTATAGCGTTATTGCTTGCATGAACAAATGAAATCAACATCTGCAACCATTATAGATATGTTCATATTACCTATATTTTATCTTTTTTATTATCTTGATGCTTTTCGTATCTTTTTTTATGCGAGGAAGAAGGAACCAAAGGCTAGGAGTCAGCATAACAGTTTCTTCCAAGAAAAAAAAAAACAATACAAAAGAGGGCCAAATTCAAGATACGTTCATTTCGAGATGCCTGGACACACTGCGTTTGAAAGTTTGGGGGTCATAGGAAATAGGAAATACAGACAGGGGAAGACAGTTCCAGAGTTAACCTGTTGCATAAATGAAGGACTGGTATTAACTGTTAACTCTTGCATTAGAGAGTTGGACAGAAAAGGGATGAGAGTTTGTTGCGAGATGGGTGCCACGTACCCTTCGTAGAGGTGGAGGGATGCAAGCAGACAGTTCAGAGGAGCGGTGACCATGGAAGTAACGATAGAAAAGAGATAAAGATGCAACACTGCGGTGAAGAGACAGAGGTTGAAGGGAGCCAGTAAGAGGAGGAGAGTTAATAAGACGAAACGCCTTTGACTCCACCCTATTGAGAAGAGTTGTATGTAGGGAGCATTACCACATCTGAGAGTTGTACTCTACACAGGGGCGAACAAAACCCGCGTTTAAAGTCAACAACTGTACAGGGGTAAAGAAGGTATAGAGTCGGCTTAGCACACCTAACCTCATGGACGCAGATTCTACAAGAGATGTCATATGATCTTTTCAAGATAAATCCCGAGTGAATGAAACCCCAAGCATGTTCAAGGTTGACGCAGGATTGAGCTGGATGTAATTAAATATTTGAAGGTACTCCTGTGGATGATTTTGTCGGGGTGATAGGTGTAAGAACTGAGTCTTTGTTCATTATAAAAAAGCGTCTTCTTGCTTTTATTTTCACCGTGTAATAATGACACAAGCTTTTGGGCTACTGAAAAAATATGTATATGACACTGTGTAATAATATTATAAAATAAAGGCCATAAGTGTTGATTTTGATGAGAAAAAACTCTGTCATAACATTAATGTCATAACTGTTGGTCAGACTGAGAAAAAAAACTTAAGATCACTCCCAGTTCTTCATGATTAAATTTGGATGCGACACTATCCCTTCATTATTCAGAGAAGGTAAACCAGATTCAATGCGTGCATGGAAAAGTGACCTTTCATCCACAGATGTTTATCTTTTTATTGCAAGCAATCCACTCGGTGTTCTACAAGAATTTATAAGAGACCTCAAGCTCCTGAAGCTCTTCACTGTAGTCCCAGACGAGAGAATACATGATAATGTCAGTGATGCATAGAGGGAACTATCCTCATAGAATCTAAGCACTGAAATCCTCCCACGAAAAGAGATAAGTGAACTATTTTTTTCTGTTTATTTTCATTGTTATCATGTTATTAATCATCGCAGTTATTTATCATCTCTGTTTGGGCTTGAAGGATCCAAAATTTAAGTAAAGATGAAAATGAGTTTTAAAAATAAAAATATAACAAGAGTGAGTTCAGTGGACTGGGGCATTCTCTCGCTCACTGGAATATAATCTATCATTTTTCATTCTGCTGCGCTTTATAATTCTTTCCGTACGGTGCAAAAATAAATTTGATGTAAAAAAGAAACACACACACACACACACACACACACACACACACACACACACACACACACACACACACACACACACACACACGCGCGCGCGCGCGCGCTGTCCGCATAACAGTGAATAACACATTTACAATTATCGTCATAAGTATAGTGACATTATTTACTACAGAGATCTAGTGAAAAAATTTTAACTAGTGATATATTTTATTCAGGTTAAGAAAGTTGCCTTGTGATGAAGACGTTGATGATAAAGTAAAAAAACAAAAATAGTAAAAACTTCCTAAACTGAGTAAACTCGTCTGGATACAGCAAGACTATAACATACATGATTGGAATCAAGAGGCTAAAACACCCGATTATAGGTAGGGACAAAATTGCTCTCAGGCCCAAGAGCACGCAGGAACCTGGACCTACAATGCACTACAACTCGTAAGGCCGAATTCCAAAACATTTATTAATATTCTGTTGTAAGACAACGAAATCTTCACACCTGCTTCCACTTCTTCAGCCACTTTTGGCGCTGATGTTGGCGAGCACACGACCTGTTAATATGAGCATATTTAGGAGTATGACCATGGAACCTTTACTGAAATCCACTGTACTGTATTCTTTTAAGATACAGTCAAATCGACTGTTGAATTAAACCTTCATCTTATTATTTATTTTTTTAAATAACGACAGACGCATTTATTCAACTTAGCACGGACTTTTGAAACTGTGTGGATTAGATATAATCTCCTTTAATCCTTACTCTCAGGGAGGGTCTCTTGAGGTTAAACTCACCATGAGATAACAAGAATCAAGTGAATGTGAGTTTACATCACTGAAGGAGATACTATCTGCTTACCATACATACTGATTTTCAGAAGCACAGAGGAGCGTTGAAGTCTTTAACCACTACACTTCAGTGACATATCTTTCATTCTCTTCTTGGTACCTTCAGACTTTTATTCACCTTCAGGATAACTTTTTGAAGTGGAAGCGTTAAATATATGATTGTTTAACCATTTCTCGACAAGACTGATTTCCATAGCCAAGCAAAATTCGTCTGAATGTACCACGAATTCATACAAGTCACTGCATTCAACACGTTAAAGCAGAATCACTCAAGCAAATGTCCGCATTCCATAAAATGTGCTTTGATCATTACTGTCAATATCACATATCTCCATATCGTAAATCACTTACGCAAAACTCCGTTCATTTTCTCTTCCTAGAACGATGCAACCTATTTTGTTGAAACCTAAACTAACAAAACCTAAACTAACACCTCATAACCTTGCATAACTAAACCAAACCAAACCTAACCTAACCCAACCTAAGCTACCTGACCTAACTTAGTCAATCCTAATCTTATCACAGCCAATCTAGCAGATACATGACATAACCCAATCACCAAATTAACCAAAACTTAACCTAACGCGACCTAACCTAGACAAACCTTAACCCAGTCTAATCACATCGACCCAAGACTTTAGACAACGTTATCTGATCAAATCTGACACACCATAACACAGCATAACCATGACCTTTAACGGCCAATCCAGTCTTAACCTATTCAAGACTCTGGAGAAGAGAGCCCAATCTACAACAGTTCAAAAATTTGTCATCCTCAAATTTAAAATTGCTAGAAACCATGTAAAAGTCGTAATAAATATCACTAAATCAAATTTTCTTCAAGAGTCAGCATCAAAGCTACTTAACAACCCTTAAGACAATTCGAGTAGAATATTCTGGTCAACTCTTAATTCTTTCAATAATAACTTTAACAAGTCATCATCCATTCCCCCACTAAAATCTTCAGACGGCAACATTACAAATTACCAGCGTGGGCAAACGAATATCTTTGCCAGTACTTTTGCCAGAAATTCTACCATGGAGGAAGCCAACCAGAACGTCCTAGTGCTAGAACTTGACTCCTCCAAAACTGTTCCACTTAAAATACAGACAAGATACGTATAATTCATCGTAGACAATTTACCAACCAATAAAGCGCCAGGCCCAGATGGAATTCCTCCAATTGTTCTGAAAAAATGTTCTCCAGAACTTGCCTCAGTTCTAGCTAAAATATTCAGACTATGTATATGTACTTCATCATTCCCTAATTCATGGAAAGAAGCCAATATCCACCCAATTCCAAAGAAAGGAAGTTCTTCAGACCCCTCTGATTACTGACCAATAGCTGTCTAATCTTCTCTTGGTAAAGTATTTGAAATTGTAATTAACAAGCACATAGTTAAACTTCTTGAATCCAACAACTTAACTGGTGGCAGACAATATGGTTTTCACCACGAAAGATCCACCATTGACATACTTAATCTCTTAACTTACACCATCCATCAATCAATCGATCTACATGGAGAAACTCATGCAGTAGCCCTTGATATTTCTAAAGCTTTCGACAGAGTGTGGCACCGTTCCCTGCTGTCCAAACTCCCTTGCTATGGACTAATGTCTTCTGTTCCTCTGCTTTCCTCATATCTCAGTGACAGAAAAATAATAGTAAAAGTAGATGATGTATATTCCAATTTCCATTCAATTATTGCTGGCATGCAACAGGGATCAGATCTGGCGACAACCCTGCTCCTGGTTCATGTAAATGATCTCTTATCTGTCACCCACAATCCCATCCATTCATTTGCAGATGATTCAACACTTCACAGCTCATTCACACTCAAACATCCATTAACAAAGTCTAATATCTCTAGCTCTCAACTCAGTCCAGTCATCTCCATAAATCAAGATCTATCTACGATCAAAACAACCTTGTTTCATGTAATGCTAGTAAAATCAAATATAAACAATTTACTAATAGACAGATATTGCCAGATTCGTATATTATCTTCAGTGCTACTTATATTCCCATCTCCAAAAGTATTGAAATTCTCTGTATCTCAATTAACAAATCCCTCAGCTGGACCTCTCATGCCAGATCACTTGCTACAACTGCCTCAAAGAAACTTGGATTATTGTACAGAGTCCTTAACTTCTTCACTGACGAGCAGTTGGCTATAATTAATAAGAGTCATGTGCGCTTTCAGCTTGAATATTGCTCACCCTTGTGGAATGGATGTGGAGAGGTTGCACTAAAATAGCTTGACAAAATTCAGAACAAAGCTGTTGAATTATTAATAGCCCTCCTGTTACTAATAAAATACCTCCCCTACAAGTAAGAAGAAATGCTGCCTCCTTTGCAATATTTTACAGATATTTTTATGCCAAATGCTCAGACGAAGTTGCGTCCATTGTGCCACCTCTCCATGCCGTCCCTCGTGCTACACAGGCATCTGGTAGCACTCAGGACTGGAATGTCACACAGCCATATTGCAGAATTTCTGCCTATCAGAATTCTTTTATTCCTTGATCTGCATTTCTCTGGAACTCACTTCTCCGGAGTTGTTTCCCTCCAAACGTCAACCTACAGCCGTTCAAGTCCAACTGTTACAGATATTTTATGAATGGAAGACGCTAGTAATCTGGTGTATGGATTGTTTTTTTATTCATTTGTTTTTCCTTCCTCTGTTCTGTTGTTTAAAGAAAAAGAGAGAAAGAAAGTCACGTAACTGAGCCGTCACTTTTCGTTCATCCGCACCGCCAATTTTCTTCAGGCATACCATCACTGAATGGTAATGAAGGGCTGTGTTGAGGGTTACGATGAGGGGTGAACAGAGGTGTTGAGGGTGTGTTAAGGATGAGGTAAGGTTGGTTTAATGGCTGTGTTGAGGCTGTATTAGGGCTATTTGGCGGGTCTGTTGAGCGTGTGCAGAAGACTAAGGTGAGGGTGTCTTTATATTGGGGGTTGTGTTAAGCGTGTGTAAAAGACTGTGTGAAGGATATATTGATGGCTACATGAAGGGCTTTAATGAGGGTGTATTGAGGGTTATGTTGAGGGTATTTTTAGGATATGTTGAGGATACGAGGGAGGCCCCAAAATGTCCCGAAATTTCTAACAAGAAAATTCAGTACATAACTTACAGTAAATCCAGTTTAGTTCCCTTTAAAGTATTCCTCTTGAGACGCTATGCACTTGTTCCAGGGTTTTTCCCATTCCTGGAAACACTTCTGAAAGTAGTCCTTTGTCATCTTGTCCCAAAACTCACGCATTGTTTCCTGTATTTATTCTAAGTTCTAAAATTTTCAGTCTTTCGGTTCTAACTTAGCCTTAGGGAACATGAAAAATCACAGGAAGCAAGATTTGACGAGTATGAGGGGTATGGAGCAACAATGACATTGCTTCTGACCAAAAATTTTTGAACTGACAACGTTGCGTGTGGAGGGGCATTGTTGTGATGCCAGAACTATTTCTGGATGCACCACATCTCTGAATGTTTGTGCCTGATGCTTTCCCGAGGACACCTCAGCACTGTAATGTAAAACTGCTGGTTCACAGTCTGCCCACGGGGAGCAAAGTCTTTATGAATAACTCATTGTCAAAAAACAAGATCAACATTCTCTTGATGTTGGCCTTGTCCTGACAGGTTTTTCTCGGTCTTGGAGATCTTGGTGTATTCCACTGACTGTAATGCTTTTGGGGGGCCATATCTGTAAACCCAGGTCTCGTCAACGGTGACGACATTTGAAAGAAATTTGAGTCATTTCTCAACTGCTTTTTGAAGTCCTGACACACATTCACACAATTTGCCTTTTGATCTTCCATTATAAAAAGGGAGACGAATTTATCCGAGACTCGGTGCATGCCAAGATCTGTGTCAAAATCCGTTGTACTGAATTCCGAGTAACGCCTGTGGCCTCTACTACTTCGTCAATATTGCGACGACGATCATCCAAGGCTGCCTGTCGATTTTTCTCAATGTTAGAGACGTCGAAGGACAGTCAATACACTGAAAGTCTTGGACTAACATGTTGTCTTATTTAAAATGAGCATACCATTGGTAGACTTCTGTGTGTGTGTGTGTGTGTGTGTGTGTGTGTGTGTGTGTGTGTGTGTGTGTGTGTGTTTAATGCCCTGCTCCTTGAAAGCTTGCTCAAGCATTGTCATTGTCTCAGCTGCAGTTTTCCCGAGCACAAAAAAAAAAAAAAAAAAAAAAAGACGCTCACTCTTTGGTCATTCAGATCTGCTATAGTGATAAGAGGACAAAAGTCTCAAAAGTCAAGTGCACGAACAAAGGAAAAAAAAACGTCAGAAATATGGACTCAACACCCACAGTGCAATGCTACATGCCAGAGTGATTCACCAGACTGCACGCAGGTGGTACCTCCCAGTGCAATGGGGACTATTCCTTTTTTCCCACGATGTCGATCTATTCTGGGAAAATCAGAGTCCCCTCTCGTGTGCTGAGGGCGTGTAGAGAGCCATGCTGAGTGTGTGCAATTATGTTTTTAAGTCCAGTACATTATTGGATAGAACTACATTTTTTTAATCTGAAATTTTTCAAAGATGTGATATGAAGTGCATTTGTGAGCTGAAGTACAAATATTATTAGTTGTGGAGAACATAAGTAATACTTTCACGATGCCTGCCAAGAGTACAAAAAAGCCAAAATTAATGTACAAGTGTATACCTCATACTCGATCACACTGAATGCAGTATGCTGAACAATGATTTTTTTCAAGTGCAATAAATAATAATTATGATATGAAGTGCTGCTGAACCTAAGTTGTAGGGTAAGTATTATAACTGATGCCGGAAAGCAATAAAGAACTGCATACAGTGTAAAGTTTTCCCACTCACAGGGCATAATGCCACTGTTACGGCTGGAAAACTAATCTCGAGCCACTTGGACAGGGTGATGACTCATCCTTATGATAGTGCATAAGGAAAAGTGGAATGTAGAGTGGAAAAGCTTAGGTGTTTGCGAGGGAAGCCAGCCGGTGTTACAATCACCACTTTGGTCAGTGATGCCAATGCTAACCAGGCTCGCCAAGCCCGGTGCCAGCACTGTGCCCTCGGAGACTCATCAAAACACCGAAAACCACTCAACGTCTATTCCTTCTTATTCATCGACGGGACAACCTGGAGCCCCAGGGATGGTTTCATTTGCAAGAAGAGTTGGTAAGTAAAATGGTTTTTAAATTATTTTACTCATTATTTTATTATTTCAGATAATTAGGTTTGAAAAAGAGCTATTTTGCCAGAAATGTTCATAGCGAGAGTGCACCAGGCTTGAAAATAGTCCAGCATTTGGGGGTTAAATATTGGAGATTCCGCCTATAACTTTACATTATTATTTTTTTTTTTATGGTGAAATCACCAAGGGAAAACACCAGGTCTCTGGCATCAACCTGCTGCATCCCGTTGACATATATATACATCTACACATTTTGTCACTGTCAGTCCCATTGACATATATAAACGCACATCAATTGTAAGGTCCCTAATCTGCACAATTTTCAATGTTAATGCGTGATTTTTGGTACATATACACGGGACACCTTCCTCTACAAGATGCCAGGCAGGGTCAATGCCTTACCCCACATGACCTCCCACCCCCCTGCACGGCATTGTCTCGGCAATTCACCTGTTACCAGTGACCTGACCACTAAAGACATGTCTTGCCATGGTACGAAATTCAAGGCCAGAGTGATTCCCCAATCGATGACAATGTGGAAGACAAAGTTTACATAGCATTAGAGGAAGAAACAGTCAAATATGATGATCAGGTAATGTTGCCAAAAAAGGCCAGATATGTTGATGTGTTTGGTGAGTGGAACAATGCTTATATTGCCTATATTACTGTGTGAAAACCAACATAATCTCGTATTATGTATCAGTTCGTACCAAATAAATAAATAAATACCGTTTGAGTGGTATGGAATAGTTACCCTCCCATAGAACTCGTTTTCTTTGGAGCCAGCCTGATAGAAAACCCAGTAAGGTAAGGGGTACTGCTACCTGTATTGAGTATTTTAAACCTCAGGTGAGCGATTTCTCTATGAATTTTCGATGTTTCTCACCAAAAGCGGAGGTTTGAGAAAAAAAAATTCTTTTCCAAGATTGGTCGGGATTGGGGGGAGTCAGTGGAGGAAAATCGGTCGGGACGGAGCGTGTTAATCATCTCATCAATAACCAAGTCTTTATCGTTCCAGTTTTGTCTACATGACAGATTGGCAGCCACCATTGTATAATTTAACACTGCACGTATGATGAATGATATGGTTCCTCGCTTTACACCAGCACTCACATACCATTGGAATATGTTACTCAACAAATCCTGAGCAGAACTTCAGTTTTCTATGTTTCAAAATATGTGCTCCACAATACTCAATGAACTTATCTAAATTTAATTAATAGCCAAAAATCATCCAGGAAGAAATCACCCAGGGGAAACACCCCGTTTCTTATTTTCACCGTGTGATTGATATATCAGAGGGAAATTGTGATAACGGCCTTGTTTGCTCATCAAGTGCTCAGAAAGCACACTTTACTGGTAATAATGCCTATGAGATAAAAGAAATGCTCGGTATCTACCCCTGTGGCGTATTTACAACATTCTTAGGTATTTCTCATATTTTCATTTAGTGGAGTAACACCTATCATTCCCTCAATATCATTATTCTCTTCCTTACAGAGAAGCATCTGCCTGCTGCTACTGGCTCTGGCTCTTCTGCCTTGTATAGGGTGGCCACTTCTATAACGTCAAAAAGGAGGACACTTCAGTCATCGACTCACTGGACCCAGAAGAAAACCAAAAGCAACAGACAAGTCTTTTGCCAGACGCCACAACCTGAGGAATGGCCTCATCCCTTCTGGCTTGTGTTGTACATCACTACTCAGCAACGGCCCCCTTTTTTACGTCACATTACTGCCAATATATGCACTTGCACATTTACTTCTCGTTGTAAGTCTCCATCTCCTTTTCCCAACCATCTCACTCCCACACAATCTGCTGGTCAGTCTCACTCCTCTACAGTAAGATTTTCTAGTTCACTGAATTCGGGATGTGTATTTAATGATATCATAGGAATATCACTTTTATTAAATATATTTCTTTCCGGTCTCCTTCCACAAACAAATAATCCCCAACACATAAATATTCCTTCAGTACCCGGAACTTCAGTTAATTCGTAACTAATTAAACCAAAACTTCCTGCTGTTCCTCTTGTTCCTACCTCTCCTTCCCTCTCCATCCTTTCATTTCCTCTGCTCCCCTCCTCTTGCTATCTCCTCTCTCCTGCTGTTGCTTCCTAATGTCTCCTCCTCTCGTTTCCTCCTCTCTCCTCCTATTCTTTCCTCCATTCCTTCCTTCTTTTTCTCTCCTCTCTCCTCTTCTTTACCTTCTGCAACGGATAGCTAGAAAAATTATCCATCGCTCCGAATTTTACCCTAAGAAGAGCGAACGACTAGACACTGAACATTTTTTTTTTTCTTGAAAAAATAAATAAACAACCGACGGCCCAGGGAAGATCTAATATAAGTATTCAAAATTCTTAACAAATTTGTCGATGTTAGATATGATAATATGCTGGCAATACAGAATGATAATGTGACTAGAAATAATGGAATGAAACTCAAAAGCAAGAGATGCAACACTAATACCGTATAGGGAAAAACTACTTTAGTATTCGCGAAGTGGAACAATGGAATAGGCTACATGCAATGGCAAGAGAGCAAAAACTATTGATAATGTTTAGAATTCTGGTTAACAAATATTTCAAGATTACTTGCAGTACTCGTCAGAAGTATTCAGCGTTGTCCGCCGGGCGCACAATACTTATGGCCCAAAAAGAATCACCCATTTTTGGGGGTAAGAATTGAGCCACAAGTGTGAGCTCCGAGCATGACGTCACGGTAGCCTGAGGCCTTCCGACACGCTGGTTGGTTCCCGCCTCAGTTGCCCACGGGCTGCCTGAGAGGAACTCCGCCGAGTGTCCCTCTCAAATTGCGCCATTTTTTACCGAGTGTCCCACAGTGTTTTGGCCTTTAAAACTTTGTTATGGCACCTACCCGTGAACTATCGAGTGAAATCATATCCCAGATCATTGCTCTAAAGGAGGCAGGCCACCAGACAAAGGAAATTAGTGAATTGGTTGGTGTGGCACGATCGACAGTGCGTCGTTGGTGTGCGCGGTTTCGGGAGGAAAACAGTGGTGAAGTTCCCACAAAGAAACCGAGGTCTGGTAGGCCTAGGAAAACTTCCCCAAGGTCTGTTAATGTTTTAAAACGTGCAGTGGAGTTTAATTCTCATGTGAGTGCAAGGAAAATTAAGGAGAGCAACCCAGAAGTGTTTGGTGAGGTGTCAGTGAGAACAGTGTCTCGTAGGGTGCATGAGCTTGGTTATACAAGTCACAGGCCTGTGAAAAAGCCTCTTCTCTCTAGCAGCCAGAGAATTCGTAGGCTTGCCTTTGCTAATAAATATCTAAACTGGGGTGAGGAGCAATGGTTGTCAGTGTTGTGGTCTGATGAGGCAACGTTTAGTGTTACCTGTAACAGAGGAGCACGAAAAGGTAGTGACCCACTTGACCCACGGTATGTAGAAAGCACAGTTAAACATCCTGATTCACTCATGGTATGGGGTTGTTTCTCAGGGAAGGGTTTGGGGAAGCTTGTTGTACTTCCCAAGAACCTCAGAGTGAATCAGGATGTTTACCTGGAGCTTCTGTGTGATCATTTACCAGACTCCTTCGAGGCTAACAGGTGCACGAGTGTTTCAGCAGGATGGTGCACCTGCTCACAAGGCCAAATCGGTCACCAATTGGCTTCGTGACTGCGAGGTATCATTCATGACAGACTGGCCAGGAAATAGCCCAGACCTCAACCCGATTGAAAACCTCTGGTACCTCGTAAAGAAGAGTCTCCAAGGGAAGGACGTGAGCTCTCTGCCTAAGCTGGAAGCCGCCATTCGTGACTCCTGGGACAAAATACCGCTCCAGCACCTCAGGAGCCTCGCCCTTTCACTTCCAAGACGTCTCAGGTCCGTGAAGAAACGTAAAGGCTACCCTACAAAGCACTAAAGGTAAATAAAATGCATTATTTTTATGTTTTTTCAATGTTGAAAGGTTTGTTTCTCAGGAGGGACGCAGGGCGCTCCATACTTCTGACGAGCACTTGTATATACTATAGCTCACTCTTGTTTATTTCCAGGTTGAAGTGTATGCAGACGACTGTGAGACGTTTGCTTAGGAATGAGAACATTCAATTATTGCGTATGCTCTTTCATTTACAGACTTGCAAAAGAGATAGTGGTTCCTCTTCTGCCTCTCCTATAAAACTGCAATGCTTATTTTTTTCTAACAAACAATTTATTTTTTTCTATCTTTTTCCTGCTAGTTTTACAGATTGTGTGGTGGGTGGGGGACAGTGTTCCTCTCTTCTATCAATTTATCTTACAAGTCGTTATGACCTGAGTAGCATTAGCATTTTCCCCAACTGATAACCTCACCATGGGCCAAGAGACCTCCTGTTATGTGTACTTCCTACGTACAGTACTCCCAATGTACTCTCCTCTCCCGTTCTTTCCTTCTCTCTCTTCTTCCATCCTTTTCCTGTCCTCGCCTCTTCTTTTGTTTCCTTCTCTTCCTTCCTTCTTCTTTCTTCCCTCTTGCCCTTTTCTCTCCCCATCTCTTTTCCTCTTGTTTCCTCCCCTCACCTCCACTGTCCCCATAATCATCCCTCTACTTTCTTCCTCTCCTGCCCTATTGTTTCCTTCTCTTTCCTCTTTGTTTTCTTTTCTCCCTTCCTTTTGTTTCTTCTTTCCTCTCCTATTGTTTTCCCTTCTCCCTTCCTTTTGTTTCTTCCTCTCATTTCCATATTTCACCTTTCTCCTTTCCTCCTTTCGTCACCTCTTGTGTCCTTATCCCTCTCATTTAATTCCCTTTATGTTTTCTTATCTCCTATCCACTTATTTTCACCCCTCTCAGTTCCACTTCCTTCATCCTTTCTCCTCCTCCTCCCCCAGTTTCCTCCAAGCAACTGAACAATCCTGTACAGCATCGTGTTCAGTCAAGGAGATCTGAAACATGATGGAAAGGAAGAGACAAGACATGGGGATGGAGGGAACGGAAAAATAATATGAAGAAAAGTGATGAAAAAGGAAAATATATCGGTACAAGAAGATTAAATGATGACACACACACACACACACACACACACACACACTTTTTTTTTTCTTTTTGCGGGATTGCTGGATAGGTAAAATCACAATAATATAAAACAAGGAGAGATCGCAATGAACTGTTTGAGAGAGACGTGCCATGAATTCAAATGAAGTGACGTTGTACTTTAAGGTGAATACTTTGCCTGCTGTGTCAATGCTCCTACTTCAAACTTAAGGCACATTCGTCACATTCCTCCCTGACGCACAACATGATATTTGATAACTCGTCATCTATGGGCACAGAAACATGCCATGCCTCTCCCAGCTTTCTAATACTTGCCAGATCCATTAGCTCATTCACAGCGGAAGCAATCGCCTCATTGCATTACTGTTAAACCCAGACTCGTTTATCCATATGGGCCTTCATGCTTTAGCACTGGTAGTATTAACCCGTGGCCTGAGGAAGGGGGGTTACCATACAGGGTCTGGTGAGGCTACATCGCCAATAGGAGCGTTCGCGCCAGTGTTGCCAACTACGAAATACAAATCCCGCTAGATGGACCTCATAAACTCGCTAGATTGGAGCACAAAAAAGCTAGACATGTTGGCATGACGAAATATTAATCTTTTATTGTACAAAAATATTAGGTAACCACGGATTACATTTCGTTATTACTTTAACTAGGTAATAAAATATTGATACAAAACAAGACTCTGTAGCCTATATGTCATGCATTTGCTGTGTACCAGTGCTGATATTTAAATTACACTTACCCCTTATTTAAGAAAAACTAAACTACAAACACCTTAAAAAAAAAGAAAAAAAAGCAGCTTTGTGAAATCATCATCATCATCATTATCTTGAGTTTCTGATGTGCTGGTACTTGGCTGTGGTTCACCTTCGCTGTAGGTTTGGAGAGTTCCGATCTTGCTTAGAGCATCAGCTGGTATTCCGTACTCATGACAAGATTTTCCAAGTCTTCGTAAACCAGCTCGAACTGCTTTGTACTTTTTCCACTGGGAAATAATACTCATTCACTCCACGAAATTTTAACGCATTTTAACTTACGTTGTGCCGTACATCTGAGACGATTATGTGTACCGGTGAAGTACGAGGTGGCTACAGGGAGGAAGGTGAAGGAGGCAGGGATGGTGGATTTTGGCTGATTAAGTGTTGGGTGATGACGTGTGAATTCTGCGTCTGTCACTGAAGATGAAGCTAGGTGTGTGGGGGTAAGGTACAAAATATAACTGAGTATAAGAAGTTCGCGGGTTGTAGATGAAGAGAGAACGGGCTGGGAAGGATCTCGGGTTGGGGATGAAGTGGAAGGAGGTTGAGAAGGAACAGGATTGGGAATGGTGGTTGGGAAGGACAAGGGATTGGGGATGGTGATTGAGATGCAGACATAATAGCGTCGTTGACAAGAACACACATATCCAAGAACCTCCCTGTAACCTAATGTACGTGACCAATCATTATATGGCTGCTTGAAAATGGTCGACTAGGGAGCCTTTACGAATTTTACTGGCTAGATGCAGGCGTATTTAATTTTCAATTTTACTATTGCACCTTGTGGTTCTGTATTTCTATTATCAATAACACAAATGGTAGTTTAATCGTTAGGTAAGTCAGATTGCTTATTTTAAAAAGCTAGAAAAATAGCTAGCGCCAGATAGAAAATTTACCCGCCAGATTACAAGGAAAAGAGCTAGATCTAGCGGGAAAAAATCTAAATTGGCAACACTGGTTCGCGCTGAGTGGAACATCTGCCAGACACCACCAGAAACTATGTCTCATTTTCGTTTTGACGGGCTAAGGGGGTCTTAGTTAAACTTCAGTGTTCTTTTTATGATCGATATTTACGATATTGGTTAAGCAAATACCTTTTAAAAAAATGTAAATTACTATTACTTGTGCTATTTCGCCCAAAATATCGCCTAAAAATTCTTATATTTATATATTCTTCCCTAGGAAGATTAGGACAGTATCTGTCAGTAAGACTGGTTTTGAACTGTAAGAAGCAAAAAAGGCGTATGAATAATGACATTCGCCTTACTTCCTATTAATCAGTGACTTGTACAAAAAATGACAGATATGGTCTATCCATAGTTTATAGAATGCAGACAGTCATGATTTAGGTTAGCGTGTTTTTCATACTATGAGTGATATTTAATCGACACTCATTGAAGGAGGTGAAAATGTCATTAGCGCGGCCAATAACTAGGTGCTTCCTAAGAAAGTAAATGTTAGATGGTCACGTAACCTTTTGGGCCAAGCTTTTTTTTTTACTATGGCTGACTACAAATTAGTTAACGCATAAATAACTTTCAAGATAACTACATATAGCTCCAAGTATTGTTACCTTGATGGAGTCATCAGTCAAACCAGTTCTTGCGATATGCGACATAGAAAAATCTGAGGATATTGTCCATGTTGCCTGGACATTTTTTTTTTTTTTTCCACAGAGATTAGTGTGGTCACATTACATATAGAGAATGCGCTACTATAGCTTCATTGCTGTCATTTGTAGTATCTCAAACCCATCCCTGGTTGACGAAAATTCATGCTCCACGTCCCCTTTTCACAGCTTGCCGGTCTCTTTTCAGTGGTTTTGAAATATACATGACAGCTGGCTGCAGAATAAATGGAGTGCCGAAAACTCATTAGTTTCGAAAGTGATATGGGCAACACACCATTGGTAAAATATTCCTATATCTGCATCTGTACGATGACAGAAACTTTGGGCAGTGAGAGGACTTGTACAACTTTGAATGTAAAGAAATGAGGATGGAAATGGAGTAGTATGCTCAACGTTTCCTTGAATGACTCAACTGCAAATGGTACCGCTGAAAATGCGTAGCTGAGAAATCGGCTGGGAATGGATGACATTAGTAATGTGATGTGTAGGGAAAGTTTGAAGTGATTTGGAAATGTGGACAGAATGAAAGACAGTAATTTGGTCAAAAAGATCTGTCAGTCTGAATATGGAGGGAAGAGCACGAAGATGTAGACTTAAGAGGACTTGTGATTAGGTTCTACAAAAAGATCTCACGGATAAAGTGTTGAAAAAGATGCTGCCAAAGATGGCGCAACGTGGAGATCCGCCATTAAGCGAGCAAGGCTGACTTGTGACGATATGATCGTAAAGAGTAGATCACCCGCCTACTTTCGTCGATGGCACTATTAAATGTACCGACTAGCCTCGGGTCCCAACACCTCGAAGCCAGTAGTGTGTGTGTGTGTGTGTGTGTGTGTGTGTGTGTGTGTTATTTTGTTCAGAACTGCAGTTCTTTCAGCTAGTCGGGTATTATTTTTTTCCTAGCGACTGTTATTGATGAAACATGGTCGGCTTTTATTTCGTGATATTTAAGCGTCATATTGTAGTGCCAAACGAGTCTTTGTCGTATCTTTTCATTATCATTTTGTTTCTCATCATACACTTTAACTTCTCTTGTATGCTATTTATATCGTTTTAAAGATAAACATAACCTGCATACAAGTAATATGCAGTTTGATACTGAAGTGTTATGTTCAAAGTTAATCGCTTAGGAAGAAGGTGTTATGAATGCTCTCAGAGCCTTCTTCAAATACGACTTTGTGTCTGATATTATAGCAAATACATCTTCTAGGTTGCATTGGTTACATTGTGAGAGAGTAATTAATGTAGGTTATGCTGTTATTCTCAGCCTATGTGTTGTAAGCTTCACGGTCCAAAGATTATATGATACTCGTGAACCTGCAAGGCGTTCAGGGAACTGGATGACACGGGACTTCCAATAGCAAGGGTGACCTTACTGCACGAACTAACATGTGAGGACGGTACCGTATTCAAAGTGGAATGAGAAATTTCTGCAGCACCTCTTCCTTAGCGATTTATTCTGCTACATAAAACTGCTAATCCACTTTCCAGTCAGAGTGTCCATTATTTTTCACTTTATTCTTGCTACCTTTGGATGATCTCGCTCGGTGCAGGACAGACTTTTTAAACTGGATGGGTTACATATTATATAACCCATCCAGTTCATAAAGTGAATGGGTTAGCATGAACCCATTCGCTGTTATGCTTTCGTAAGTTGAGTATAATCCGTCTAGTACAACGTGTTGCTCAAGCCTGGTGTATATCCTTAACCACTGTGGTAATGGTCAAGTGCAGTCAGACAAGACGGTTGATTTGGATAGGAATCAAGAAGACATTCCGAACTCGACACCTCTGCTCCTTAAATTTCATGTAACTACGATTTTGTATAGAGATTGTGAGAATGGGCCAGTTACATCAGATACAAGGGTCATGTTCTAAAACCCGCGCTTCTGTCAGCTTTGTAGCTGCACATGGCACGGTCTTACAGTCTGGTGTGACATTCATGCTGTGTAGAGAAAATGCAGAAGGAGAAGATTGCTAGTAGTGAATGTGGGTGAATGGAGGGGGGGAAGGGAAGGGGGAGATCGATGATGAGATGGAGGAATGCAGTGGAGGAGTATAGAAATGAGGGTGGCGTGAGTTGAAGGAAGGACAGTGTAACATGGAGGAAATTTGAGGCCACCCCATCAGGGATGACGGTAACTGGCTATAGATGATAACTAGATTTTTTTTTTCTAATAACAGAACAAAGGAGGGAAAACTAAATGAATAAAAAAAATAATCCATGCACTAGATTACTGGTGTCCTCCATTCAGAAAAAATCTGTAACAGTTGGACTCAAGCAGCCGTAAGTTGAAGTCTGGGGGGAACAATTCTGGGGAAGCGAGTTCCGAAGAGATGATGTTCGGGGAATAAAAGATTTCTGATAGGAGGAAGTTCTGCAATAAGGCAGTGTGACATTCCCGTCATGAGCGCTACCAGATGCCCGTGTAAAACAGAGGAAGGCATGAAAATGGCATAATGGATGCAAATTCGTCTGAGCAGTTGCTATAAAAGTATCTGTAAATTAATTCAAGGGAGGCAACATGCCTTCTTACCTCTAGGGGAGGTAGTTATTGTAATAGCAGGATTGTTTGTTCTGAATTTTGTCTATTTATCTACCTATTGCCAGACGCCTCAATCCCGTAAGTGGTAGCCACAAACAAATCACCTTCATGTCACCCTGTCTAATGCCACTTCACTGTCCCACTCTCAGTTCACACACCCCACTCTCATATACCTCTCCACACCATCCCTCCAGCTCATCCTTGTCCTCCACCTCCCTCTCCCCCCTTCCACCCCACTCGCATCCACTCACCTCGTTAGTCTTTCGCTCTCCATCCTTTCCACATGGCCAAACCACCTCAAGGTATTTCTGATAACGCTTTCTATCACATCCACATCCACACCACGGCGATACTTCACTTCCACATTTGTCAGTCTGTCTCTCCATGTATCTCTACAAGCACCTCTCAGATAATTCATTTACACTACTCTCACTCTTGACTTGTGTCCTTCCAACAATGTCTAAGCTTCACTTCCATACGTTAGAGTTGGTATCACAATAGCCTACTGTCATGCAATGACTTTTTAACTTCCATTCTCTCTTCCCTGTTCCTTTTCACTGCTTTCAAAGAACCAGCACCCTTTCCTTCCTGATATACCCTTTCATGCACTTCACGCTTTTAACTTCCATCCTTACTCATCACACTATCCAAATACTTAAACGCTCTCACATATTCAATTTCCTCCTCATCCAGTTTCACTGTGCGTTCATTGACTTCATTTCTCTCAAAGACCATAACTTTACTCGTCCCTACATTCATCTATAGACTCCGTTTCTTACACACACTCCCAAACTCATCCACCAAGCCTTGCAAATCCCCTTTGTCTTCACTTAACAATACTGTATCATCTGCAAACAACTGTCCAGGGAGTTTCCAAACACTGTCCTCTCTTATTAGGGTCGCTCCAACATCCACTTCCCTACTTGTATCTCTTTTATAACCCCATTCATGTACAGATTGAACAACCATGGGGATATGGCACATCTCTGTTTCAGTCCAACAATAAGACAGAAGTATTCACTCAGTTTACTGTCCACATGCACTGCAGCCTTAGCATCCTCACACATACTCTTCACAGCATTCAGCAACTTCCCATTTACTCCATATATCCTTAATACTTTCGATATTCTTTGTCTATCCACCCTGTCATATGCTTTCTCCAAATCCCTGAACGCCTCATACAACTTCTTTCCCTTCTCTAAAACTTTTTCCACTAAAGACCTAAGAATGAATGTCTAATCTACACGTCTGCCCTTCCCAAAACCTCCCTGTTTTTCTCCAACTAATTTCTCTGTTATATCCATAACTCAATCACTAAATATTCTACCATATAATTTTCCTATTACACTAAGAAGACAAATGACCCTATGATTACCACACACTTCTTTTTCCCCTTTCCCTTTGTACAGGGGAATAATTAAACCTGAATACCAATCTTCCGGGACTCTACCTTGCTCCCAGGCAAATCTGCACATTTTCCATATCCATTCTACTAAAATCGCTCCTCCATGCTTCAGCATTTCACCACACACTCCATCATTTCCTGGGGCATTTCCCATTTTGACTTTCTTCATTGCTTCCACTACTTCCATCTTACTGATTCCTTCTCCTCATCTCACCTCCCTCCTCCTCCCAGGCATTCCCCAGCCATTTATACTCGCCTTATTTTCATTTTCTATGTTATACACAAGACAACATGGGTGTCGCCGTGTGGAAAATATAAAAATCAGATTGATCACATCGCTATCAGTAGGAGGCATAGAAGTTCTCTGCTAGATGTTCATGTTAAACGGGGAGCGGATATTGGTAGTGACCATCAACTCAGCATTGCAAAAATAAGGTTTAAACTTAAAAATCAGAAGAAGGAAAAATCTGGTGTTGGTAGATACGATATTGTTAAGCTTAGAAGGGAAGGAGAAGAAAAGGAGGAATTCAGATTAGAATGCAGAAATAGGTTTTTGGTGTTGGAAACGTTGGAAGAGGGGGAGAGAAGTGTAGATGAGATGTGGGAGGATGTGAACAAAGTTTTGCATGAGACTGCTGAATGTACGATTGGAAGGAGACATAGCTTCAGGAGAAAGAAATGGATATCAGAGGAAACGTGGGATATGATAAAAAAAGAGAGGTGAGGCTAAATTGAGGAGTGAGTTGCAATGCGTTGATGAACGAGAGATTGAATTAGCAAGAGCTGCGTACTGGAGTTTGAATTCAGAAGTAAGAAGGTTAGCTAGGAGAGATAAAAGAAGATGTGTGGATGAAAAGGTTGCAGAGACTGAAATCTTAATAAACAAAAATGATGGACAGAGTCAAAGAATAGCATATGAATCGATTAGAGAACTGAGTGGTAATGCAGGTAAACGCAAGGAAATACCAGTTAGAGACAGGGAAGGAAATTTATTGACCAAAGATGGAGATATTAAAAATAGATGGAAAGAGCATTTTGAGACAGTTCTTAATAGACCAGTACCACCAGAAGAGGATATACCGTCTGCTCAGGAAGATTTAAATATAGAAACAGGAGAGTTGAGGCTTGCAGAAGTGGAGAAAGCAGTAAAACAGTTAAAGAATAATAAGGCACCAAGGGAAGATGGTTTATTTCCGGAAATGTTTAAAGTGGAGGGGGATAGATTAATAATGATCTTGACCAAGCTATTCAATAAGATATGGGTGACGGGGTTACTACCATCAGTTTGGAAGAATGGTGTAATTGTTAAAGTTCCGAAGAAGGGAGACCTGAGTGAATGTGGTAATTGGAGGGGAATCTCTTTGTCACCGATAGCTTTGAAAGTTTTCAGTAGAGTGTTGTTAAATAGGTTGGAGCCGGTGGTTGAGGGTATTCTGAGGGATGAACAGGCTGGTTTTAGAAAGGGACGTGGTTGCAATGATCAGATCTTTATAGTTAGGCATTTGATGCAGCAAGTTAATGAAATGAGAGTACCGTTAAGTCTTTGTTTTGTTGATTTTGAAAAGGCTTTTGATAGTGTTTCGAGAGAGACTATGGGGAAGATCATGAGACATTATGGAATACCAGAGGAGTTTGTGAGGGTCATTATGAACATGCATGAGGACACATTTTGTAAAGTGATAGTTGATGGTTGTCTTAGTGATTCGTTTGAAGTCAAGTCCGGAGTAATTGAAGGTGGTGTTCTATCGCCTTTACTATTTATATTGGTCATTGATTACATTATGAAACGCGTTGGAACAGAAACCGGTGTAGGTATACTTTGGGGAGAGAACAGGAAACTTTTGGATTTAGATTATGCAGATGATATAGTTTTGATTTGTGATGGGCCAGAAGAGATGCAGAGAGTGTTGGACTGTTTGGTGAGTGAAGGTCGCAAGGTGGGTTTGGTTATTAATTGTGGAAAAACTGAAATAATCAATATGAATATGGAAAATGCGCAGGAATGTGTAATTGAAGGTATGGTTGTAAAGCAAGTTGATAGGTTTAAATATTTAGGTACTTATTTAGCCAAGGATGGTTCTTTGAACTTTGAATTCCAGGAAAGGTTAAAGAAGGCTAATCAGGCAATGGGAATGCTTAAAAATATTTGGAATAATAACAATTTCTCTTTGCATACAAAAATCAAACTTTATAAGGTAATGGTTAGGAGTATCTTAATTTATGGACACGAGTCTTGGTACAGCACAGTGACTATGGAAAATAAATTCTTGGTGTTTGAAAAAAAAGCACTTAGAAGAATATTAGGAGTTAAGTGGTGGGAAAGGATACCAAATAGTAGAATTAGAGAAATAACGGGAGTGCAGCCGATCGATGAATATGTTAGATTCTCAGGATGGAAGTGGCTAGGACATGTGTATAGGAGACAGGGAATAGTACGAGGTACACCAGGGTGGGTGGCACTTGGTAGGAGAGGTAGAGGAAAGCCAAAAGAGACGTGGGTGAGGACAATGAGACGGGAAGCTGGAGATGAGTGTTGGGGAGATCTTGAGGAGTTAGCACAAGATAGGATGTGGTGGTGTGAGTTCATCGAGGCCCTATGCATCCCCGAGGGTGCCACACGAAATGATTGACTAATGTTCAACAATTCCTTATAATGTTCTCTCCATCTGCTCACTATTTCTCCCTTCTCCAATAGCAGTGTACCATTTATATCTTTCATTCCCAGACATAATTCTTTATCACCCTGTCTAACTCTCTTCACCTCTTTCTACAACATTTTCTTACATTCCCTCCATTTTACACTCGAATTCCTTCCAAATTCCTCATCTACTCTCGTCCTACTCTCCCCTACAAGTCTTTTCACCTCTCCCTTCGTCTCTACATATAACCCGCTCTTCTGTCTCACAACATTCTCCACGCCCCTGTTTCTCATCCACTCACCATATGCTTTCTTCTTTTGCGCACACTCTGTCTCACCTCTCCGTTCCACAATGGTTTTCCTTGCACTCCCTTTCATCTTTTCTTCACCCCACACACCACCTCACTTGCTGGATAGATTTCTGGGAATATCTTGCACATACCTTCCACGTCCCCCTTCTGCTCCAAATCATATTTACTCAATCGCTCCTCCACTTCTGTCATACACTCTGCCATTTATTCCATCCTCTTGCAAACTTTTTACCCCCGTTGTATGGACTACTTCCTCCTCTCCTTCCCTTCTCCTCCTCCTTGATTTCATTTCAACCTTGACTTTCGCCACCAATAAGTGGTGGTCAGAAGTACACTCCCCTAAAATCTGTATGCTCTTACATCCAATAACACCTCATTCTGTCATCCATACACCCATAATCAATCACTGCCTTCTGTTCATTCAGTTCACCAGCCTCCATTCTTATTACTCGCCACATATACCAGTAGATCATTTTGTGTCTAAGGAGTGTATTAGCTATCACCAATCACCCCCCTGCTACACTAGAGCACTGCCATTCTCATCAACTTCTGCATGCACACCCCACTCACCAACTACTCCATTCACCTTCACATTCCTTAATTTTCCAATTATATCTCCACTCAAAAACACACTGTCATTCCTTTCAAACTTTTCTTTGGACGCTTCCACATTTGTCCAGAACTCTTCTTTCACTCTACATGCACGATCTTCCGTGGGCGCACACACACACACACACACACACACACACCCACACCCACACACACACACACCCACACACACACACACACACACACACACACACACACACACACACACACACACACACACAATCGCACACATTCCTTGTCCAAGTTTCAATATTACCCACACAATCCTTGAGCCAACAGATCCATACTCTCTTATAGTCTCCATAACATTTCTTGCACACAACTATACAAACTCCTTCTTTTACCCTCTCATTTTCACCTACTCCGGCGCATATACCCCATCCATACTCCAATTCTCTCAGTCTCACCTCCCCATATTCTCTCAGATATTCCACATTCATCCACTTTTGCATCCTCAAGCACCTGGACAGTTTCACTCTCTTTCCCCCTACCATGCTCACCCCATACTTTCCATATCGCAATCCATACCATGTTCTTTGTTCGGACCTTTGTTGTCACCTGTTGGTCAGTCATGGTCCGGGGCAACTTGTTCGTATTTTTAGTTCGTTGTTTTCCGGGGAGGTGCACTAACCCTCCGCCAACCCATTTGCTGTCACGTACGGAACACGTGTTGGTTAGTTATATGGTTACTACCCAGCACTGTAAATAGTTTCCTAGTTTACAGGAAATCATTTGGCTTGCCACTCAGTGTAGAGCTACTCTAAAATAGAGAACCGCTACATTAAGTCAGTGCATGCTGCAACCTCCACATCTATTCCACAAGGGTGAGCAATACCCCAGCTGAGAGCACACATGACTCTACTGTACAGCTAACTGCTAGTCAGTGAAGGAGCTACAAACTCTGTACAAGAATCCAAGTTTCTTTGAGGCGGTTCCAGCAAGAGATCTGACATAAGAGGTCCAGCAGAGGGCACTGTTTAGTGAAACACCCAGAATATTTCAATACTTTTGGAGATAAGAAAATTAGTAACACTGAAGGTAATACATGAGTCTGGCTAGTAAATAGTGTATATTTTGCTTTACTGGCATTCAATGAGACAAGGTTATTTGTCCTAGATAAGACTTGATTTATGGAGATGGCTGTACTGAGTTATCATTTAGAGAGATTAAATTTTGTGAATGGCTATTTAAGTGTGAATGAACTCTGAAGTGTTGATTTATCTGCATATGAATGGATGGAATTGTGGGTGACAAATAAGAGATCATTAAAATGAATTAGGAATTGGGTTTGAGCCAGAACTAATCCCTGTAGCACGCCAGTGTTGAGTAGAAATCGGAATGTTCATCATCTTCTTTTACTCTGCTATTTTTGTTGCTGAGATACGAGGAGATCAGGGGAACAAAAGACATCAGTCCATAGCAAGGGATTTTGGAAAGCAGGGAACGGTGCCACACTCTGTCAAAAGCTTTAGAAATGTCAAGGGCTACTGCATGAGTTTCTCCATATTGGTCAATTGATTAATGGATGGTGTGAGTCAGGAGATTAAGTATATCAGTGGTGGATCTTTCGTGGCGAAATCCATACTGCCTATCACTAATTAATTTGTTGGATTCATGTTGTTTAACAATGTAATTATTCATTACAGTTTCAAATACTTTACTAAGAGAAGACGTGAGAACTACTGGCCTGTAATCAGATGGGTTAGAATAGCATCTTTTCTTCATATTTGGGTGGATAATGGCTTCTTTCCAAGAATTAGGGAATGAGGAAGTACGTATGCATAGTCTGAATTATTTAACAAGTTCTGGGGAGCACTTTTTCAAGAAAGTTGGAGGAGTTCCACCTGGGTCTGAGGCTTTATTGGTTGGTAAATTGTCTAGGATGGTCTTTACGTATCTGGTCTGAATTTTAAGTGGAGTAGCTTCGGGAGAGTCAGGTTTTAGTACTGGAATGTTCTGGCTGACTTCCTCTAAAATAGAACTTCTGGCAAATTTACTGGCAAAGATAATCACTTTACCACGCGGGTCATCATTTGTAATGTTATCGTCTGAAGATTCTAGAGGGGTTATGGTTGATGACTTGTTAAAGTTATTATTGAAAGAATTGAAAGTAGTCCAGATTATTCTATTGTCATTATGATTAGTTAGTACTCCCATACCCCGTGATTCAGCGCATTGATAACTGGCACTTCACTAGGCCGAACACTAAATACAGGGGAACATGCCTATAATCCAAAAAGTTTGAATGTCTGTTGCCTGGCTAGTCCAACACCCTGCTGCTGCCACTCTGGGTGCTCCCTAGGTTTGAAACACGCACGTCCACACCAGCAGGCTGCTGCCAGGTGCAACTCCCTCCCAATCCCTCCACATCCCCCTGCCATTTCCCTCCCCTCCACACGCTGGGGGCATTACTTTCTTTGCTTGTTCACTCTCATTGAACCTGTCAGCGAATGCAGTAGGTCTGTGCACCTCCTGACACTCTACCTTCCTGCATCACCACATGCTGCACTGCCACCATCACCACTATACCTAAGCATCCAGCTTCAGCTTCCACCTCTGACCACCTTGCCACCAAGAGGCCTCACAAGACTACCACACTGGCAGTGAAGCTGGATGTGATTTGGTGCCATGAGGCAGGAGCCGGCCTCTCCAACATCAAGAAAGCCCTTGGTCTTCCCCACTCCATCATCTGCACCATCATCAAGGGGAAGGCCAAACACCTGGCTGCGGGGACATCGATCATCAACCTCAAGTTGCTCAAAGTCATCAGGACAAGAGACCCCCGGATTGAGAAGATGGTGTCCCTACTTTCTGCCTGGATCAAGGACAAGACAACTTAGTGTTAGAGGAGGCAGCCCATCAGCCAGGACATCTGCCAGGAAAAGGCCAGGGACCTTTGGGGATCTCTGGGGGCCAAACATGGACCCTCATCATCTGGGAGTGACTTCAAGGCCAGCTGGGGCAGGTTTGGCCGTTTCCTGAAGAGGGCCTGTCTTAACAACGTGCAGCTGAAAGGAGAATCTGCAAGTGCAGATGCTGATACAGCAGCGGCGTTCCCTGAGTTGTTAACCCACCGCACACCAGTGCCGTTTTAAAACGGTCTGACAAAATGCTTTGGGCAGTGCCAGTGCCATTATAAAACAGTCTAAAATAAAAAACTTCACTGTGACCGCATTTTTCAAGGTTCGCGGGTAAAAATTGACAGGCATGTAAGGTAACTGTTCCTCTACCATCCCCCAGGCTGTCAAGGCCATACACTCACTCACTCCCCTCCTCACGCTCGTTCTGCCTCACTCTGCCTGTGTGCCTCACCCAGTGGTGTACATAGTGAAGGCATTTTGTAAAAATATTTTCATGTAAGTGTAAGTTGTAAATATCTTCTTGTAAGTGTAAGGACTATAGAGTGAAGTCAAGTTGTATATACCTTCTTGTAAGAGCCAGGACTGTACGTAATGAAGTCAGGTTGTACTGTACCTATCTTCAAATAAGTGTAAGATAACGCATTCACAGTGAGAAAGACACGCAAATTGTGATAGATGCTGAAGTAATAAGTGATCAGAAAAGTGCACTGAACATTGGTATGCCTTCCCAGCATAAATACCTGAGTATACCTTACATAGAAAACGGCATTCTTTCACGTACGTGGTGAGCGTGAGAGAGCGGCTATACCTGTACACAAGTATGCAGGACTCAACAACACTGATTTCCGAGCCTCGATGAGCATTTTTAATGGTGAAATTCGTTGTTTCCACATCAAAATCTATCATTTTTAGCCAAAAAAAAAAAAGGTCGAACAATGGCCGGCTCTGAGGTGACCCAGAGGGCTAAAAATAACCGGCACACGGTGGAGAAGCTCGTCGAGGAAGGTTGCTGTACCTCGAGGCAGGTCTTGAACATCTATGTGACAGGTCTTTGTTGGAAGAAAATGCTTTCCAGTTGAGTGGTTTTATGGTTATTTCTATGATTATAATGTAAGGTAAAAAGTGGTGAATGTGGACTCAGTAGCCATGCGCACGGTGATATTCATAGTGATTGCCCCGGAAGGTGATTTATTTATCTATAATATATAGTCCCTGTGGAATAAAAAGCATAGTACTAATGGCATACAACTAAGAATATGGAAAAAATAACTTCCAACATGTGGGACACACAGCAAAGTCAACAGGGAAATATTCCAGTGATGACTCATGTTTCAGTGTCATTCAGTGTCATAATATTTATGCACCTAAACAGTATCACTTTTGAAATGTGTTAGGTTTAATTTACTGCTATTTTCCTACATATAAACATTGGACGTAAAAAACCTTCCAGGTTAGTGTTTTCATGTTTTGTTCTGTGTACATTCGACCGAAAAAGTGGTGAATGCTGATTCGATAGCCATTGAAAACATATGCACTTGGTGAATTCCATTGTGATTTGGCTGGAAGGCGATATACTGAACAATAATTAATCGTCCACCTAGTACAGAATTCATGTTAGTCATAGCATAAAGTGAACTGTAAAAGCGTGCATCCGAGCGAAGAAATGATGAATGCTGACTGGATAGCTGTGCAAAATATATACAAGTGATGAATAGGGGACTTATGGAAATTGTCTGCCTCCAGATGTCTTTCACTGTTAACAACTTGTCCATCCGGATTATGTGTTCAATTTCCGTGATTTTTCTCTGTTGATGATAGAACCTGTGTGGCAAAATACCGTCATACATTATTGAAGTATTGAAAATGCTTTGTAACAAAAATATAGCAGAGGAGAATACATTGTTCTCGTTGTTTTATTTCCCTGAAAGCGAAGCACGAATTTCTTTTCATTTTTAAAGTTGCTACAAAGGTGAGTTAAATCATGTCTCCTGAAATGTTCTATTTATGCTGTACGTTTAGCCAAGCATTTTTTTATTGTTTTATGTCAGTCTCTTTTTTGGCGGGAATTAAATGTATGATGTATCAAATTATTCTGCTTCAGCTATTCGAGCTAGAGAGAAAGTCCCTGTTCCAAGATTTGAAAGTGGTGATAGGGCCTTTTCCTAGGGGAATAAGTAATGATAAAATTTTGGAAAGGGGACTGTCTCTAAGCTCGGATGGCTGATGTAGAATAATTTCAAACATAATCATTAAATTCCTGCAAAAAGAGAGACTAACACAAACAAAACAAGTGCTTGGCTAAAACTTCAGTATATATCGAACATTTCAGTAGGCAAGAATTCACTCAGCTTTGTAGCAACTTCGTTAAAACGACGAAAAAAAATACATAAGTGCCAAGGTTTCAGAATTTGGGCTTCGTTTTCGGGGAAATAAAACAACGAGAGCAATGTATTCTCCTCTGCTCTATTTTCGATACGAAGCACTGTCAATACTTTAATAACGTATTATGGTATTTTGCCACACAGTTTCTCACAATAAGAGAGGAAAATCACGGTAATTTAGCACGTTCTCGCAGCGGACAAACTGTTGACGGTCGTGGCCTCTACTGTAGCTGTAGGCTGCTTCACAAGTCCCCCATTCGGTTGTGATTTGGCCTGAAGGTGATATACTGAACCATGATGAATCGTACACTTGGAATAGAATACATGTTAGTCAAAGCATAAAGCGAATAAGAGTGTGCGTTCGAGCGGAAAAATGGTGAAAATTTACTCGATACTTAGTGCATGTGAGTATATATTCACATGGTGAATTCCTTTATGAACTGAAAGGTCATATACTGTACTATAATGAATCGTCCGTGTGGAATAAAATGCATGCTAGTCATGGCATATAACGAACAAAATGGAAAAGGCATCCTTCTTTGGCTAAACATAGCAAAGTCAACAGAGAAATATTCCAGAGACACCATATGTCTCTGTGTTATTCAGCATCAAAATATTTAAGGACCTAAACTGAACTGCTTTTGTGTTAGGTTTAATTTATTTTTCTGTTGCTTTGTGATGTGTAAGCATTCAATATGAAAATCGTGCAAAATCAGTCCTTTTATGTTTTGTTGTGTGTGTGTTCGAAAAAAAAAGATGGTGAATATTTGACGATAGCACGTGAAAATATATGCACGTGGTGAATTCCGTAGTGATTTGCCCCGAAAGTGATATATTTTACCATATATAACCATAATAAATTGCCCACTCAGAATAACATGCATGCCAGTCATAGCATAAAGCGATTAAAATGGGCAAAATTGCCTCCTTTGGCTGAACATAGAGGAGTCAACTGGGAAAGTGTGTAATATTTTGTCCATTAAGCACCTACTGTATATTTTTTTGAATTGTGTTAAGGAAACATGGTCAGAATAAACTTGAAAGAGTGCTGCAGTTGTCCTAATAATTTCGTTATAGGTTGATAAATGTTCTTACCTTACCTGTTTATTTACAGGTTGGGTGAATGCCCATACCTTACCTGTTTGGTTTTTCTTTATTAATTTTTTCATCTTGTTTTCAAAGTTTACAATGCAAAGGATGGTAAAGAAAATCAAACGTAACTGGTTTCAAGGAGATTTTGACAATCTGTTTTATTTCTTTCGCAAGGACCAACGTGTCTCGTGAGGAGAAGGCCACTCTGGGGTTTAAGGGTCTCAGGATAGGCTCACGTTGGCATTAGGAGGTAATGCAGAGGGTGACCTGAAACTTAAACCCTTGTCAGTTTATTCTTCCGACAACCTGAGGGCACTGGAAAACACCCGGAAATCATCACTTCCTGTGATTTGGAAGTCTAACAAACATGCCTGGGTCACCTCTTCAATTACTTATGCCTACACCTGTCGTTACTTTTCTCCTCTCGTCACCCGCAACATAGCAGCTAATAACCTGGCGAAGAAAGCTCTCCTAGTCCTTGACAATGCACCCGGTCAGTCTCACGAAATGTTCGGCTGGTGTGATAATACTAATGTATTTTTACCACTCAACACCACATCACTGTTGCAGCCTTGCTATCAGGGGCTTATTGCCACCTTCAAGGCTTATTACACCAGACGAGTCCTGATAGACCTGTTGACTGTCACGGAAGGGGGGAACATGGACGTCAGGGGATATCGGAAGGCATTTTCTATAAGGAAATGCCTTGACAATATTGCTGCTGCCCGGGCACAAATATCTCCCAGGACCGTCAATGCTGTTTAGCAGAAACTCTGGCTTGAGGTAGTGCACAGTTTTTAGGGATTTCCAGTGCCTGACTGGTCCACACTTTGTTGTGAAATTGCCAAACTTGGCAACGAGGCTAAATTAGTTGAGGATGAGGAACAGATGGGGGAAGATGACGTCGTGGAGCTCCTAGAGTATCGTGACAATGAAATGACCACAAAGGAACTACCGGAACTTGAAGACCAGAAGAAGGAGAATGAAGATGATGAGCCCCAGTCTCCTGACACTAAACCTAGCCTCACCCTTAAAAGGCTTAAGTCTATCATGAAAAGTGTCAACGAGGCTAGTGACATCCTTTTCAAGCTTGACCCGGATGCTGAGAGAAGCTTTAGGATGCGGAATAAGCTCCTTAGCATAGTCTCTTGTTATAAGGAGCTCTATCGCCAAGAGAAGTCTGTCTCGAAGCAGACGAAGATGTCAGAATTTTTCAGTCTTAATCCTTCAGCCTCATTTCCTGACACTTCTTCTGCCACACTCCAGACTCTCTTTTGTCCTAGGCAGCCTGAGTCACCACAAACACAGCCAGAGAACCCTGCCCAGCTGCAAGTGCTAGGCATTCCCTACTCCCCGCCTCACCCCATGTGAAGACCACACTTACCTGTCAGACTAGTGGTGATGACCACCCTCAGACTTTCTGCCACACCCAGGTGGTAACCACAGCATAACTCACAGCCACATCCCAGGTGGTAACCACAGCATAACTCACAGTCACATCCCAGGTGGTAACCACAGAATGACTCACTGCCACACCTCTAGGTGGTCCCCAGGTGATGACTGCAGTCCTTACCTTCCACCCACCAGCTGAATCTGCCGTCAGGTCCAACACCAGGTAGCAACTGAGGCAGGCCAACATTCTCAAGGAACAGCTGAGCAAGTTCCACACTCCCTGGCAATAGCATAGTAGGGAAATGTATTTTTTTGTATAGACTTTTGTTTGTCATCAATAAAATGCCATAACATGTTTGTAAGTGATGTTTGATGTCCCATATTTTTTGACTCTTTCGTCTTGTAACATGTAAGTCTTGAGATTTGGTTAAATTTATTGTGTTAGTCGAAGGCAGGAGGAGTTAAAGATCAATACGGGGGGTTGATCTTGATTTATTATCTTCAAGGAAAGTCTAAGTTGAGCAGTGTATGTATTACACAGGAACGTAATTTACTAAATTTTGTCGGACCCCTCTTCTTATTTCCTCTCTCCACGACCAGTCGGTTCAGTGGCTAGCCCCTTTCTGATCTCTGATTCCTACATTCTCGTTTGGCAGGGCTCGTGTCACGTGAGCCACACTGTCGTGGAAGCTTCTAGAACCCTGTATATCTGTGTGTATGTAGTGCTTTCGGTGCTCATTAGCATACTGCTCGTTAAGTATTTGCTGAACTGATTTCCTTTTGGTCAATTCTCACTGACACACTTCCTATCTCACACCCTGGCTGGTGCTTCTATCCATCTATCTATCTATCTATCTATGAATTGTATTATTATAATATGGACTCCTGACATCGCTCGGTCACGGGAGCTGGCGGTCTTCCGACAGCAATCATCATTGACATGCTAATCTGTTAATACATAACATTGATTATAATATTGTATAGATGTAATGTTCATGTTAATATTGCAGTGATTCAGTAATATTACATTTTAAACAAGTTGTATACATGACTGAATGCAGTATAGTTAAATTGGTTATTGTATATATAACAGTCATATGCATATATGCAAAAAAAAGAAAAGTTCAAAGTTAAGATTATGGTAAGAGCTATTAATGTTTTACTGGTATACTTCTGTCATGTGTCATTCATTTTTTTTTTAATTAAAATTAATACTATACACAAAATATGTACTCTTCATTCTGGAGAGTTTACTTGAATTCGCACTTTACTCCCACTAAATACTGACCCCAAGTTTGCAATTTTTTCATGCATTCTGTGCATTGCAAACAGCACTACTGCAAATACAATACAGAAGATTATAAAGACAGTAGGTGCTGGGCTATACACATAATATTGGGTTGAACATACTCAAACTCAATCTTTCCAAGGCTTCCTTGTTTCATTGATTAGTTGCATAATTTCAAACTTAGGTGAAGTCAACTTAATACTTGTGCTCATGTTTAAGTCCATATTAGGTAGTGGGTGGAAATGTTTGTGTGTATGATTGAGGATGGCGTAGTGACTGATGGTGGATAAAGTAGACATGGATGGTGTAAGTTTCACACAGAAGTCTGGTGCTATTTATAATCCTGATGCTGAGGTATGGGATGGTGGTATATCTTGACAGGCTATGTAAACTGATGTGTTATGAGTGAAATAAAAAAACTGTGAATGTCCGATACTTTAATGGTGTACAAGCTTATCTGGAGCAAAAGTGAAGTTGTAGTGAATATGAATGTCGTGATTTCTTATTATAGCCATTTCACAAGGGACTGTTTCAGTACGTTGAAACGTGAAAATGTATGCAGGAAAAGATGACAAAGATGAACAGCATGTAACGATGTACGGCACTTTCGTTCAATCGTTGATTCACTTGCGAAAGTGGGTGTTCCGTCTCTTGGAGACCATGATGAGTTCGGTGTCTGGGTTGATGTTGATGATGATCAAAGTGTTATTATTCTTAGAAGGTAAGGAGTGTATTTGTTATACTGTGAACAGGTCTTCAGTTATGAATGGTACATGAACTACTACTGATGCTGGTGTTAGTGTTGTTTCCAAATATGGATAATATTGCATGAAATCCCTACTTCGGAACAAATGCTTCAGTTTATGTTTATGTATGCTTGACTAATTATCTGACGTAGCTCATGAACTGGAAGTAAGTCAGTTGTGATCTTGCCATTACTGGCATTCGAAATTCCTTGCATAAGTGCCCTGTAACGAACTCTAGCGTTGTCTAATTGGAGCAGAATTGTGTCAATGTGTTCCGTGATGATGGAGAAGTGTTGGAAAAGTGCTATGTTCCCTTCCATGGCATTTATTTTATCTACACTTTCGAGAGCTATGTTTTCTGCCTTTTTCAGATTTTTCACAATTGTCTTCATTGCTGAGTTATGTCCTGTGATGAATTTATCTTGGTATGTTAGTACCTGAGCTATTTCATTAAATTTGTTGTTTATTTCTTGAAGTTCTTCCTCTGTAGCCAATCCAAAGATGTTCCCGAGAAGTGCACCACCCAGGTCAAACAAACCGTGCTTTTGGCGAGTACGTGTAATGTTGTTCATGGCGCTCAATACCTCCGTTCCATGAGATGACAGATCTTGGATCATGATGAGCATAGTTGACTTCGCCTGTTCTTCCATTTCGCTAACTTCTCTATTTCATCCACTTCCTTTGTGTTATGTGCTTCTGAAACCTAGCCTCTTATCATGAATACAGGGTCCTCATGGGTTTGGTGATGTTTTCTAGATAAGAAGATAATTCGTATAAGTAATCCAAGCTGATTTCAGTACTCATGACATCTTTTACCATTGAAGTCATGGCCGTTGGAGCTATGAGGCATCCTTGCCATACAATGTGTTGGGGGTCTAAGTGAGCATATCCTCTTGCTATGTAGAGGAGAATCCATAGTATAAATTCCTTCATCGTTACCTACCGACCAAAAAAAAATATATATATATTAATTTTCTGATATGGTCATGCTGTGGTCGATGAAACTGATGATGTGCGTTACTGTTGACTAATGGAGAATAATAACTTGCTTGTTATTTCATTTATAGAAGGAGTTTAAATCGATATTTAACCTGTCACGTCCCGACCACTTTCATACCTCCGACAACCCCCAGTTTCGACCATTTTTGGATTTTTTTGGGGGGGGCTGAAACCTCCGCTTTTGGTGAGAAACAACGAAAATTCATAGAGAAATTGCTCACCTGAGGTTTAACCCGCCCCATCCCGACGTTTTCTGGGCAGTGGTACGCCCCAGTCCCGACATTTTTGGACCTTTTTTTTTTTAGGCTCAAGTATTCGCTTTTAGTGAGAAACATCGAAAATTCATAGAGAAATCGCTTACCTGAGGTTTATAAAAATCCAGGTACGAGTACCTCCTTACCTGACTGGGTTTTCCAACAGGCTGGCATCAAAGAAAATGAGTTCTATGGGAGGGTAACTATTTTATCCACTCATAAACAGTATTTATTTATTTACTTGGTACGAATTTATATGTAGTACAAGAGTATATTGGTTTTCAAACAGTAATATAGGCATTATATCATTGTTTCAGTCACTAACTCATCACCATTCCTGACCTTCTTTTGCCACATTACCTGATCATCATTTCTGACTGTTTCTTCCTCTAATGCTATGTACACTTTGTCCTCCACATTGTCATAGATTGGGGAATCACTCTGGCCCTGAATGTCTTTATTGGCCAGGTCACTGGTAACAGGTGAATTGCTGAGACAATGGCATGCAGGGGGGGGGGAGGTTATGCGGTGTAAGGCATTGTCCCTGCTTGGCATCTTGTAGAGGAATAGAGGAAGGTGTCCCGTGTATATGTACGAAATATCACGCGAGAAAATTGAAATTTGTGCAAATTAGGGACCTTGCAATTGCAAAACGTACCAGTACGTCGATGGGACTGACAAATGCAAAATGTTGCAATGTACCCATACGTCGACGGGACGTCTCTGGTTATATCGTGTAAATGATGTAATGTATATTTTTTTGGAACAGTTGCAACTATGTTTGATTGTTTGGTATATGACCTTAATTTATTTTTGCAATTATTGTTGTTTTCTTGATTGTTTTCATAAGTTATGTTCGGTTGCTCGGTGGTATCTGAGGCTGTATAATTATTGGATAGTTCCCTTGAAACTCTTTTCAAAAGGTCAATATGTACTTGTTTCTCTTCACCACTTGACAGTGACCTAATTAAAACTTTGTTTGCTTTTATGTTAATTTCTCCGTATGGGCCCTCAAATTTTGGGGATAATTTATTGTCTCTCGTATGAATGATATCATAGACAAAATCTCCTAAGCTGATAGGCGAGTCTCTTGCCTTCTTATTAATGCCTCCGTCATTTTTTCCTTGGACATCGTTAACTGGTTTTTGACTCTTATGTATGTCCTGGAATTCATGTAAACGGAGTTTAGAGTAATCATTGTAGTTGTATATGGGCAGATTTTCACCTTCTAGAATTTCATATGGTAGTTTTTTATCTGTCCCATGTATAATGAAATGTGGTGTGTCTCCTACAGATTTATTTATAGATCCATTAATTGAGGCTTCTACTCTGGGAATCCAGTCATCCCAGCTTCCATAATTTTCATGGAGAATATGTCGTAGTACATCTAATACTTTTTTGTTTTGTCTCTACTAACCCATTGAATGCTGGGTGATAGGCTAAAACGTTAACCTTTTTGATATTGTATTGTTTACATATTACTTGTAAGATATCAGAATTAAATTCATCTCCATTATCGCTTATTAGTACCTTTGGGGTAGTAAAGCGACATATTACATTATCTATTATTGCCTTTGTTACTGTCTCTGCTGTTTTATCCTTAATTGGGGCTAAAATTACATAACGGGAGAAATGATCCATTTCCACGAGTAGGTATTGGTTATTATTGCATGATAATGGCATCTTGAGTAAATCAACTGCGACAACGTCCCATGGTTGATGTGGTACAGGGTAATTACAAATAGGTGCAGGTGACTGGGTATCCTTTGTGTTTTGCACATGATTTGCATCTGTCTATATGATTTTTTATATCTTTTTGCAATGATTGCCAATAATATCAAGAGGTGTATGGTATGTAGGAGGACTGCTGGGCCTTGATAGCAGGCTGTGAAGCCTATGCCCAGAGTCGGACGCATAAAAATATATATATATATATATATATATATATATATATATATATATATATATATATATATATATATATATAACAACTGGGCTTGTTTGAATGTCGTACCATTCCCAGGATGTCCTGCATGTGGGCTATCGTGTATCGTTCGTAATGCCTGGGATATCATGTCATTAGGTACTACCAATTGTTTATTATTTCTTCGGCGTTTTGGTTGTCCTGGGTTGATCCTGTATAAGTCATTATTGAATATTGTGAATTGTTCTAGTGGTACATGTAGTTTGGGTAATTGTATGTCTTCTCCAATTTCTAACTTGTAAATAACTTTAGACCATGTTGGATCAAGTCTTTGTGCTTTCGCGATTTCATCGTGGTTTGGGATGTTTCCTTCGAGATCCAATGCCACGACCTGAATTGTTTTCGGGTTCCTGGATAATGCATCAGCTACTAGATTCATTTTGCCTTGTATGTAATGCATGTGTACATTGTAGTTTTTGACTGTACATTTCCATCTTGCTCTCCTCCCAGTGTTTAAACATACCCACTGGCGGTTTATGGTCGGTGAATAAGTGTATTTCGTAATCATATACCAAATCTCGAAATTTTTGTAATGCAAAAACCACTGGAAGTGAATATAAGTCTGTAGTGCAATAATTTTTCTCTGCACCTTTTATTTGTCTGCTGGCAAATGCAGTTGGTTGATTCTGTCCTCTTTATCTTCTTGCATCAATACATCCCCTAATCCTTTAATTGATGCATCTGTACAAATAATAAATGGTTTTGTGAAATCTGGATATGCCAATTATGTGCATTTGTAAGTTTATTTTTTAATTTGTTAAATTCTTGATTTTGTTCTTCTCCCCATTGGAATATAGCATCTTTTTTGAGTAGTTTAAATAGAGTAAAAGCTATATGAGAGAACTATTGTATGAATGACCTATAGTACCCTGCTAGACCAAAATATTGTCTAACATCGTCAGTCGTAGTGGGGTCAGGGAAGTCTCACACTGCCTGTATTTTGTCATCGGAGGTGTGAATACCTTCAGCATTTAATTTGTGCCCTAAGAATTTTGTTTCCTTAACCCGCCCTGTCCCGACCACTTTTTGACCACTGGTACCCCCCAATCCCGACCATTTTTCGACCCTTTTTTTTTTTTTTGCTGAAACATTCGCTTTTGGTCAGAAACAATGGTCAGTGGCATACCTAACCAGGTATGCCTTGGTCCCACCTGGCCCCGTGTTCTCCGTAGGTGGTCTGAGCCTCTAGCGTTTTCTATGGTATTATAAGTCTGGGAAACCAATGAAAGTAAGTAGATATGTATTTATTACAAACATAAAAACATGTGATGAAAGAGTATATTGGATTTTATACAAAAATAGAGCAGAAATAAGCATTGTACCATCGTGCGAAATGAGCAAAATCGGGCAACTTGGTCATGATGAATCGCTAACATTCTAAAATCATGATACATATCATTTTTTTTTTATAGAACTGTTTTGAGATTATTTCAGGCCTTAGGTAAATATATAGCGTAATAATAGCGCATAATAACACACACGGTGAAGTCGCTATGACAACTATTTCAACTTACAACCTATTTTTGCACTTATATAATAATTCTCCACTAACATTGCACATGTTTACACTTGATATAATTGATATCACATAATTTCAGAACTTACGATGGAACTGAGCATCATATTAGCGCGTACTTACACAGGGAGTGTTGTCGCGATATCATTTGCTTCATCTTACACTAGTATTCAACTTATAAAATACCTTACTACTAACATTACAACAAATTCCACTTTATATAATTCCTATCACATACTTACTGACCAGAATGTGGGTGTACTCGTGACATCAATTATTACAACTTACACTATTGTTCAACTTATACGTTTTATTCAAGCTAACATTACACCCGTTTCCACTTTATTTCCTTGCTATCACATATTTACTGACCAGAGTGTTATACTGAGCGTCATATTTTCGCAGATTTACACAGTGGGTGTAGTTTTGATATCAATTCTTTCAACTTACACTAATTCTCAACTTATACATTACTTTTCTGAAAAAATAACACCCGTTACAACTTTATATTTGACTTAGCACCTACAGACTGGCCTTACCATTATAATGAGTGTCATTTCGCCTTCCCACACAGCTTCAGTAGTGTAGGAAATTATGATACTCCTTGAAACAAGGCTGAAGGCACAACGCAACATTGCACTCGACACACTCGTACCTTGTGTCTTTTCTCTGCGTTGATGGTCTGACTGTCGAGTGCTGACATACATGGCAGCGACGCTGGGGTTTACGACGGTTTGGGTCGGAAGGGATTGCACTGGGATAGTGGCGTCCTGCAAGATGTAGGGGAGTCTGAGCAGCCAGGGGGGTGCGGGTGCGATGTGTGGGTCTGTCCTGGGCATGCTTGGCGATTATTTCACGTGCCAGCTCCCTCACAAACCCCTCAAAGGTCTCGGATACTCCGGTGGTCACTGAGTGCAGGTAGTGGGCGTTCAGGACCGTGATGTCGAGCAAGTGGAAAAAGAGTTTCTTATACCACTTCATCGTGGTCCTGGCACAGTCAACACTTGAAATCATCGAGTCTGACTGATCAACTTGCCTCATGTTCAGATTATAGTCCAGTACAGACTCGGGTTTCCATACGTTGCGCCTCCTCTCGCTACGGTTATCCACGGAGTCTGTGCGGTGCATCAGGGGGCTGTGAACAGTTGATAGGAGGCAAACTTCCCTGTTGTGGTTCCACAGGGTGGCAAGGATGTTATTGGCCTGGAAGAAAACCACCTCGTTCTTGTCAAGTTTCCTCCCTATCTTGACCATATGGTGATGGTTTCTCTTGACTGTACCACAGACTCCGGTGTCGTGTTGGTGGAGGAACCTAGTGAGAAGAGGGCTAGTGTACCAGTTGTCCAGGTACAACACATGACCACGATGAAGGTACTCTTCTATCATTGTCTTCACCACGGCCCCAGAGAGTCCTATACTCCGATCTTCTGTTATATCTGTCTGTGCGCCCGTGTACAAGACTATGTCTTGCACATAACCAGTCTTACAGTCACACATAACAAAGATCTTGAACCCGAATCGGTGTCTCTTGCTGGGTATGTACTGCCTAAAGGAAATATTGCCTCTCCACAACACAAGACTCTCGTCTATGACGAGGTCTCTGTAGGGATAAAATGAGGAGCGGAACATTTCCCGTAAATGATCAAATACCAGCCTAATTCTCCTCATTTTATCTGTGTTATTTGCATTGGCTGGATCTCCTGCATCAAAAAAGTGAGGGCGGCCGAGAATATACTGAAATCGGTTACGACTCATCACCTTTCCAAAGAAAGGTGTGAGGATGATTGGGTCAGTTGTCCAGTAGGCAGGAATTTGGTTTTTCCTTACCACACCCATCAAGAGAACCAGGGCCAAAAATAGGAACATCTCTGAAATTGTAACGGGATAGTCATACTGTTGGGAATGCCTGCTCGTGGTTCCCAAAAGTTCACTTTCACGGCGCTGTGATTGTGAAAAGATATTAGTTTGTTCAACTATGCGCCCCACAAACGCCTCACCAAAGAACAAGTGGAAAAAATCCACCCCCGACGAACCTGCATTCACACCTGGAACCGTGCAACCAGACCGCCACTCCTCAGTGAAAGGGTGAATGATGAGAGTAAAATTACTCCCATCTTCCCAGTTCCACGTGACACCACCGTCTCCAGCCACGTCCCCATCGTCCCCTTCGTCAGGGTGGGGAGGTGAGGGTGGTGGGGGAGGTTGGGGAGGTGGAGAGCGGCGCCTCTCATCACTCGCACTTCTCTTCCCTCTCCCTTTTCCTTTACCCTTTCCCTTCCCTTTCTTTCCTTTCCCCACATCCTGGGGCTGTGGGGAGGAAGTTTGGGAATATTCTGGGGCGAAAGAAGTGCTGGGGAGTGGCTCCACCTCCTCTCCCCTAGGCCTATGTGCACCACGTGCTCGTGCTGCCTCCCTCACACCACTTGCCCCTTCACCCCGCACTACCCCCACACCACTCTCACTTTCACCCCGCGCTGCCGCCACAACACTTTCCCTTTCACCCAGCAATCCCACCACACCACTTTACACTTCCCCAGACAAAAGACTTTCACCATACCTTATATGTCTTCTCGCCCCACCTTCTGATCCTTGTGGTGATATTTTTTCTTTTCCCAACGAAGCGGCGATATCACGTCCTAAGCCACCGTGATCCTCATCATCTTCATCAGATTCAGGATGGAGAGATAGCCGTGCACGTGGTTGGGGAGCAGGCTGGCCTTCCCTTGCCTTACGGTATGTCACATACCGCGTTTTTGGGGGCGAAAGGACCTCCTCATCACTGCTACTTATTTCTTCCTCTGGCTGGACGTAATCGCGATCTACCACATCATCGTCAAGTGGAGAATCACTATCTCCAGTGAAGGCTTCCAGGGCGGATGCAATTTCCTCGTCTGAGAGACCTTTCCGCGCCATGTCTGACCTGGGTCACTGCTAGCAGGTGAGTGACCGAGACAAGGGTGAGCGCGGGTCACGCAGGGTCTAGGATGCTGCCCGCCTGGCGGCAGGTAAGGGAGGCTTGGGTACGTGGGCGAATCGAAAATCTCGCGCGAATTTTGAGAATTGTGGAAATTATGAACCTTGCAATTGCAGGACATTGAAGTATGTCGACGGGATTAGCTGTGACATAACATGAGGACATGGAAGTACGTCGACGGGACGCTGCGGGTTAAAGCAAAATTTGCAAATAGAAAGCTTAAATTTAAAATCAGCATCACCAAGCTTTGGTAAAAGTAGGTCTAATTTCTGGAGATGTTCTGTGATATTTTTCGTTGCAATGATAATATCATCAAGACAAACAAATATTCCTTTGCCCTAAAATTCCGGACAATACATAATTCACAAGATGCTGGAATGTGCCCGTGGCTGTCTTCAGTCCCATTGACATTCTCCCATACTGAGAATGTCCTGTATTTGTGGAAAAGGCAGTGTATTTACGAGACTCCTGATCTACTGGAATTTGATAGTATCCATTGAGCAAATCTATAGTGGAAAATACATTATTTTCTGGTCCAATATTCTGTAGGATGTCACTTAGCAATGGCATGGGAAATCGGTCTGGGATTGTGTGATTGTTTAGTATATGGTAGCGCACACATTTCTTCATTTTGTTTGGGCACGAAGAATAATGGGGCATTCCACGGGGAGACTGATGGCTCAATAATTCCAAGTTTTAACATTTCATTGACATACTGGTTTGCGAGTGTATGTTGAGACTGTGGGACTCGATAGGCATGTACGAAAATTGGTGGTGGATCTGGGTGCACGTTAATATTATGCATTCTCTATCCGTAGATTTTATCTCACTTGTCACTCCAGCTAAAACTATTACCTTCACGGGGGTGGGACATTTTCAATATTAACTATACAAGTCCCCTTTTTCAACTGTACTTCCCCATTCATATGATTAATTAGGAACATCTGAGTTTGCCCATCGTCGTTCATCTGACAATGCATTTTCTACTGACAATCCTTATACTTTACATAATTCCTCTAAGACAAGAACAGTACTAACTTGTAATTTGCTCTTTATGGCAACTTTCATGTAGGAGTTAGGTGGTATAAATAAATCATTGGTGAGATGGGCGGGAAATACTGATGAGACAGTACCATTACCTGGGTTTCTAGTCCTGGAGGCTGGGGCTGGTGATGTGAGTGTATCTATACACTCATCTGTTTGTGTATGTTTGTTTAAGCTTTTAATATTACCATTTCTTTTTGGTTCTGTTTTACTAATCAGTGAGGACTCTGATGGTATTTCTTCTATGAATTCATTATCAAAGTCTATTTCATTCATTTGTGGGAGTAAAGTTATTTTCTCTGTTCTCATTAATCTTAAGCCCAGTAATATATGAGCTTTAACTGCTAAGTTTTCTATCTATCTATCCATATACCTAGGCTGCTTCCCCCAAGGAAAGGGAGGTAGCCGAGACAGGACGACACACACTCCATTTACTCATCCATTCAAACACATTCATTCACATCTTAGCCCCAAAGGGGAGAAGGAACTGATCCTCACCGCACCACACCGCACAATGGTCAACTGCGCAATGCAGTGACATCCGCAGCAGGGCCCGACAGCAGAACTGGTTTACCCCTGCCACATCATGACAGACCCAACGATATAAAAAATTTAGAGATTGGTCCTGTAGTCTCTGTGAAACTGATGTTTAACCGTATCATACCTTTTACTGCAATTTGTTTGCCATCTACCGTATATAAGTCTAAATCAGATTCTTCCAGAAAATTTACTTTCTCCTTATTTCTATCTATCTATCTATCTATTGCCAGACGCCATAATCCCGTACGGGGTGGCCATTTGACTCTGAGTTATTTGTTTTACAGGGAGGGGCACTAACCCTCCACCAACCCACTTGACATGTAGGGAGCACGTATAGTGTGGTTATATGGTTACCACCCAGTGTTGTTTCTAAAAAATTTATATATTTCTTCTTGTGTTATTAAGTTCACTGGGAAGCCTGTGTCTAAAAATAAGGAAACGTTTTGATCCTCACATACAGCTGGTATCAAGATACACTCACTTCCCAACATGCCTCCTAGGTGAATTTTGGACTTGCTTTTCTTTACGTTTGTTCGTTTTTTGTCGTGACTTGGCCTTCCCCCGATTTGATAATGGAAACTAATTTCTTTACTGTCTGGCAGTTAATGGTCCAATGCCCTTGGCACCGATGATGGCGACATTATGGATCAAATCCTTGTGTCTTTTGTTTGTCTTCTTTTGTTTTGATGAAGCATTCATTTTTTGTGTGTCCTGGTTTTGCACAATAATAACATAGAATAGACCTATCTCCTGACTGATCTGCGAGATTACTTCCCATATTTAGTGGCGTCTTTGGCGCGAGATCTGTTCAGACTGCACAGAAACTTATGAGACTGCCTGCGGCCTGGTGTTTGAGATCGTTGCCTCAATGCGTTTGGTTGTTTGCTCTGTCTGCTTTTGGGTCGCAATCAATTTTGTTCTCTGTTTGGGGTAGTTGTAGCTGTTTTCACAGCTGATACTTTCTCAGGCACTCTCATTCTACTAGAATGTGATTGTTTTTCAATCACCCCCGCTTTGCCACACTGCATCTCTACCTCCTTCTTTAAGTCTAATAAGCACATACTTGGGGTGTACGCGATCGTCATGGTGATTTTGAGGGTCCTATCAGGTTATTTAACCTGCCCCATCCCGACCACTTTTCCACCACTGATCCCCCCAATCCCGACCATTTTAGGAATTTTTTTTTTTTTTGGCTCAAACCTTCGCTTTTGGTGACAAACATCGAAAATTCATAGAGAAATCGCTCACCTGAGGTTTAAAATACTCATTACAGGTAGGAGTACCTCCTTACCTTACTGGGTTTTCTATCAGGTTGACACCAAAGCAAACGAGTTCTATGGTAGGATAACTATTTCACACCACTCATAAACGGTATTTATTTATTTACTTGGTACGAATTTATATGCAGTACAAGAGTATATTGGTTTTCAATCAGTAATATAGGTATTATAAGCATTGTTTCACTCACTAATACCTGACCTTTTTTTGCCACATTACCTGATCATCATTTCTAACTGTTTCTTCCTCTAATGCTATGTAAAGTTTGTCCTCCACATTGTCATTGATTGGGGAATCACTCTGGCCCTGAATTTCGTACCGTGGCATGACATGGCTATACTGGCCAGGTCACTGATAACAGGAGAATTGCTGAGACAATGGCATGCAGGGGGGGGAGGAGGTCATGCTGGGTAAGGCATTGTCCCTGCCTGGCATCTTGTTGAGGAAGGTGTCACTTGTATACGTACCAAAAATGACTCGCGAAAATTGAAAATTATGCAAATTAGGGACCTTGCAATTTTTTCGTGTTTATGTATGTCGACAGGATTGGCAGTGACAAAAAGTGTGGACGTTAAAGAATATCGACGGGACGCCGCGGGTTAAACAAGGCAGCTATATAACCAATGATGTCTACGACAAGATCTGGTGACATCTTTCCATCTCCTGTTATCCAGTTTGAGTTTTCTAAGGTAGCTAATAATGTTCTTTTAACCCCTAGGGTACGCAATTCTCCAGCCTCGACTGCCCCCCAGAAAGCAAAAACAGGCCTATTTCTCGACTTTCTCAAAGGTTAAAAGTTTTATGCCCGATTTATAGAGCTTTAATTTCCACACCTGAAAACGCAAACCCCACCCTCCTAGACCCAATAGTTACCGATCTATGGCCCGTCAAAGTTGATAATAGTTACCTGTCATGGCCCTGGCGAGAAAGAAATTACGCCACTCGCACCTGTTTTCTTCACAAAAATACGTACAAAAATCACCAGAGTCAATTTTTTTTGGTGTGTATTGATGTTATAAACCATTGTAATGTGATTAGAAAAAAATAAAACGGTGACAAACCCCCCCAATAAATATGATAAATACTAAAAATTATCCTCCCCTCCTCTCCTCTCCCCATACCTTCAGTCCCCTCCCTCCCCTTCCCTTCCCTCTCCTCCCCTCGCCTAACTTCCCCTCCCTCCTCCCCTCCCTGCCGAGCTGTAAAATCTAGCTAGGGAAAATGGTCATGAACCCCCTAATAAGAATATGATAAATAGTAACAATTATCCTCCCCTCCCCATACCTCCAGTCCCCTCCCTCCCCTTCCCTTCCCACCCCTCCTCTTTCCTCCCTTCCCTTCCCTCCCCTCGCCTGATCTCCCCTTCCCCCTTTCCCCTCCCTCCTCCCCTTCCCTTCGAGCTGTCAAGTCTAGCTAGTTTTCGTTTCGTTTCTTTTCGTTTTTGAAGGCTCCAAGATGTTTGCATGCATCGGCATAAAATAAAATGTCTTTTTCGAGTAGGTTTTGAAGAAAGACAGCTAAAATAATGGTGTGCATATCTGTATGCAAAGACATGAATAGATTACAGATAATGATTCAAGAACACGTGCCATAAAGCTTAAAAAATACGCAGTATTCGAGGCTGGGGCGGTAAAGATACTGCGTGCTAAGGGGTGAGGGTGAGGGTGGGGAATTGGTAAGGCCAGAACGGGGAGTATGGGGATGGAGGGATGGGAGGAGACCACCACAAGACACAAAGGAAGGGCCCCAGTGGAGTACAGGGACATGGAGGGAGAGTAGGGGGAAAATACCCTCCCCCAGTCATGGGGGGATCCACATGGGAGGGGGGGGAATGCATGAGGAGTGTGTGGGAGTGGTGGTGGTAAGAGCGGTGGGAGGTAGGGTAGCAACAAGGTACAGAGGTAGAGGGACGTGGCGAGAGGGAGGTGGGGGTACACCCTCCACCACCTGGATACGGGCCTGGGTCCTCCCCCCCGGTGTGTCCAACACTTAGTTCTGATTGGTTAGAAGCCGTCTGCATCAACGTTGGTGTGGAGCCAGCTGCCGCCAGTTTTTTGTGGATATTGCACAATTGGTGTTGCTCGTCCTTTAAAGAAATTGCGCAAAAAGCCCAATCGATGAGATTAGTACTTTAGGGGTTAATGGTGGAGACATCAGCAGTTATTTCGCTGAGCACATGACTTGTGGTGTGCTCCCTTAAAAGATCTACAAACTTATGTAATTCTGGGATTATACCTGGCAAAAAGTTCATACCTCCAGAAAATTTCTTCAAATTTTCAGTTTTAAACTCATCATATGTCTTAGCTTGGAGAGGCTTATCAGACTTAACTCGCCGCGTGCCAGTGCCTTTTTAAAACGGTCTGACATAATTCTGCAGCCAGTGCCAATGCCATTTTAAAACGGTTTAAAATAACAACATTCACTGTGACCACATTTTTCAAGATTCATGGGTAAAAATTGGCAGGCATGTATGGTAACTGTTCCTCTACCATCCCTCAGGCTGTGAAGACCATACACTCATTCGCTCCTCCCCCCCTCACGCTCGCTCTGCCTCACTCTGCCTGTGTGCCTCACCCAGTGCTGTACAGAGTAAAGGCATTTTGTAAATATTTTCATGTAAGTGTAAGTTGTAAATATTTTATTGTAAGTGTAAGGACTATATAGTGGAGTCAAGTTGTAAATACCTTCTTGTAAGTGCCAGGATTGTACGTAATGAAGCAAGGTTGTATCTGTCTTCAAGTAAGTGTAAGATAATGCATTCACAGAGAGAAAGACACGCAAATTGTGATAAACGTTGAAGTAATAAGTAATCAAAATCTATCATATTAGCAAAAAAAAAAAGGTCAAAAAAGGGCCAGCACTGGGGCAACCCATAGAGCTAAAAATAGCTGGCACACGGCGGGTTAAGCAAGTCTCCTGCCGGGCATCTTTCCTGATTAATCCAAAAGGAAATAATAGCAATTTTCTTTTGTTCATCTGTTATGTGCCTTTTTATGAAGATCTGTTTGCACTGATTGATCAGTGAAATAACATCAATACGATCTTTTTCTGTGCCTGAGAATTTTGGGGAGGTTTTATCCTCATGATAAACATTAACATGAGGTGGGGATGTTTGATCTGTGGTATTGCTTGCGTTATTCTTTTTCACTGTTGCTTTGTTATTGTAACTTGGACTTGTTTATCGTTGTGTGAGGGAATAGTGGAATAGGTTTTCCCTGAACGATGAACTCTGTTAAGTATATTTTCATAGGCATGCAAGTCAGAGACAAAGTTCTCACTTGCTACATCAGAGGGAGTTCCCAAGAATCATTATTATCATCTAGAAATGATGTATTTGTTTCTTTATCTTTAGTTTGCGGTGAGTTTTGTAGGGTGGGTGTGTTACCCTGTTGCTTTCCTAACTGTGTATCTGCAGTGGCCGCTGTGTATCATCTGTTAATAACACGGGTGGAGGTGAAAATATTCCTGTCATATCACTCAGCTAGAAAGAATTGACATTGCTAGGGTATGGTGTTATGAAATACGTCTTTTATTTATGACCTAACGGAATATATGAGTGAATGAGTTGTAATAAATGAAAGATAATAAGTGTATAAATGTATATACAAAAAGTAAAGGAGGTGATTGTACCTAATTTAAAGCACTGAGAAGAAATGAGTAATTATAATTACACCCACTTGATACAGATGATGTCACTCGGAGAGGCGTGGTGATAACAGATTTCAATCTCGGAAGATAAATGCAGAGTTGATGGAAAATCTCGCTCTTGATAATTCTAGGACTGTGCTGATGGACTATATTACTCCGGAAATTCCATGGCCTGGTGGTTTCGGTGTTGACTGTAGTGCTTAACAGCCGTAGTCATAGGTGAACCTCACCATAGAACGTTGAATTCCCACTTAATATTGTTGGAAAGAAATGAGTAGGAGTAAGAGCTATGTGAATATGGATGGGTAACGAGCAGTGGGTGAGAAGTGCCTGATGTCAGTCACACGTTGATTGGCGTGGCGTCGTCTCAGCAAACACATATGGTGACGTTCGTCTCAGCAGATACACATGGTGACGTCGGCTTCCCACACTGGTCGCTGTGGTGAGTAAATGAGTAGCGATGAGTAACCTGAGTGAGGAAAAGTGAGTAAGATGCGTAATAAATGTGTCTCTTATCTGCCGCATCGTCTTGACCTCTGTGAACCTGCGAGAGCGGTGGAGGTAGGGGGGTGGTAGGAGAAAGCGTTGGGGATTAAGTGCTTGTTGCTTTGTTCTTGCTTTTCGTTTACTTGTTTTGTTTTTATTCTCCTTGCTGATACTTGAAGTAGCGTGAAGAAGATTATGGAGTTGTCTTGTAAACTTGTTATTTGTAATTAATTGTAGAGCTTGTTTACCCTCACTCGTAACTCGTCGTTGCTATTGTATGCTCGATTGTGTTTCATTGATTGTAGAAATGATGGTTCGCATAGAGCCGATCTTTACTGCCACCAACTATATATATATGACTCTTCGGTCTTGTAACATGTAAGTCTTGAGTTTTGGTTCAAGTTATTGTGCTAGTCGAAGGCAGGAGGAGTTAAAGACGAATGCAGGGAGGTGATCTTGATTTATTATCTTCAAGGAAAGCCTAAGTTGAGTAGTGTATATATTACACAGGAACGTAATTTACTAAGTCTCGTCGGACCCCTCTTCTTATTTCCTCTCTCCACGACCTGTCGGTTCTATGGCTAGCACCTTTCTGATCTCTGATTCCTACATTCTCGTTTGGCAGGGCTCGTGTCACTTGGGCTACACTGTCGTAGAAGCTTCTAGAACCCTGTATGTCTGTATGTATGTAGTGCTTCCGGTGTCCACTGGCATACTGTTCATTAAGTATGTGTTGAACTCATTTCCTTATGGTCGATTCTCGCTGACACACGTCCTATCTCACACCCTGGCTGGTGCTTCTATCTATCTATCTATCTATCTGTCTGTCTGACTATTTATGAGTTGCATTATTATAATATGGAGTCCTGACATTTTTAGCAATAGTATTGTTTATGAAGAAAATAACATTGCCAATGGTGTTCCTCTGTCAATCTTTATTGATTAAGGTATATAAGAGTTTAGGATCGGGCTTGGAACGCATCTCTGGCTCTTCTTCACCATCTTATAGGGAAAATTGCTTCGATATCCGACGTACTCACTGACAGAACACTCATAGTGGTACACAACCTTGTTGGATAATGGGGTATGAGTTTAGGTTCGATGCTTAGTTGTGGAGAAAGTTTGATTTAGCGAGATTTATTATTGCTTTTGCATAATTTCTAGCAGTTTTAAACTGACCGAGTGATTCAGATTATTTTTATTTTAAGTAAGAGTTATATGGTAATGACTTTTGGACCCTTGCTCTGGCACAGTTGCTATCAAACCATTTTCGGGGAGTCCGATCTTTTAGTGAACAGTTGACTGAGTATGAACAATTCCATAGCAGCTTGTATTTAGTAATTAATGTGGGACTGGGTAGATCTGATGTCACTAGAGAAGAAACACTGCCATGGAATGTCAGCAAGTAAATTCTAAATCCATCCCAGTCTGCCCTAACAAAGTGCACAGGTTCAGAATGAGGACGTTTCAGGGAGCTGACCAATGATGCGTTGATGAGACTGTGGTCAGAGGATCCCAGTGGTGAAAGTATTTCTATCCTGTATTGATCTGGATTATTTGTCAGGAATAGATCCAAGAGATAGGTGTTATGGTTAGGATTGTTTGGTATTCTGGTTGGTCGCTTTACCAACTGTATGGGATTAAACAATTCTGCAAACAGCTCGCATTCTGGACCAGTATTATCAGTCCTGGCAGAATGCAATATTCAGTCTACATTATGAACTGTTAAATTCACCCCAAACGGCAATTTCAGTGGTAAGGATGAGGTTAAGGGTAGTGAACTGTGTGAGTATGGAGTCAAATACACTGGGTTCTGAAGAAGTACTGGGGTAGCGGTAGGCTACACTGATATCTATCTATCTATCTATTGCCAGACGCCTCAATCCCGTTTGGGGTGGCCACAAACAAATCGCCTCCAAGTCGCCCTGTCCCCCGCCATTTCACTCCCCTGCTCCCAGCTCACACCCCCCTCTCTCATATACCTCTCCACCCCATCCCTCCATCTCATCCTCGGCCTCCCCCTCCCTCTTTCCCCCCTCCACCTCACTCACATACACTCTCTTCGTCAGTCTTTCACCCTCCATCCTCTCCACATGGCCAAACCACCTCAGTGTGTTCCTCATAACGCTTCCTATCACATCCACATCAACACCACAACGCTCCTTTATATCCTCATTCGTCAACCTGTCTCTCCATGTGACTCCACAGGCTCCTCTTAAATAACTCATTTCCACTGCTCTCACTCTTGACTTGTGTCCTTCCAACAACGTCCAAACTTCACTTCCGTACGTTAGAGTTGGTATCACAATACTGTCATGTAGTAACTTTTTCACTTCTATGCTCACTTCCCTGTTTCTTATCACTGCTTTCAAGGAACCAGCAATCTTTCTTCCCTGCTGTACCCTTTCAAGCACTTCACCCTCCAAACCTCCATCCTTACTCATCACACTACCCAAGTACTTAAACGTACTCACACTTTCCAATTCCTCACCATCCAACCTCGCTGTACATTCACTGACTTCACCTCTCTCAAAGACCATCACTTTACTCTTCCCTACATTCACCTTTAGATTCCGTTTCTTACACACTCTCCCAAACTCATCCACCAAGCCTTGCAGCTCTCCTTCGTCTTCACTCAACAACACAGTATCATCTGCAAACAACAGTACAGGGAGTTTCCAAACACTATCCTCTCTCACCAGGGACACTCCAACATCCACTACCCTACCTTGTACCTCTTTTATTACCCCATCCATGTACAAATTGAACAACCATGGAGACATGACACATCCCTGTTTCAACCCAACCTTCAAAGAGAAAAATTCACTTAGATCACCATCCACACGCACTCCAGCCTTCGCACAATCGTACATACTCTTCACAGCATTCAACAACTTTCCATCTACTCCATATATTCTTAACACTTTCCACAATCCTTGTCTATCCACCCTGTCATATGCTTTCTCCAAATCCATGAATGCCGCATACAACTTCTTTCCCTTCTCTAGAAACTTTTCCACTAAAGATCTGAGAATGAATATCTGATCTACACAACCTCTTCCCTTCCTAAAGCCTCCCTGTTCTTCTCCAACTAATTTCTCTGTTCTTTCTCTAACTCTGTCAATAAGTATCCTACCATACACTTTTCCTATTATACTAAGAAGACAAATGCCCCTGTGGTTACCACACACTTCTTTTTCCCCTTTTCCTTTGTACAAGGGAATAATTATACCTGACTTCCAATCCTCCGGGACTCTACCTTCCTCCCAGGCCAATTTGCACATCTTCCACATCCATTCTACTACTATCTCTCCCCCATGCTTCAGCATTTCACCACACACTCCATCAATTCCTGGGGCTTTCCCCGATTTAACTTTCTTCATTGCTTCCACAACTTCTATCCTACTGATTTCTTCCTGTCTTCTCACCTCCCTCCTTCTCCCAGCCATTCCCCAGCCACTTATACTAGCATTACTTCCATCCTCTACGTTCAACAATTCCTTAAAGTGTTCTCTCCATCTGCTCACTTTTTCTCCCTTCTCCACTAGTAATCTACCATTTTTATCTTTCACTCCCCTGCTAACTTCACTTCCACCCTGTCTTACTCTTTTCACCTCTCTCCAGAACATTTTCTTACAGTCCCTCCACTTTACACTCAAATTTCTTCCAAATTCCTCATCCACTCTCTTCTTACTCTCTCTTACTAATCTTTTCACCTCTCTCTTCCTTTCTACATATAACTCTCTCTTCCGCCTCTCAACCTCTTCCACGCCCCTATTTCTCATCCATTCATTGTATGCTTTCTTCTTTTGTGCCACAGCCTGTTTCACCTCTTCAGTCCACCACGCTGTTCCTTGCACCCCCCTCCGTCTTCTCTTCCTTCCACACACCACATCACATGCTGCACATATTTGGTATTATTTAGATAATTTATTTTATACAGTCAATAATCAAAACGGTGCCAAGTGCAAACTCAGATTTGATAAAACTACACGTGCTACCCTTTTTACGGAAGTTTGTGAGGAGTTTGTAACCATGGAAGGAAACTGGGGATATTTCAGTGGAGGTAGTGATTTAGGATTCTGTGAGGAACAGGGCTAGAGGGGATACCGACTAAAGAAAAAAGTGAACTGAATTCAAATTGGTAGTAAGACCACGGAAACTGGTGAAGTATACTGTAGGTCCGAACCAGCACTTCTCCACTGACGAGCAATAGTCGTTGTCTGCACAGTCGCTTGATAGCGACTGGGAGCACCCTGTGCCACCAGCCATACCCTGCCGTTGGTGGTAATCCGAGCTACCACCGTTTTTGATGAAGTTAATGCAGTGGCCAATGCTAAAGGGGAATGTAAACAGAATGTGTGATATGTAACGTGCATGCAGCGTGGTGTGTACAGTATAAGGTAGAGGTATTATGAGAGTATTCTGGCTTACTCTCTTTGGAAGTGAAAGCACTGAATATGTCCAGCAAAAGGAGATGGTCAGGTCCAGGTCCTGAGGGCTGGTGAAGCAGGAGCTCCAGCTCTCCTTTTTACTAGCTTCACCTCGGGAGTATGTACCGCCCTGTTCGACTAGTGTTACAGTCTACTCCCTTAAAAAAGGATGGATGAAAAGAATATAGATAACCTTAAAGATAATATTGAGCTGCAACATACAGTTTAGCTCCTTAAGGATGAGGTGCAAGGAAGCTGATGAAAGATCGCCTTGAAAATTTTTTTATCGTAACACCTCTTATTTAGCATTATTTAATTGTTTATTATTATTATTATTATTATTATTATTATTATTATGATTATTATTATTATTATTATTATTATTATTATTACTACTACTACTACTACTACTACTACTACCACTATTAGTTGCCTACTAAACCTCATTATCTTTTTGTATATTATTGACGTAAAAGGCCTCAGCACTGAAATGGTTCGTATAGCATACGAGTACAAGAAAATTCTAAGTCGATGTGAGAGAGGTTTTGTCAGTGGCTTTTGAGATTTCGCAACAATCATTCTTTATCGATATATTGTGTTTATTACGTCTGGATACATTTTTATGTCATTGATGGAAACTACTTAGAAAATAATTCAATGTAAGCAGCATATAACAGAATGTTATGATGCAATATTTCGCGATGGAAGGTATATCTCGAAGCTCCCCATGCCATTTAGAGCTATGTATTCAGCACAGTACACCTCAGGATCCTATTATATGGCACTGTCGATAATGAACCGGTATATGCAGCGTACTAGAAAATGATGAAATGTACTATGCAACATATATCTCTAAGGCATATGTGATAAGAAGCCTCCTGCCACCTACTGTGGAATGCGTCCTTGGATCCCAAAATATGGTTAACGAAGAGTGGAGACCCTAATTACCTGCCAGGTGTATCATAGTTCATGGGGTAATGAGTTTCTAAGCTAGTAATTTAGTCGTGATTGTTGCATATCTGAACCAAACGTGCAAAAGAGAGTGGTAATGCTTGAAAATTATGAGTATTGGATCCAACACCTTTGTTACGTATATGAACCATTTTAAGGTAGTAAGTCAGTCTTGACTGGTGCTAATCATAACCAAGCTTGCAATGGAGAGTGTTAAAGCTAGCAACATTGTGAGTATAGGAATCACCGTAATCGCTGCTTATCTGAACCAGTTACTTCTAGAAGGCAGCAATTTAGCTTGCTGAAAGATTAGGTGAGGCCAATTTTTATGAGTCGTGTGAATAAAGTACTCATTGGATTTATTGAGAATAACTTCGATGAAATATGACTTTGTGTTCAGAGTATTACGTATAGAATTAGTTGTGTATCTGAGCTAGTTTTTATAAAAGGCAGTATATGTACACTTGTTGTTAGGTTTCTAAAGGAAGCGTGCAGAGAAAAATCTTAATGACGTTATTTTTAAGAGCAAAATGTTGAACGATACTGTTGTGCACCAGAGTCCTTTACTTGTAAAATTTAGCAGTTTAGCCTTGTGAAAGACAGCGGAAGACGAATTTTACTTTGTTTACAGACGCTACACAATTTGGGAGAAGTACTGTACCTTGCATGATGAAGTGTCTGAGTGTTTGGAAATATGTGATATAGAACTGACTGAACCGTTTGTTTATAAATGGGCGAATTTCCATAAGATTTACAGTGATAGAGAGCACGTTACTGTACCACCAGCAAATTTATGAGAATGGCTCTGCATATTTTTCCATGTCCGAGCCAATTTATTCGCCAAGGTATTAATTTTATTCTTCTGTAAGAATTTTTTTTTATTTTTTTTATTTCCATTTGCGCAAAATGGAAATCTCAATGCTTAGAAATTACTTACTTTAATGAACAACCTCCTGCTAGTCCACACTGGCCTGCAGTCCACCAGGCTCAGGTCTAGATGAGCCTGGGGCAACAAGAAGGAAAACAATGTATGAAAACTACAGAAGTGTGTGCGAATAAGTAATTTATAAATTACGCTGGTAGTTCAAGAGAAGAAGGTGGTCTTATAACGTATCCTATTATGATAATTTGTGCAAAATTAAGACATACGAAGGAACACTCAGAGTGCAACATCAGCTGAATATTCGACTTTGGCGTGCGATCTTAACCTTCATCACATCACTCTAATAATTGAATTGTATATTTTTGGCCTAAACATTACCATTCTACCAGTTCTGGTTCAAATCACATCAAAATTGTCCGAGTTGACTTTGCCTGGTTACCTTTACCTTTGAGTGAGTGTTCAAATAATCAAATTTCTTTACCTGCGTTTTGATGTGAACCATTATATAAATATTATTGTTTATCGGACAAAAACTCTGAAAGTTCGCCTTGCTGTGTCACTTTGACCTGTGACCTGTTGTTAAAAAAATAAGTAAATAAAAATCAATCACTTTAATGGTTCTCAACTTATTCCACAAGCTTGATCCAAATCGTATGAGAGTTTTAGTTTTTTTTTCTTTTCCTCACAGACGCAAGTATCGATTTTTGACCTTGTCCTATGGCCTGACTTTTTACTGATTGTTGTAAAAAAAAAAAAAAAATGAATCCCATCGTTCTATCGCGACCCTTAACCCTTCCACCACGTTTGGTTCAAAATAAGTAAAAACTGAGATGACCTTTCCTGTAACCTAGCGATAAGAGATAATTCTGTCACAATATATTCGTCACTGAACACTCACAGACATTAATATCGATACACTTCGTTTCAGTTAGTTACGGGATAGTAATTACGTTCAAACCGAAGTGATGTGGTATTCATATCTCAACAAACCTTTCAGAATTTCTTTTTTATTGATGTTCATAGATGTTGCACTATTTTTTGTTGCTGTTATTGTTCGCCACTGGACCTTTTACGGTACGTCATGTAAGGTGTTTCCTGTTTAAAAACTTAATAGGAGACCGAGAGATTGATTAGCAGATTATATGTGGTGGAGTGGGAGACCGAGGATGTGGTGGAGCAGGAGGCCGAGGATGAGGTGGAGGGATGGGGGGAAGGGATACCAGTATGTGGATGAGGGTTGTGTTAGGACAACCTGATGACGGAGAACGGGGCGAGATTTCATTATGGTTAGTCTCTCCCGGATTACCGTTTCAGGGTATGGATAGATTGATGAATAGACACGTAGATTAGACAGATAGATAATGAGATAGATACTTATAGAAGGTAGACTGAAGAACGAAAATTATCGACCATTATGATAGAGGCTGTGTATGTGGCACGTCCAGAAGTGAATAAACCAGAAATTACGCCATGTAAGTAAGAACACTACGTCTTGTGAATTTACTGGGTGTTTGGGCCCATTAATTTTAGAAGGGTATAATTTGATGCGAGTGACTGATGGTTCATGCCACCTTGTTCTGAACTGCGATACGAGCTTTGTAGTTTATAAATTCCGTAGCGTTTAACATTTAATCTCTTATACTTATGCCGATAGTTGGATGATAATGTTCACAAGCGTAGCATCAGACAAATGGTTTTCGAATTGGCATATCAACTAAAACGAGTTAATAAATAACCAGATATATATATCGGCTTGTCTATACCTTGCCAGGTGCAGTGAAGGTGGCACTGATATGACTTAGAGCTTAGCTGCTCTTCTGAACCTCCTCCATATCCCCTAAAAAGAGCGCGGTGGACTGGATGAAAGGGCAGTTTTAGCCTGAGGTCCACTGGGTTCACGTTGAGATGTGCCTGAGACAACGACAACAGCATCTTCCTAAAATAACCAATGGACTTATATTCACACAGATTGAAAGAGTTATAATTTCACTTCCTAAAAGAATTGTTAACTTAAACTGTTGTTTGCTTTGTGGCCTCTGCACATCTGAAAGTGGCCCCGTTAGGCTGCATGCTGATGCTGTCCATATCGCAGAGTCCACATTTTCCATTTAGAGACATGAAGGGACTTGAGGCAAATTTGTATAATGAGACTGTCAAGTACGCCACCCTGTGAAGTCACTCCTATCCAGTACCGACTGCAACAATACAACCAAGATCATTTGGGCCGGGGAACCGAAAATGGTACCACAAGTCATACATAATCAGTATTGGTCGCTGGGCAGAGTCTACTGTATGTTCGAGAATTATTAGAGAGAGAATGTATGGCTGTCAAGTACATACTGTTAATCTTTCTCTCTGATGACATATTATGTATTATATTCCTGCTGCCTCTAGACTGTTAAACTCAGTTTAGAAGAGACTTTTCGAACAAATAGGGGTGGAGGAGATTAGACTCGACCTTCACTAACCCCTTCCTTATTAGCGTGTCCTTGCTTGAGTAAAGTTGTTTGATGACTGCAGGAATATCTGCAGAAAGACGTCACAGAACTGATGGGTATAAATGCGATATAAATGCTTCACTTTGGATCGTTTGGAAGGAGAAGATCAACGACTTTTTAAAAGGCTTTGTCCTTATCTCTTCTCAAAAGACTGAGTATTCGGGCCCTCTGTTCTTCCCGCCTGCCATGTAACGTTTAATATTTTGATATATTTTTAAAATACTGAACCAAAAATGATCTCTGAATATGGATGCAAAACCTGTAGTTTGTCAGCCAATGATGCGTTGCATCATAATTGTGCACAAGAAAAAAAAAAACATCGTAACCAGGAAAAGACTTAATCTCTATATAAACATACTCTTGTGAACTAGTGCGAATATATTTGATGCGTCGTCATCAGGACCCTTCGGCTTATGTCCTTGGTGTGGTGTGATGTGGGAGAGTGGTTGTGTGTGGTGTGGTGTGAGAGGGTGGTGGTATGTGAGGTGGGAGGGTGGTTGTCTGGTGTGGTGTGATGTAGTGTGGAAGGGTAGTTCTGTGTGGTGTGGCTTCCACAAAGTTACTAAAGTCTATGGAAGTGAAGCACTTCACATTTAGATATAATTACTGCAATGAGAGCAGAAGGACAGAACCGCTCCTAGATGGACTTTCGCATCTAAAGACTGAGGTTGTCAGACATACAGCCAGACAGTGTTTGAGGGTTACCTGTGCCACTAAAAGCTTCTGGTGGTGTAATGAGTGTGGGTGGTTTTAGAGTCTTCTCGAGTCTGGTTATGGAGCTTGATAATGGGGTGTCCGCGCTGTTAGCTGGGATAGCACTGGCATAAAGGCTGGTGGGTGTATAATGTTAATGAAGGTAGTGTCCATAGCCGTAGTTTCACTGGGAGTAGTGCTTAAACTTGTAGTATTGATGGGTGTAGTGTTAGTGGTTGCTGTATTAATGGGTGTAGTGCTATTGGTTGCAGTTTGACCTAGAGACCCCCCAAATGGGGAATCACACCAGCCGCGAGCCAATACATATCTGGCTCGGCTCGGAATATGACCTTGACCTTGACCTACTTTCAATAATTTCGAAGTCATAAGGGATTTTCATCCGTACTACGAACCTGTAAAATTTTGTGATAATATCTTGAGCGGTTGAAATGTTATTTTAGTAACAAACACACAGACCTTGACCTACTTTCACTAATTTCGAACTCGTAGGAGATTTTCATCCCTACTACACACCTGTAAAACTTTGTGATGATATCTTGAGCGATTGCGAAGTTAGCGTGCTAACAGACACATAAACATAACAAAGTGAAAACAATACTCGTAGGAGATTTTTCATCCCTACTAGACACTTGTAAAATTTTGTGATGACATCTTGAGTGGTTGCGAAGTTGTCATGGTAACAGACACACAGACCTTGACCTACTTCACCAATTTCGAACTCGTGATTGATTTTTTTCTCTACTACACACCTGTAAAATTGTGTGATGATATCTTGAGCGGTTGCGAAGTTATCGTCCTAACAGACACACAGACACACACAAACAGACTAATTGAAAACAATACCAGCTTCGCTATCGCGGCTCGTAATAACTGCACTCATAATGCTTGAAGTGTTAATAAGCGTAGCGTTACTGGGTATAGTGCTAATGGGTGTAATGTTAATGAGTTCATTATTAATGAGTGTAGTGTGAATGACTGATTTGTTAATCGGTGCAGTGTTAAAGGGTGTAATGTTAATGGGTATAGTGCTTATGCATGTAATGTTAATGGGTGCACTGGTAATGGGTGTAGTCTTAAAGAATAGGATTAGAGTGCAGGGTTAATGAATGGAGATTCATTTGTTGCAGTGTAAAGTTAAGTGGGTTAGTGTTAATGAGTGTAGTGTTCATGGATATAGTGTTTGGATGTACAGCTAGTTACTGAAGTGTTCATGAGTGCAGTGTTAATAGTTTTTAGTGCTAATGATTGTAGTGGTCATGGACGTACTGTTATGTAAGGAGTGTTATTATTGGTGATGTGATTGGTGAGCTTGGTTGGAAATAATGGGATGGTTATTGCTTAGTTTAATAGCATAGAAAACATCTTAGCACAATTTCGCTTGCGATTACTTTTCCTCCTTGTATTTCTGCTTAATTTTTCGATTGTTTGGTACAGTTTGATTTAGTAATATCTGAGAGGGGTACAGATGTAATAATGTAAATAAATCGCAGAGAAAGAGGCATTCTGAAACCTCTAAAATAAACGAGAATACAATACTGAATGTCTGATGTCATTCCGGGAGTCGGAGGGGATCCTTAATCCTCTTTATTCAGATGACGTACGTGGTCGTAATTCTCCTACTTTAGCGGGCATTTAAGAAACTAACAGGAGACTTTTCGAAATGAAGGGTTCTCCTATTAATAATCTCATCAGTACGAGAGGTCACTCCTGAGGCTTTTTTTTTTTAAATAAAGAAATTATCCATACACCTGATATCCACTTGATTACAGGTGTCCTTCATTCATTTAAAAAAAAAAAAATGTAACAGTTGGTCCTGAACTGCTGTAGGTTGAAGTTTGGGGGGAAACAATTCTGGGGAAGCGAATTCCAAAGAGATGCAGTATGAGGAATAACAGAACTCTGATAGGCAGAAGTTCTGCATTATGGCAGTGGGTATTCTTGTCATGAGCATTACCAGATGCTCGTGTACCTCGGGGAAAGGTGTGGGGAGGTGGCACAATGGATTCGAATTCGGTTGAGCATTTGTAGGGGAGGTAGTTTACTTGTAATTGCTGGGTTATTAATAGTTGTTATATCTTAGTTCTGAATTTTGTCCAGTTGTTTTAGTGCAACGTCTCCACATCCACTCCACAAAGATGGGCAATATTCGAGCTGAGAGTGCAAATGTAAACTAAAGCTAATTGCTCGTCAGTGAAGAAGTTACGGATCCAGTACCGTAATCCAAGTTTCTGAAATATATTGTTGGCAAATAGCGAGAATGTGGATCAAAATGATCGTATTCATTTTTTTTTTCCAAGGCTCATCTAAGATGGTATTCTGATGGATTACACCATTGCGTTGTCCTCTTGTAGCTCACTACCCTCGTTTGGGGGATACAGAAGTAGTTGATGGACGTTTGTATAACTAGGCAGTTCAGCTGGCTACTATATCAGTTCCAACACATAAATGCGTCCCTTTCCAGTGCCACTCAAGGAATTCATCCCTAAAATGAGGCTGACGACTGACATATTATATTCTGGCAAATGCTTGGCCATTGTGCGAACCACTGAGAAACCCTCCGTTGTTCAAGAACTTATTTACAATACTGTAATCATTGTTATTTTCTCGTCTGCCGATAAGTGTGGACACTGAATGAGGCTGTGCACAGGAGATAACACCTCTAGCTTAAATTACAACCACAACATGTTGATCGTATGCTGAGAAGATTCTACACCTTACATATCCTTATTATTCTATTTTATATTACAGATTCACTCTGTACTGGTATTAAAACATCACGAAGATTAAAAAAATAAAGCTTGGTGTAATATGCAATATAAATATTTAAGGAAGAAGTACGACAAAGCTGTCAATACTACCTAAAATACTGCATTTTTATCGCACATACCTTCAACAGAAAATAGTCGTGCCTCCCCCTTACTCCATTCGCTCAACTCACTTTTTTGGAGAAGTTGAGATCTGGCATAATGTGAGCATATATATATATAAATATATATATATATATATATATATATATATATATATAGAGAGAGAGAGAGAGAGAGAGAGAGAGAGAGAGAGAGAGAGAGAAAGATAGATACTGTATTTATATAGGTAGATAGATAGATAGATACTGTATCTGTACTGTATACAGGGTGTTCAGCAAATATGTAGCAAAAATCAGGGGGTGTATTCCGCAGACGATAATGAATCCAAAATCATAAATGAGTATATTGCGAAATCTCAATAGTTTGGAAGTTACAGTATTTCACATATCTGCTATGGATGTGTTGAGGTCAGGGGATTGTAAATGAGACGTCCATCATTTACAGTGAGATTTATTAATAATATTATACAATATGCTAGTCACTGGTATGTCATTCACATTTACAGCAAATGTTCACAACTCTGGCCTCCTTGCTTAATGCATGCTGCAGGCCGTTGCAGAAGTGGCTGTAGCACACGTTCCAAAGCCCCGGAACTGTTGCTGCTACGTGCCATACTGTCCTGCACACGACGCCACAATTCCTCACGGTTTGCAGCCTCTGTAGCATACACCTCGCTTTTAATGTCCCCCTGTAGGTAAAAATCAAGGGGAGTGATGTCAGGTGACCGAGGTGGCCACGGCACTGGGCCGCCTCGCCCGATCCCTTGTCCAGGAAACACAGCATTTAGGTAATCCCTTGTTATTCTAGCATAATGGCACAGAACACCTATGGAGACACATTAAAAGCGAAGTGTATGCCACAGAGGTTCCAAACCCCGAGGAAATATGGTGTCGTGCGCATGACAGTGAGTCACGTATCAGCAATAGAGGTGTATCGGATGTCTAAAGATGCGGATGTGCTGATGCGGATGCGGATGAGGATATAAACTTTTTAAAAATGCAGATGCCGATGCTGATGCAGATATTCAAAATATTTTTTGCGGCTGCAGCTGCGGATGTCTGATGACTATAACCTCGCGGATGCGGATGCGGATTATTTTAAAAATCTTTTAAGATTATGCATTTTAAATTGTTAACGACGACTTTAAGCCACATAAGTCAAACTTATGTGTTGCCAGGATGCGGGACGTGGACCTAAGTCGTCATGCATCCCACCAGCCACTCTCGCCAACCTCTTTCCTTTGGAAAGTGGTAAAGTTATATTGAATTTAGACAAGTGCAGACATAAATTGAAGTTAGTATATGTAATATCTATGATTTATCAGAATCATTTGAACCTCACATTGCACATTATTTCATTTTTTGAATTTCAGCAAGTGCAAATAACTCTTCAAAAACAAAAGTTTCTCTGCTTTATCTGCATGAAGGCTCTTGCGTTTTTCATTATAGATTAATCCAGCACCACTGAATAGTTGTTCACTGGGGACACTGCTTGGGGGATAACAAAGATATGTGTGTACCAGTTTCACTAAACCAGGGTAGTCTTTTCTGTTTTCACTCCACCATTTCAGAGTATCTTCATTTGTTTATTTAATTCTCTTATGTTTGTGATACTTCTTTATTACTTCCATTGAGCTTGTAACTGGTGGCTCATCATTTTTATCATCACTGCTTGATGCGAGCATTATATTCATGGCATCTGATAGCATGGACATGTGGTGGGGGGGCATGGGGGGGTACTTGCCCCCCTTGGAATTCCAAAGTGTATTTGGAACTTTCCCGGTCATCACGTATATTTTCTTTCCTTTGAGTTATAACATATCAGCATATGAATACTTTTCGATTGCGAATTAAGTACATCTTGATATTATTCTTTATAGTGAACTATATGACCATTAAATTCATCATTTCAAAGTTAAAAGAATAAATTTTCCAGGATATATATATATATATATATATATATATATATATATATATATATATATATATATATATATTTACTTGGTCTTGGTGTATGGCTGGTAGGCATAACACCTTTCAGTCGTTTTTTTTCCTGATTCATTTCCTGCATCCTTTAGCTGATCACACAGGTCAGCATTTTTTTATTGCACTTGCACAGTGATGTAAGATGAAGAGAAAAATTTTTCTCTTATATCTAGGATCAAACCACGGCCACACCAACTCCACTACCTGTGACTGCAGTACTATAGTGATACTCTATATTCTATAATTTCCAACACTACGGTAAATGCTATACAGCTATATTCTTTTTCATAATATTATTTAGAATACCACTAATATATTATATATATATATATATATATATATATATATATATATATATATATATATATATATATATATATATATATATATATATATATATACGAGTATATATATATATGTGTGTGTGTGTGTGTGTGTGTGTGTGCGTGTGTGTGTGTGTGTGTATTATGCTAGGTGTTTAACGGGCGGCTTCCCGTCCCTAGAACGCCTAGAGTGCAGCTGGGTTCTCTTTCTAGACCGGAGCTTAGACAAACAAGAGAGGGCCAGGGCATAAAAACACAGGGCAACAACCTTACACGTATATTGACAGATTCAACTGATGTGAAACAGGTAGACAATCTTAGACAATCTCATAGACAGAAATCAATACATTGGCTGGCATTTATGTGTCTAGTATCACACAGGATACTGTATGCACAGGAGGCTATTTCCTGGTTCAGGAGGGCAAAGGCACTATCACACTGTTCGTGGTGGTGAGGCACTGTCGTGAGGTGTTCACTGCTCTGACACTGAGTTCATGGGCTGAATACTGGGGAGGGTGTTATTGACTTGCACAGGAAAGGGGAATAGTTACAGGTGTCGTTACAAGGGGCGAGGGTAATATCACTGCTCATAATATTCACTGTCTACGCTTTTGTATTCTAGAGTCTTACTTGGCCCCACTGTACACTGGAATTCACTAGGGCGCCTGTTCTATATTCACTTGTCTCGATCTTTTCTGGGCTCACTGCATTCACTGTAAACTCACTTTTGTGCCTTAAGTGCCGCTCTCACTGTTCACTATAAATTCACTGTCTTTTCTTGTACACTTGGTTTCATTGGGGGAAGGGAAGGTCCAGGGCTCACAACTCTCGGCCCAGGGTGAGCGGAGGCCAGGTGGGAGTCTCTTCATCCTGCGGCCACGGGACCAATCTCAGGGGCGTTGTCTCTCTGCTGGGGCTCGGGCTGTGTGTGACGAAAGGCCCCTCACTGTCGGGGCTGGGGCCTGGGGTCTGGCCCTTGGGATGGGGGCTGAACAGGCATTGGAGGCACTCACTCAAGCGCCTGCTGGAGGACAGGCGTCACCCTTGTCGGGGTGGGGAGTGGGCCCCCCCGGGGGTCTGGGGGACATTCTGGAAGGGGCGCCGGCTGCCGTCTTCTGCTGGGGGCGCCGCCGTCAGGGCTGGGCTGCTGCGTCACTCTTGGCCGGAGTCTGTCAGGTGGGCGTCCTCTTCCTCCAGATGGAGGGAGAACAACCACGGGGGACAGTATTGGACCACTCCACCAATCCTCAGAGCAGTGGTTCTCCTCCTGGAGGTTGCCTCGGTCTGGGTGGACTTGTGCTCCTGCAGGAGGGCTGGACTGAGCACAGCTCACCGTTACGTTGCAGAGTCAGGGGCGAGAGACTCTGGCGACTCTCCCTGGCGTGGCTACATTCAGTCACTAGGTTCCCTTGGGCAACAGACGGAGGGCGGCTACAGACTGTCTCCTCCCTACAAGCACAGCTACAGGCCATTGTTGGTGGCATGCCCTCTGAGGCAACTACAGAAAGACAGGGGACGTACTGGTCTCTCCCCAGCATGGCTATAGGCCGTCACTGGTTTCTGTAGGGATGTGAGCAGCACATGGTGGAGTGGCTACAGGCTGTCTCCTAATTAGTGGTCGGGCTACAGGCCATGACCTTTTTTGTGAGCGGCCTCAGGCCATGGCCCTTTCTTTTTGTGAGCAGCTACAGGCCATCTCTGGTGCCTGGCTATAGGTCGTGGCCCTTTCTTTTTGTGAGCGGCTACAGGCCGTGGCTGGGATACTGCTCGGAACTGTTAGGCCAGTTCCATCCCGATCCTGTCAGTGGTCAGCTCGCCCAGAAGGTAGTGCACTTTGACTAAGGTGGTGGCAGCAGGCGAGTCCGGGGTATAGGGGCGTGTGGCCTGGGTGATCTTATGGCCCTGTTGCCCGAACGCAATCCGTGCGCCATCCAGTCTTCCGTGTCCTCCTTCTGGGGGTGTAGTGGTGGCTTGTGTTGTCACAGCCGGGATTTTAATATATATATATATATATATATATATATATATATATATATATATATATATATATATATATATATATATATATATATATATATATATATATATATATATATATATATATATATATATTTTTATGCGAGGAAGAAGGAACCAAAGGCCATGAGCCCGCAGTAACAGTTCTCTCTAAGAGAAAAACAAAATACAATAGAGAGCCAAATTCAAGATCCGATCATTTTGAGATGCCTGGACACACTACGTTTGAAAGACTGGAGATCATAGGCAGCAGGAAATACAGACAGAGGGAGACAGTTCCAGAGCTGACCTGTTGCATAAATGAAAGACTGGGAGTAACGGTTAACTCTTGCATTAGAGAGCTGGACAGAAAAGGGATGAGAGTTTGCTGCCAGAGGGGTGCTACGCGCCCGACGTAGAGGTGAAGGAATGCAAGCAGACAGTTCAGAGGAGCAGTGACCATTATAGTAGCGATAGAAAAGAGATAAAGATGCAACAGTGCGGCGAAGAGACAGAGGTTGAAGGGAGTCAGTAAGAGGAGGAGAGTTAATGAGACGAAAAGCCTCTGACTCCACCCTATTGAGAAGAGCTGTATGTGGGGAGCCTCCCCACACATGAGAGTTGTACTCCACACAGGGGCGGATAAAACCCCTGTATAGAGTCAACAATTGTGCAGGGGTAAAGAAAGAGCGGAGTCGGCTTAGCACACCCAATCTCTTGGAAGCAGATTTTACAAGAGATGTAATATGATCTTTCCAAGATAAGTCCCGAGTAAATGAAACCCCAAGCATGTTCAAGGATGATGCAGGATTAAGCTGAATATTATTAAACATTAGTGGGTATACCTGTGGAAGATTTTGTCGGGTTGATACGTGTAAGAACTGAGTCTTAGATGCATTAAAGACAACCATATTATTTTTAGCCCAGTCAGAGATATGAGCCAAGTCAGACATTAGGTGTGCCATAGCCTCATCCCTTGTTTCTTGAAGTAACTGTTGAGATGGGCGTTACGGGAACCGAATGGAAAGGTGAAGGGTGGAGTCATCAGCGTATGAGTGGATAGGGTTAGATGAACAGCTTAGAAGATCATTGATGAATAAAAGGAAGAGAGTTGGTGATAGGACAGAGCCCTGAGGAACACCACTGTTGATAGATCTAGGAGAAGAATGATGGCCGTCTACAACAGCGGCTATAGAACGACCAGAAAGGAAGCTAGCGATGAAGGCACAGATAGAAGGATAGAAATCGTAGGAGGGCAGTTTGGAAATTAAAGATTTATGCCAGACTCGATCGAAAGCCTTTGAGATGTCAAGTGCAATGGCAAAGCTTTCGCCAAAGTCCCGAAAGGAGGATGACCAGGAGTCTGAAAGGTAGGTGAGAAGATCGCCAGTGGAGCGTCCCTGACGGAACCCATACTGACGATCGGAAAGAAGGTTGTGATAGGAAAAATGTCTTAAAATTTTTCTATTAAGAATTGACTCGAAAACTTTTGAAATACAAGACGTTAAAGCAATTGGACGATAGTTGGAGGGTTGGGAGTGGTCACCCTTCTTTGGGACTGGCTGAATGAGAGCAAACTTCCAGCAAGAAGGAAAGGTACAAGTTGACAGACAAAGGCGAAATAGTTTGCCCAGGCAGGGTGTAAGCACAGAAGCACAGTTCTTGAGAACAACAGGAGGGACCCCATTAGGCCCATATGCCTTGTTAGTACTGAGGCCAGTGATGGCAGAAAATACATCAACTGAAGAAATTTTAATGTCAGCCATGAGGAAGTCAGAGGGGGGAAGTGATGGAGGAACAGCACCGGAATCGTCTAAGGTGGAATTGGAGGAGAAAGTCTGTGCGAAGAGATCTGCTTTATCAGTAGAAGAAATAGCTACAGAACCATCAGAGTAGAAAAGAGGAGGGAAGGATGATGAGGTAAAGTTGTTAGAAAGATTTTTGGCAAGGTGCCAGAAGGAGCAGAAAGAATTCGAGTTGGAGAGTTGAGAGCATTTAGTATGGATGAAATTATTTTTAGTGGAGCGAAGAACAGACTTAGCATGATTCCGGGCAGAAACGTATTGATTATGTGATTCAGGGGTGGGTTGGCTCCGGTACCTTTTGTAGGCCTTCTCCTTGTTGCGGACAGCATTAGAACAAGCGTGATTAAACCAAGGCTTTCTTGCGTTAGTCAAAGGATATGAGAAAGGAATGTATGCTTCCATGCCCGAGAGAATAACCTCCGTAATGCGCAAGGCACACTCAGATGGCTCACGGCCATGGAAGCAATAATCATTCCAGGGAAAATCAAAGAAGTACTGCCTGAGGGCCTCCCAGTCCGCGGCTCCAAAATGCCACAGACGATGTTTCCCTGGAGGGTCCACAGGCCGTACCGGAGTGATAGGACAGGTTAAGGTAATAAGGTTGTGATCGGAGGAGCCCAGCGGAGAGAAAAGATTAACAGAGTAAGCAGAAGGATTAGTTGTGAGGAAGAGGTCAAGTATGTTGGAGCTCTCTCCAAGGCAGTCAGGGATACGGGTAGGGTGCTGTACAAGCTGCTCTAGGTCATTAAGTATAGAAAAGATGTAGGCTTGTTCACCAGGTGGATCCGTGAAAGGAGAGGAGAGCCAAAGGTGGTGGTGAACATTGAAATCTCCAAGAATGGAGATTTCAGAGAAAGGAGAAATGGACAGAATGTGTTCCATCATAGAAGTAAGATAGTCGAAGAATTTTTGATAGTCAGTAGAATTAGGGGATAAGTAAACAGCACAGATATATTTAGACAGAATGACAGGAAAGCCGAAGCCAGAGTGTGGAGAATTCAGAAGAATCAAGTTCAGGAACACGAGAGCAAGATAAGTCGTTGCGTATGTATACACAACAGCCACCTTTGGCTTTAAAATGAGTATAGAGAAAGTAGGAGGATACAGAAAAGGGTTTGCTGTCAGTTGCCTCAGACAGCTGAGTCTCCGTTAGAAAAAGAAGGTGAGGTTTAGAGGAGGAGAGGTGGTGCTCAACAGAGCGAAAGTTAGATGAAAGGCATTGAATGTTGCAGAAATGAAGAAGAAGAGAGTCAGACAGTGGTTCCAGGCACCTCGAGTCGTCACCGGGAGAGGGGCAGATGGTGGGGGCATTTATGGTCCCCCCCCCTGGGGACTCCGAGGCTGGGTGAATTGACGCCATTTTTGGTGAATTTTGAATAGGAAGTGTAGTGTGTACTGTGCATGTAGTTTGGTGAAGATAGAGAAATTTGTACTGGAGAGCATGCTGGCCTACTCTCTGTGTAACTGAGACACTGAAAAAGTTCAGCAAAGGGGGATGGTCAGGAACTAGTCCTGAGGGCTGATGAAGCGGGAGCTCCAGCACTCCCTGTCAACAGCTTTCCATCCACCTCGGGAGTACTGCCCTGCTCGACTGGTGCTACAGTCTACTCCTCCCAACTCCATAAAATTAGTATACAGTATATATATATATATATATATATATATATATATATATATATATATATATATATATATATACAGTATATCATCATCATCCAGACCTCCTTTCCCACCCAAGGGCAGGGTGAGGAGTAGCAATGTCAAGACAGCCCTATTTTGCCCAATCCAATGTGCCACGCTTCCATTCACTCATCATTCAAGCCCCCAGAATCCTAGCTCCATCGGATACCGGTACGCCAAAAAACATTCATCACGTTCTGTAGCTTCACATAAATGTATCTGACTGAGTCAATGCGGATGCTGCCACGTTAAAAGAGGGTGCCAAAATCCCTGATCATGCACTTCTCCTCACCTCATTCATCAAGCCAGCGCAATCTCTTGTCAGTTTCTTAGCCTCACGGACTTCCAAACCTCTCTTCCTCACATACTCATCCACCATATCTCTCCACCTTCTCCTTGGCCTACATCACCTTCTCCCTCCTTCAAATTCGCTCAGATATACCTTTTTCACTACTCTATTGTTATCCATTCTCACCACATGAGCATATCATCTCAGTACACTCACTTCGATTCTGGTGTCCACCGACTTTGACACTCCACACCTTTCATGAATCATATTATTTCATATCTTATCCACCCTCTGTACTCCACATACATTCCTCAGCAGTCTCATCTCCACTCCTCTCACTCTTGACTTTTCATTTTCATGCCACACCATAGTCTCACATCCCTGTGTTAAAACTGGCACTGACACTCCCTCATGTAAGCCTCATGCAGCTGCAATGCTCAAGCCTCTGTTGCACCAGATACTTTTCTTCCTTGTGTCAAGCCACTTTCAACTTCTTTTGCACATTTCCCTCTCTTTTCTATCACTGTACCCAGGTATTTGAACTCTCTCACCAATTCCAGTCTCTCTCCATTCACTGTAACATCGCACTGGGAGTCATCTCCTCAATAACCATCACTTTACTCTTTTCTATATTTACTCTCAAGGCACGACGTTCACAGACATCATCAAAACTCTGCACTAGCCTACCAAGTTCTTGTCCGGTACTTGCAAGCAGTACTGCATCATCAGCATACAACAAATTTGAGATATTCCATCCATCACCATTCATTATCAATGCCATCCCTATCTCCATTGCTCGTGTTTTTACTTCTCTCATCACCCCATCCATATATATATTGAACAACCATGTTGACATCACACAACCTTGTCACATGCCCACACCGATCGTGAACCATTCACTTAGATGTCCATTAATCCTTACACATGCTTCGCTACCATCATAAAAACTGTTGACAGCACCTAGCAGCTTACCATCTACACTGTACTTGCGCAAAACTTTCCACAATCCCTCTCTGTCTCCTTTGTTGTATGCCTATTCAAGATCCATGAATGCCATAAACACCTTATGGGCCTTCTCACAAGCCTTCTTTGCTATCTGTCTCAGTGCAAATATTTGATCCACACATCCTCTGCCACTCCTAAAGCCACCCTGTTCATCACTCACTAGGACCTCTGATATCTCTCTTTACTTTCTGTATAATAATTCTTCCATATACCTTCCCTGCCACACTCAATAAACTTATGCCACGATAATTCTTGCATTCACTTTGGTTACCTTTATTTTTGTACAGGGGTACAATAACAGCCTTTTTCCACTCTGCAGGGACAGTTTCACCCATCCATGCCTCCTTACATATCTCCAGCAAGCACTTCATTCCATTCTTTCCACTACACTTAACCATTTCTGCTTTCCCATTTCTCAGCCGCTTCACAGCACTCTTCACCTGTGCGAGTGTCACGTCTCCTGGCACTGCATTTCTTCTCTACACACCCCAAAAACCAATCATGTTTGCAGCCGCTCTGCTCATTCTATTCCCATTCATCAGGCTTTCAAAATATTCCATCTTGTCCTTACTTCATCTCCACCTTCATCCTTCACACCATCACATTTCTTTCCGCTTTCACTTCTACATATTCGCACCTCTTTCCAGAATAACTTCATATTTTCAGAATAGTTCGCATTCATTTTTCTTCCTACATCATTATTTACCTCTCGCTCTCAGTATACTCAGTTCTTATTTCAACTGAATCCCTATCCTGTAACCACTTTAGCCACTTCCTTTTTTCCTCCACCACTTTCTTAACCTTCTCATCCCACCAGGCCGTACCCGGTACCTTTCTTCTTTGTTGTTACTCTTGCCACAACACACACCACTTTATCATTCCTAACTATGCAAGCCCTACATGCATTCCACAGGCTGTCCAGATCCATCTCATTCCAGCACACTGATTCTAACTCATCCTCTACTTTGGTCCTGTAATCATCTGCCATTTCTTTGATCCTCAGCTTCTCAAATTTCAGTATTTCTCCCTGACTGCTCCTCTCTCTCTCTTGATCCACCTCACTCCTCTCAGCTGGATCTTGCATACCACAATCATATGATCTGACAGACCTCCACATTGTCCTCTCACGGCCCTCGTATCAGCAGCCATTCCCATCATCGACCTCTCTACGACCACGTAATCAATCAGGCTTCTTTCAGCACGATCCCCATCTCCCCTATACCATATATATCTAAGTGTATCTTTGGGTTTGAAATTGGAGTTGTAAATGCACAAATTCCTCTCCTGACACATATCCTTTAGTCGCTTCCCATTATTATTTTCTCCTCGTACTCCTTAACAGCCCATTATGTCATCCTCAGGACCAGTGCCTATTCTTCCATTCATATCCCCCATTAAGATCACTTTATAGCTCTTGGGCATTTCTCCCACTATTTCATCCAGTTCATCCCAAAATCTGTCTTTCTATCTCTCACTCCTGTCCTCACACAGTGCATATGCTACAATGACTGCCACTGTCACCTTCTCAAACTTGAACTTGACAGATATACACCTCGAGCTGACACATTTGTAGTCTCTCATTCCACTCTGCCACACCTCATCCATCAACAAAGCAACTCCTTCCTTGCATCTTCCTCGCCCATTCATTCCCGATCTTACGCTTTTCACACCCTTCCACTCCTCCACTTCGCACCCTTTCATCTTTGTTTCACACAGTGCCATCACAGCATATCCCTCACTCTTGAACACATTCACCACTTCCACCCTCTTGCTCTCCTCATTCACACATCTCACATTCCACATGGCCATGCGAATCTGCTCATTTAGTTGAGGCCCTGGGCAGGTATTAGGCCCTCCGAGGCTCTCTGAAACGACTGCCTTGATTGATTGTGGATAGGGGAATCTGGGGGACACTTAACCCTGCCAGAAACCCCGGTTATATGGTTACCACCCAGCACAGTAAATGGTTTACCAGGTACAAGAAACCATTTGGCTTGTCACTCAGTTTAAAGATCATATGGCACATCTAAATTAGGTGAGTAGATGATGGGTGCCCCATATATATATATATATATATATATATATATATATATATATATATATAGATAGATAGATAGATAGATCTTATATTGCATTACACGGCACTACGACTTCTTGGTCAAGGTGGATGATGGGGCCAGGGATATTGCCACCACATGCAGCACAGGTTGTCTTTGTTTATATATTCTGGTTGTTTTCCATGTGCCAAGTTATACCCCATCGGTTCTACACACAGAATGTATTAGTTTCCACAAAAATACATTAGTTTCCACAGTAAGGCAAGACAGCTGTAACAGTTATGATTATGTGCTTAAAATATACACTTAAATAAGGCAACATTGCCGCCTTTATTTTTTTTTTTCAATCACGACCACACATTATCTTATGAAGCCCATGATTGCTATGCTTTGATCTCCACATGTGGATTGAGCCTGTGGGCATGGCTAGTCAGTCACTCTGGCTGTGGCGCTCTAACGACCAGACCACAAGGATGGTCATGGGCAATTTGCATGCATTGGTGGGAAGGGAGGAGTGGGAGATGAATTGGATGGGGGTAGGGTGAGTCGATGATTGGGGAATGATAAACCAAAGCCCCTGTCACACATACGTGACTCAAGGGCTGACCGCAGCACAATTCAAGGTATTAACGCATATTTTATCAATCGTCCCTTGATGTGCCGACAAAGCCCAGACTCTTTAGGGCTCTCTTGAGTGCTGGGACAACTTGTCGCACCTCACGATTTTTTTAACGTGCGTGTTAAAAATCGAGGTCGCCTCACGACTTGCCAAAAGTCGTGTCACAGTTGCATCACCGTCTGGAGTGTAGTAGGTTGGTCATGAAGTAGTCTTAGCTCAATTGGATGCATCATGATGCAGTCATAGCATGATGTGACGCAGTTGCTGACATGAAAAACTGTTATGACTGCATCATGACTGCATGGCGAGTCGCCAACCATGACCAGACCATGCCAAGACCCCGAGACGACCATGCCACGTATTTTGACAATCCATTTGGTGAATCGGAATCATGGCTTATGACCAGGTGACAACTGCAACAAGACCACATGACGACTGGGCTACACCCAAGTGAAGACAGCGCAAAGAGCCCGCCAAGAGTCTTGGAAGGAAACCTGGCATGGGTGGCGAGATGGCAACACTGGTCACACATGGCAACTGCAAGTCCTTGAATGCGTGGCGTATAAACCATGACATGGCCGCGTCTACCATCAGTTCACGCTTGGCCTCCTGCCTCCACGCGTCACACCAGCCATCTGCCACACCTTCCATGCCTCCACGGGGGGTCATGGTGCAATCCTCAAACGCACCACGCAGTCGTGTTGTGTTCGTGGGCGGTCGTGTCACCGTCGTGGCAGACGAAAATCCATTAAATTTCAAATTTGAAGACTCGTAGCTCTATCGCCTCGTGGTTGCCTTACGATCTTGTTGCATTCTTGAGGACATCACGACCGGTCATGAGGCAGTCGTGATGCAGTCGTGAGCTGAGCAGACTCGGGGCCAGTTGAGAGGCGTGGGAGCCAGCTAGAACACGACCTTGAGTCGCCCCACGTTCGGCCCTCGAGTCGCTTGTGTGTGACAGGGGCTTAAAGGAGATAGATCGTAGTAGTAGTGGTCGTGGCGGTGGTGGTGGTGGTGATGTTGGTAGTAGTGGGTGGGGTAGGGGTAAGAGAAGATGAAGTGGGTGATTTGAGGATAGCTGAAAAGACAGCTGAAGGAGATGGGTAAATACTAGGACTTGCATGGGACGGAGTCTTGGTTTTTGACTTACAGTGGAACCATTGTCTTTACAGACACTAAGCTGCATGGGGAAAGTAAGATAGGGTTGGGGTGAGGATGGGATGAGGACGGAAAGAGGGTTGTGGGCGAGGATATGCAGTGGTATGCGAGGCAATCATTCTCTCTCTCTCTCTCTCTCTCTCTCTCTCTCATGCAAAGCTTTTTTTTCTTTCTACATTTTTCCGAGGTAGCAATATTCACACTCTTCCTACCAGTAATAGTTCCCTAGACCAATTATTTTCAAATACTTTCAGCATACAGTCTTTCAGTCCAAATAACATTTTTTTATGCTCTTCGTGTAGTCTCAACAGTTTCATTTTGGGATGGGAGAAGGGGCAGCATTTTGAGGACGTAAATCAATAAATAACATGCCACAAAAAATTCAAGTTGATTTAACCGATTAATTCACATATTCTTTTCGTCTGATCCTATGTTGCCCCACAACGAACGTAGGGACCCGGAACTAGGCTAATGTCCCGATGTTTAAGATGAAAATGACCAGTCTCCCTTCTCTGAGTGACAATAAAGGAGCAATATTCCATCCATTGCTAATGGACTGCATGTGTTTGGTGCGTCTCATCTCATCAGGCAAACATGCGTCTGTTAGTCTCTGTGGTTACCACCTAACATAGTTAATGATTTCTGCAGTGTCAATCATCTGTTCAGTGTATAACTAATTATATGTTTCTTGAAAATGAGTGACAAGCCAAAAACTTACTGAAAAGGTACATAAAAAAATGGGTATTGTGAGAAAAACATAAATTTTTCGTTTACAACCTGCCAGACCCATCCCGACCATCATACTTTTCAGAGACTAATAACATTTTACTTAATAAAGCTAGAGCAGCATTTTTCCCTAGATGCTAGGATAACAAATTCTGTTTACTAGTTTATGATTTAAAAATCATTATTGCACCATAACACAGTGCCAAAGGGAAACAACTGCAAAAGCTGGTTTACTCGTTTTGTGCGATAACGTGCATCATACTTGTTTCGTATTTATGTGATTTTTAAAAATCTAGCTGTCTGCATCATATTCGCTCAATCTGTCTGCGGAGATTAATACACGCATTGGTTCACTCCTGCTATGATTGTTTCAATCCTCATAGCTCTGCATCTTCTGTTATAATGCTAATCTTAATTTTCCCCAGTATCCCCTCTTGTTTCCCTCTCTCCAATTTCTTTCTCTCTACCATTATTACCTAACGCCCTGTGATTGTCTGAGATTCACATTCTGCAGGCACCATATAATTACTGCTGAATTCACAGCTGTGGTAATGTCGTCAGTTACATACATTCCATTTAAGTTATTTAAATTTAAAATAATATAACTAGATCCGACCAGATTTAGTATGTTACCAGAATCTCATCTAACCATACGGAACCTAACCTAACCAGTCTTACTAGCCTAACCTTACCTAACCTACTGTACATACACTCAAAAAAGTATCGTTACACCTACTGCACGATCCAAACTGACACCACGAATGAAACGTTTGATAACTGCTTTCCTCCAACCCTACCGAGACAGCTGGATTGTTTAGTACAAAACTCATCGGACCTCCCTGAAACGGTACTTTTTTGAGTGTGTGTACAACCATGTTTTAGAGGACGAGATGATGCTGATGATAGCCATGACAACTAGGATGCGTACTATTACCACCATTACCACAAAAGTCCTTAAACTCCACAAGTTAAAAAAAAAAAAGTGAATAAAACATTGTTACGAATATTACACAGCATCTTTACGAATATATACTATTCACCTCCTTCCAAACCAGGTTAATTACCTTGCGTTGCACGCTCATTTCAGCACAAGGCAGGGATAACAAATGAATCCATTAGAGCAGCACTTCGCTGTTGCTCTGTGGTTAGGTTAGCTCTCCCTTTGTACTACTGTTACTCTCTCCCGCCACTTCAAACCATCCTGTTTCATGTACTCCCACGCCACTCCAAGCCACCCTGCCTCAAACCCTTCATTCTCATCTACTTATATTGAGATGAATAAAAACTGTCCGCAGATGGCAAAAATAAGCCAAAAATACGTCATCAGATGAAAACGGTTAAATTCGTGTGTGTGTGTGTGTGTGTGTGTGTGTGTGTGTGTATATATATATATATATATATATATATATGTGTGTGTGTGTGTGTGTGTGTGTGTGTGTGTGTGTGTGTGTGTGTTTGTGTGTGTGTGTGTGTGTGTGTGTGTGTAGGATGTGCCGATATGTAACGTACTATCGTCATGTGATTCTCGAGCTGATTTTGAGCAAAATATGACATACCGTTATAAACATCTGATCATTTCTTAACCGTCACGGAGATAAATTGATGGCTTCATGGGTGAAATTTGTCTCCCTCGTTATCAGTCCATTATCAGTACATTTACTGCAGCCCCATAACGGTGGCGAATTTTAGCACTTGCTGATAAAGCACATATGACTCAAAATCTTTTGATCACCTCTTGAAATTAATCCATTATGTCCCGTGGTACCCTGTATATAGTATACCGAAGGGCGAGTCACTTACTAGGAAGCCTAAGAATATATATATATATATATATATATATATATATATATATATATATATATATATATATATATATATGACATAATTTGGAGGTGTGGATGTGTTGATTGCGAAGAAATGGGTGGAATATGTTATGGATGTTATGTGAGTAAGTGATAGGATATTGGTAGTGAAAATTTTGTTCGGTGCAATGATGACTGCAGTGATATCGGCATATGCTCTACAGGCAGGCATGGATGAGGTAGAGAAGGATAGATTTTGGGATGACTTAATACGTGTAGTAGGTGGTATGGGGGATGATGAGATAGTGGTTTTGCGAGGGGACTTAAATGGTCATGTGGGTAAAGCAGCTCAAAGTTTTGAAGGAGTACATGGGGGATGTGGATATGGTATAAGACATGCGGAAGGGGAAAGGATACTCGAGTTTGGGGAGGCAATGAACATGAACGTGTGCAACACACATTTTAGGAAAAGAGGAGTAGGCTGATTATGTACGAGTCTAGGGGAAATAGCAGTCAGATAGATTATTTTATGGTCAGGAGGGCTGATTGGAGGTTAGTGAGGGATGTTAAAGTTAATAGGAACGAGGAATGTGTGCAGCAGCACATACTATTGAGTTGTGACATAGCGTTTAAAGAACGAGTGACAAAAAAGAGGACTTATGTACCTAGGAGGAAAATATGGAAGCTGGAAAACCAAGTAGTAAGGGATGCCTTCTATAGTGAGATGAGGAGAATGTTGGCTGAATAGGGAGCCGTAGACAGAGGTGTTAATGAACAGTACAGAACCCTCAAGAACAACTTCATGAGACTTACTGATGCAATATGCGGTTGGACAAGAGGCCTACCAAGACATTAAGTAACTTGGTGTTGGTATGAGGGTGTAGAAGCTACAGTTAATGAGAAAAGAAGGCTTTTCCGGGAATGGAAGAAGGGTGGTAACAAGGAGGAATACGTGGCTGCCAAGCGTAGGGATAGAAGAGAGGTATATAGGGCGAAGTCTGAGTCACAGAGACTTTTACTTGGTAACGTACATGTTGTGGAAAGGAAAAATATGGTATTTAAGGTGGCAAATCAGATGAATAGGGATAATCGGGATATTATAGGTTAGCAGTGTATGATGAAGGAAGGGTAGTGGTGAACAGTGGGGATATAAATGATGCGTGGAGAGAGCATTATAACCGGTTGTTGAATGAGGCTTTTGACTGGGACAGGGAAGGTTTGGAGCCAGCAGATCCAGTGTTTGGCCCTTGGCCTTTGATTGACGCTGCTACTGTGAGTGAGGCAATAGGCAGGATGCAGGTGAGGAAGGCAGCAGATGTGTGTGGGTTAAATACCGAAATGTTGAAGGCCTCAGGAGATATAGGGGTGAGCTTGGTCACTGACCTAATCAATAGGATTATATATGAGTGTGTTGTCCCAGATGATTTGCTGAAGAGTGTAAATGTAAATGTGTACAAAAGGAAGGATGATGCCTCGAAAAGAGGAAATTATAGATGTATAAAGCTTTTAGATCAGATAATGAAGATAATGGAGAAAGTTCTAGAAGGTATGATTAGAGAAAGAGTGAATATTGATGAGATGCAAGTTGGGTTTATGCCAGGCAGGGGGACCACTGATGCCATATTCATTGTTCAACAGCTTCAGGAAAATTATATTGGAAAGAAAAGGGATCTGTATTTTGTTTTTGCTGATTGGAAAACTCCTTGGACAAAGTCACTAGAGAGGTGGTGGAGTGGGCAATGAAAAAGCTTGGGTTGGAGGAGTGGCTGGTTAGGGTGGTTATGGCCATGTATGTGGGTGCTTGTACCCACGTAAGAGTGAATGGAGATTTGAGTGATGAGTTTTCCGTGGATGTTGGTGTGCATCAGGGGTCAGTTTTGAGTCCCATGATGTTTATCATGGTACTTGAAGCCCTCTCATGTGACTTCAGAAATGGAATCTCATGGGAGATGTTGTATGTTGATGATTTGGTGTTGATTGCAGAGAATGAAAGGGGGGCAGAGGAAGGCTTTAGGAAGTGGAGAGATGGTGTGGGGCACAAGGGCTTAAGGGTAAATGCAGATAAAACAAAAGTGATGATATCTAGGGTTGGTGGCGGTACAGTCAAAGAAGAGGGAGAGTGGCCATGTGCAATTTGCCAGTGTTTGTGATTAATGGGTGCACAAGAGATGCTGTGGTATAAGAGCTAGACTGCGAGATAATGCTGATTTTATGTGTGCAGCATGTCGGGGAGAGGAGGTGGAGATTGTCAGGCGTGAAATGATTGAACTTGCTGGTGAGTCTCTTGAGTGTGTGGAAGAGTTTTGTTATTTGGGAGGCATGTTATGTGCTGGAGGTGGCTAAGGTGAGAAGTGGTTGGAAAAAGTTCAGGGAGCTGTTGCCTCTCCTGACAATGAGAGGACTCTCCCTACGTGCTAAGGGATCTTTGTATGCAGCATGTGTTAGGAGTGTGTTGCTGTATACTAGTGAGACCTGGGTAGTAAAGGAAGAGGATATTCGCAGGCTCAAACGTACAGAAATGACAATGATTAGGTGGATGTGCAGTGCGTCCCTGCATGCAAGGCCTATAGGGGCTGGGTTTAAGATGGAAGAGTTGAGAGGTAGGATGGGACTGGAGTGTGTTGGTGTTGTGGTGAGAAGAGGTACATTGAGGTGGTATGGGCATGTGGAGAGGATGGGGGATTATAATTGGGTGCAGAAGGTGAGAAGTGTTAATGCTGGGGGTGGGGTTGCAAGAGGTAGACCGAGAAGGATGTGGGACGAGGTCATTAAGTGTGACCTCAAGGTTAAGCGACTGAAAAGGGAGGCTGCCATAGATCGAGCAGCATGAACAACCGCCATTTGGCGACTAAGGCCGACGCATGCAAGCATATTGGAGCCTACAAAGAATATATATATATATATATATATATATATATATATATATATATATATATATATATATATATATATATATATATATATATATATATATATATATATATATATATATATATATATATATATATATATATATATATATTTACAGTCTGTGGAGAATTCCATCAAAATATCTATAGTTTACCCTTCAGCATCTATAGGTAATTAGACCAGGTTTTCATGATGTGGAATTTTCTGCGCAACATGTCCGATTGGATGGATGTAATGTTTTATTTGGCATCGTGAACGTCAGGGCTTGTTTGAAAATACTTTTTCTTTAAAGTGGCCCCTTTATGAGACAAAAAAAAAAAGTTGACTTACTTCAGGAGAATTTAAAATAGGCATTAACTTTGAAACTACTTTATGAAGGATAAGTACAATGAGTCGTTTGCTGCCTTGATGGCAAGAGACCCGTTTCCCTTTATATGAGAATGTCTTTTTAAATTTAGACCCCGGGGTATCTCAAATACATTATACCATTGGCAGACTGAGGTTTGTAACTACAGAATTTCATTTAAATCTGTTTACTGATATCTGAAAATTATGTTGGCACTATTCCGGGGCCTGCAAAGTTGTGCATCAGTCACTGGGCGCAGAATAAACAAGAAGTGGTGCCAAGGCACAGCAAACCCGTCCCCGGCAGTCATTTTAGTGTTGCCGTGCAAAAACAATAGGATATCTAGCCAAAGATGTCACATATCAAATTTAGAGTAAATCGGATGAAAATTGACGATTTTATGCCCATTTAAAACTTGAGACCCGACCCACCTGACATTGACCACCCTACCGCTACCTAGGTGGTGACCCGCCAGATGTAATGAGGCATGTTATAGGATGCAGATTTGAATGATGCACCTTTAGCTTTTGGTTTCATGTCGATATGACGAATTTGAAAGGAGTTATGGCGAATAACGATTTTTGTATATCTTTATTTTATTTTATTTTATTTTATTTATTATTTTTTTTTTTTGCCTACAGCCTGGGCCTTGGCCTAATTTGGCCCAAAGTTTAATCAGGAGATCAGAAGGTCATAGCCGATGATCCCCGTAATTTTAGTTAAAATCGCACCAGTAGCTTTCGTTTGAAGATGTTAACAGACAGACAGACAGACAGACAAACAGACAAACCGAGTGAAAATAATACCAGTCCCCTAAGCCCTTCGGGGAGGGGACGGGTAACTAGTCCGTTCTCTGAGGTCAGCGCAGTCCTTCTGCTTACAACAAATGGTCTATACACCACGTATCACAGTTTGTACACTGATACTGTCAACACTGAATTACTAATATCTATCGTCCACACAGATTCAGAAGGCTTCAGTTAGGTGCCCAATGCTTCACCAATGATCAGCAACGAAAAAAATCCCGCTGTAGTAAGTTTCATAAACAATCTCAGGCTCCTGTGAAACTCTCAGCTGAATAAAAGTATGTGTCATTAGCTGGAATGCTATACTACATTACTGCTTAACTGTAGCACTAAGATATTCGGCTCCCATAACTAATTCTTCGATTAATAAAACAGTTTGGCTTTAGCTTGATTAGAATACTACAGTTATCCCGTCCATAAGAATTATTTCAAGCTTATAACTGAGTTCTTTCCCTCCAAATTATGTCATAATTTTGTCTTAATGCTATTAAATTATAATCCATCTCAAGTAGGTCCATGGCCATGTAGATTCAGAATGAAGGGTTGATTTGACCAGTGATTGTGGAGACTCATTCCTGCCTCATAGCCAAGACTCACCAAATTTCACTATCTATCTATCTATCTATAGCCCGACGCCCTAATCCCTCAAAGGGTGGCCGCAGACAAAATGCCTCCAAGTCCCTCTGTCACCCACCATTTGACTACCCTCCCCCCAACTCACCCCCCCCTCCCTCATATACCTCTCAACTCCAGCCCTCCACCTCATCCTTGGTCTACCTCTCCTTCTCCCTCCCTCCACCTCACCTACATACACCCTCTTAGTCAGTCTTTCGTTCTCCATTCTCTTCATATGTCCAAACCACCGCAGTGTATTTCTCCTAATCTTCTCAACCACATCCACATCCACCCCACAGCGTTCCTTCACTTCTTCATTCGTCAACCTGTCCCTCCACGTCACTCCACATGCTCCTCTCAAGTAACTCATTTCCACTGCTCTCACTCTTGACTTGTTCCCCTCTTGCAAGGTCCATGCCTCGCTTCCATACGTCAGGGTAGGGATCACAATACTATCATGCAGTGACTTCTTAACTTCCATACTCACCTCCCTATTTCTCATCACTGCTTTCAGTGTACCAACAACCTTCCTTTCCTGCTGTACCCTTTCACGCACTTCATCCCCCAAAGTTCCATCCTAACTCATCACATTACCCAAGTACTTGAATGCACTCACATTCTCCATATCCTCACCATCCAACCTCACTGCACACTCTGTGACTTCATTCCTCTCAAACACCATAACTTTACTTTTGTTTACATTAACATTCAGCTTCCTCCTCCTACACACTGTCCCAAATTCATTCACCAAACCTTGCAACTCCCATTCATCTTCACTCAACAGTACTGTGTCATCAGCAAACAGCAACACCGGAAGCTTCCAAATCTCACCTTCATTCATTAGAGCCACCCCCACATCCACTGCCCTACCTTGCACCTCCTTTACAACCCCATCCATTTGTATATTAAACAGCCATGGAGACATCACACAACCCTGTTCCAGTCCCACATTGAGATCAAAGAACTCACTCAGCTCACCATCCACTCGCACCGCAACCCTAGCTCCATCGTACATACTCTTCACAGCACTCAACAATTTCCCCTCCACTCCATATATTCTTAATACCTTCCACATACCTTGCCTATCTATTCTGTCATAAGCTTTCTCCAAGTCCATGAAGGCACCATACACTTTCCTTCCCTTCTCTAGATACTTCTCCACTAAACATCTTAGAACAAATATCTGATCTACACACCCTTTTCCCTTCCTAAATCCCCCTTGTTCTTCTCCAACTAGCTCCTCTGCCATATGCCTAACCCTATCAATGAGTATTCTACCATATATTTTACCAATCACACTAAGTAGGCAAATACCCCTATGGTTACCACATACTTCTTTCTCCCCTTTTCCTTTGTATAAAGGAACAAGTATACCTGATTTCCAGTCCTTTGGAACCCTTCCCTCTTCCCAAGCCAATCTACACAACTTCCATATCCACTCCACAACAATCTCACCCCCATACCTAAGCATTTCACCACACACTCCATCAATTCCTGGGGCCTTTCCCAACTTAATCTTCTTCATCGCTTGCACTACTTCCGCCCTACTGATCTCTTCCTCCCTTCTCTCATCTCTTCTTTTCCCAGCCATTCCCCAACCACTTATACTCGCACTGCTCTCACTCTCTACATTCAACAAATCCTCAAAGTGCTCCTTCCATCTCCTCAGTTCCTCTCTCTTCTCCACCAACAATCTATTATTCCTATCTTTCACTCCCCTACTATTTCCCCTTCCACATTGCCTTACTTTCTTTGCCTCCTTCCAAAACAATTTCTTACTCTCCCCTCATTTCACACTCAGATTCCTCCCAAACTCTTCATCCACTTTCTTTTTACGCTCCTTCACCAGTCTCTTAACCTCCCTTCTCCTGCTCACATATACCTCTCTCTTCTCTCTCTCATCTTCTCCCCTACCTCTACTCGCTAACCATTCACTATATGCCTTCTTCTTTTGTTCCACAGCTCGTTTCACCTCATCATTCCACCATGCTGTCCCTTGCACACCCTTGCATTTCCTCCTCACTCCACAAACCGCCTCACACGCTGCGCCTATGTCTTCCGTGAATATCTTACATACATCTTCCACCCCTTCCATCTGCTCTAGCTCATACCTTCCCAATCTTTCTTCCACTATGCTCTTATACTCTGTCATTTTCTCACTATCTTGCAATTTCTCCACTCTTCTCACAGGAGTTGCTTCCTCCTGTCTTCCCCTTTGTCTCCTCAACCACTTCCTTTGCAGCTCTACCTTGGCCATCACTAAGTGATGGTCCGAGACTCCATTCCCCCACCCTCTCCACACTCTTGCATCCAACACTTGTCTCCTCATTCGCTCATCCACACACACGTAGTCTATCATTGCCTTTCGTTCAACAAGTTCACCACCCATCCTCCTTATTACCCTCCATGTATACCGGTGGATCATCTTATGCCGAAAGTAGGTGTTGGCTATTGCCAACCCCTTACAAGCACAGATGTCCACCAAAGCACTTCCATTCCCATCTACGTCAGCTGGCACACCCCACTGACCAACCACTCCATCCACTCGTACATTCCCAGCTTTGTCATTTATGTCTCCAATCAACAGCACTCTCTCGCAACTACAAATTATTATTCAATTTTTGAAATTAGCCCAGTTACGTCAGAGAGAGAGAGAGAGAGAGAGAGAGAGAGAGAACGACTATAGTTACTTTACATCTTACAATTAAATGTGACGTATTCACCAAAGGTTTAACTCCATCAGTACGGTGACCCACTTCCACATTATTCCCGTTAACTTCAGATTATTTTATTCAACTACAGAGAACACACTAGTAGTGGAACGGTTAATGAAGGTTGTATCTATCACCCACAGTTCGAAAAGACATCCCATTAGCTCAGTAAAATCGTCAGGTGATACCGAGAGAAAAAAAAAAGGGATACGTCACCGGAGTGAAAGCATAAGTAACTGTAAATGATCCTACTTTAACTATTATTCATCATTTGCCTGTAACAACGTATTTTCTTTTTAAACTAAACAGTTTTAGACTTCAGTAATTCAGATCTTTATATCTAGTAAGTGCTTTGGTACAAGGTCGTCTTTTTTGTATATAATTCTTTTATCTCCAGACGATTTCTTTTCTCTCTGTCTTTTTGACTGGGGGTTGGGGGTTTGTATGGAGGTTCACCAAACCTCTTCCTTGCGAGAGCCCTATTCTAGGTTGAATAAATCGTTTGGTAACGGTAAGAATAATTATGACAGATATCATGGTAAAGAAGGACAAAATTCCCACCCTGTGAAAAGTTATATCCTCCATCACGTTTCCTAAAATCCAATGCAGTTAGCAGGATAATGGGAGATCCTCACCATTATAGCTCATTAGCAGGACAAAGAAGTATTTATCGTCGTCAGTCTAAATATCCCTTACAACTTGCAATTCATGACGTAGAAGTCATGCAACACCGCAATTGTTAGGATTAAATTTTTCAATGCGATAACGCTTTTTTGTATATGTTGTTCCTTTCAACAGATGATTTTGTCTGAAGTTACAGCACCATATTAGTGACGATATTAGTGATTCTAACATCTAACTCCACCTATTGGTAACTCGATTTTTTTTATTCTTTATTATGCTAAGTAAAATAGTCCAGTGGAAATAAAACTAAATTACAGAAGACATCATTGTATTGTTACCGCCGCCAGCGAAAACATGTTATGTATTCATGCAAGTCTGTCCATTTGTCGCTGTGTACAAGAGCTAAAAAAATGTGGTGTCGGATTTCAGTGAAATCTGGTGGCCAGGTGGGCAGTCGGCGAGGGAATAGCAGAGGTGTATCAGGATGCGGCTGCAGGATCCAGAATTGTATTAGTGCTGATGGAGCTATAGCATCTGAGATGTGTAACAGGGCAGACTGAGACTGCAAAATTAATATGATATGTGTGACTGGAAAAGCATTCATCTGGTAGGAAAGAGGAATGACAGCAGTGTATCCTAAATTTTATTGGCAATGGAGAGGCTTGCATTCTCTGAGGGCTCTCTAGTAAATGCCCAGCTAGCGAGGCAATAATGAAATCAACTACATCTGTGTGTGTGTTTGTTTGTCTGCCTGAGTATTTGTCTGATTGTCTGTCTGAGTGTGTCTGTCAGTTCCCAAAGTATCTAAAAAAAATAAATACAAGGGGGAGGGGGCAAATCGTATCCAAACTTTGTGGGCAGTATTCCTGAATATATGGTTTATTTGTTAATGATTGGCGAAGCTGTGATGGTATTCCTCCGATTACCAGAAGATTTTATAAGAAAAAAAGAACACCCTCTTACTTTCTTTTAAATTGCCACTATGAACAATTTTCTGTGGTACCATCAATGAAAGGTTAACTATTGGATATTCTTCATAAGGCCTGTTATGTTCAGTGACTTTCACCAACAAAATACCTCTGACTTCAGGTTTCTAAATGCTAGCATGATATTTAACTTACTAGGAGTAAACATCGAAATCCTAAGATTATTATTTTTTTTTCTTTCAATTTTCGTGAAGCTGCAATGATATGCTTCCAATTACCAGAGATTCACTGATCTATCAGTTAGTGACGACAGGCGATACGCATCCGTTGGCGAAAGCTTTGGCTTTTAATGTTTTTGCTTCACCAGGTTCATCAAGATGTGAGCACAGTGGAATCAAGGTATCTGGCCACTTCAAGTGGCCGTTCACAGTGTTCTTTCTTTGTGGCCATGTTAAAGGAATACCTGTACTGCGATAGTGTCGTGCATGTTTGTTGTATTGTAGCGAAAGGAATAACGGTCACAAAGAATGATATTAATCGTTATTTTACTTCTACAAATCTCAGCAAAAGTTGCTGTTTAGGATGTTACTATTTCCAATACCGCATTTCGTACTGAAGTACTATACTACAAAGTCAATCTACCCTCTCAGTCTACACCCGTGCTTGTCGAGTGAGAGTGAGTGTTTTGATTCAAGTGTGTGTGTGTGTGTGTGTGTGTGTGTGTGTGTGTGTGTGTGTGTGTGTGTGTGTGTGTGTGTGAATAAACTTAATAGTTTTCTTTTTTTCCAGTTTTAAGAAGACTTGCTAGAAAGATTAACTTCCATGAGGAAACCTATTGTTTCTAAAACAATATGTCGTAGTTCGTGGTCAAAGAACTTGATCAAACGTTGACCTAGCAAAATCAGCTTAAAAAGATTTTATATGGTTTGAACTAAACTTGGCTGTTGATGGTCAAGTAAAAATGAAATGACTGAGTTATGAGAACGTCACTCAAAGGTCAAGGGCACAGGATAAGGTCAAAGTTTGACTCGTGTTTTTTATTGTTAACAAAATATCTCGGACAGGCTTGAACTTATTTTAACCAGTTTGGCGGATGGATTGTGGATAAGTTAAGGATTCAGCATCTTGTTTTAGAAGGTAATAGATCACATGACAGAGTCAGCTAAAGTAATTTTTGTCGTATTATGGCCAAATATGTGAAACGATTGAGGACAGAGCAAAAATTAAAGGCTTTGAGACTAAAACAGTCTGTCAAAAGTCAAGGTCACTGACACGTTTCTTATGTCAGGTTCACATGACAACGTCAACTCGAACAGTTTGGCTCCTGTTTCAGGCAAACTTGACGGAAGGGTTAAGAGTCAGGCAAGAACGAAGAGATTTAAATTTTAGAAAAGTTAGGGTAAGGTCAAGGTCACAAGGTATGATGAAATTCGACCCGTGTGTCTGCGTGTGAGGAAAATAACCAAAACAACAGTGATCTGGTTTGGATCAAACTTCATGGACTGGATGGGGAATCATTCAAGGAGTTAATTTATGTATTTTTCTAAACAGCAGATCAAGAATTAGCGTCAGATGGCAAGGTTAACTTAAGGACTGTTCGTCTGATTTTGTATAAAGTCTCAGCTTAAAAAAAAAAAAATGGATAAGAGATTCAACCTTCAGAACAATCAGGGAAAGGTCATCGTAAGGAATAAAACTTCAGTGTTACTGGCAAAGTCATTTTTTTTTTTTTATTAGAACCAGACTTGGTGGAGGTGCAAAGGGGTATGCAAGAATGTCGTAATTCTGATTTTGACAGTATGTCAGAGGTTAAGGTCGCATGCCATAGACAAATACTGACTTCACAGGCATTGCTGTTGGATCACTGTGTACCAAAGGTCCAGCTGCAATGCCTTCAGTGCTAAAGGGCAGTGTGCCACTGAAAGTGAGTAGGGATTGTCTCGGTAAGCAGAGAAACAGGACATTAAACAATCCATGAAGATCTTGATACCCTAATGACTGAATTAGAAAACATTAGTTGGGATAGTGTAAGTCTGAGTGAGATCCACAGAAAAGAAGAAAAATTAATTCAGCTCCAAGACAACATTCACCTATTTTTCTACAGAGGAAGGGAAAATGAAAGAGCTAGTGGTGAGAGATTTCTGGTTAACAGAATTCTTGCAGAGAACATTGTAAAATTCAACAGTGTATCTGACAAAGTACCATGGATTGTAATTAGATAAGGTAAAAGATAGACCGTGAATGTAATACAAGGATATATACCGACTTTTCAGAGCTCAGTTGAAGAAATTGAAACATTCTATGATGACATCTCCCAGATTATGGAAGAAGAAAAGATCACATATACTATACTGATGGGAGACTTCAGTGCAAAAGTTGGGAAATCAAAAAATGGAGAAGCATGTTTGGGGAAAATTGGAGTGAGAGAAAGGAAAAAATAGGGAAAAAACCTGGTACACTTTGCTGGAAGGTATAACATTTGAATACTGAACACATTCTTTCACAAACGAAGAGGGAGAAAGTGAACCTGGAGAAGCCCACATGGAGAAACAAAGAATGAAATCGACTTCATTATAGCAGATAAAAATAACATGATCACAAATGTCACAGTTATCAACAAAGTAAATATCGGAAGTGACCATAGAATGGTGGAATGCACAGCCAGATTCAATTTCAAAGGTGAAAGAAAAAGATATGCCCAATAAAAGTAAACGAAAACAAAGCAGCCGTTCAGTTGGAAATAAGGAACAGATTTCAGGCTCTAAGTAGTGCTGCATGTGACATTGATCAGCTGAATGACAGACAAACAAAATGATAAGAGAATCAGCGGAGGTAGTAGGAAAACCTAATACAACCAAAGCCAAGAAGTATTCAGAAAAGACACTCAAACTTGTGAAAAAAAGAAATGAAATGAAAGTAAAAACAATGAAAGATGAAAGAAAATGAGCGGAACTAAATAAGCTTATCAACAAAAGACAAAGAGAAGAAAAAAGAAACAGAAACATGGATCAGATCAAAGAAACCATAAAAAAAAAAGGAAAAAGTCTGAAACAGGTCCGAAGTAAAATGGCACTAGGAAAGCAACAAATTACATCACTGAAAGACAAAATCGGTGAAGTCAATAAATGCAGAGATAAGATGTTGAAGAGAGTTGAAGAACTTTACAAACAACTGTATGCATCAAAGACCGTAGTACCAATAGCTAACTTTTCAGCTGACACAAGTGAAATACCTGGAGTAACACCAGACGAAGTAAATATTTCTCTTAAAAATACGAAAAGAGGGAAAGCTCTGGGGGAGAAGATGGAATAATAGCAGATTTACTGTTGGATGCAGGAGTAGAAGTACAAAATAGGCTTGCTCACTTATTTACTCAATGTATAAAAAACAAGAAAATTCCCAAAACATCGTGTAATGCAATAGTTATTTTCAATTACAAAAAAGGTGACTCAAAAGATCTTAGTAACTATCGACCCATTAGCTTATTATCAGTCATTTACAAACTCTTCACTAAAGTCCTTACGAACAGAATAACTACAAATTTGGAGGAAAACCAACCTCGTGAACAGGCAGGATTCCGAAGCGGGCATTCGACTACTGATCATCTACACACAATGAATCAGCTAACTGAGAAAACTATCTATCTATACATTGCCAGACGCCTCAATCCCGTTTGGGGTGGCCACAAACAAAACGCCTCCACGTCGCCCTGTCCCCCGCCATTTCACTGCCCTGCTCCCAACTCACACCCCCCTCTCTCATATACCTCTCCACCCCATCCCTCCATCTCATCCTCGGCCTCCCCCTCCCTCTTCCCTCCACCTCACTCACATACACTCTCTTCGTCAGTCTTTCAAACTACAGAATATAATAAACCACTGTGCTTAGGTTTTGTTGATTACGAAAAGGCTTTCGACTCAGTGGAGCACGTAGCAATTATAAATTCATTGCGAGAACAAGGAGTGAATGAGAACATTGTAACACTGCTCGAAAACATATATAAAGAGGGAACTGCTGCAGTTAAATTACATGAGGACTAAGAGAAAATTAAGATTGAGAAGGGCGAGCATCAGGGAGATATAGTTCCACCAAAATTATTACAGCATGCATAGAAAGTATTTTCAGAAAGCCTGACTGGGAAAACAAAGGAGTGAACAGAGATGGATAAAAGCTAAACCATTTAAGATTTGCAGATGGCATTGTCCTAATCTCAGATACAGCAGAGACATTGCAAGAACTGTTAAATGACCTGAACAGATAAAGTCTCAAAATAGGGCTAAAGATGAACCGGAGTAAAATTAATGTTTAATCTACAAACACCAAAGAGCGTTATCAAAATAAGCGGAGAAATTTTTGAAGAAGTCGAGGAGTACAGTTACTTCGGACAAATACTAAAATTAACGAAAGATAATGATAGCGAAATAAAAAGACGCATTACAACTGGATGGAAAGCATTCGGTAAACATAGAGACATTATAAAAAGTAGCTTGCCAGTTTGTATGAAAAGAAAAGTATATAATGAATGTATAGTTCCATTTATGACGTATGGTTGTGAGACCTGGAATCCGACAAAATTGATGAAAATAAATTAATCCATTCTCAAAGAGCAATGGACAGGTCAGTGTTGGGAAGATCTTTAAGGGACAGGAAAAGATCAACTTGGGTGAGAGAGCAGACTAAAGTCAGATATTATAGAAGTTATAAAAGAACAGAAATGGAGGTGGGCAGGCCATGTACTGTAACAAGAATAAGGGATAACAGATGAAGCAAGAAGATGACTGACTGGACACCAAGAGATTGTAAGCATGGAAGAAAAAGAACAGAGAGGCCGTGGAGAGATGAGATAAAGAAATCTGCAGGGAAAACGTGGCAAAGATTGGCTCAGTCAAGGAATTCGTGGAGAAGGTTGGGGAAGGCCTTTGTTCAGCAGTGGACTTGTAATGGCTGATTATATATATATATATATATATATATATATATATATATATCTATATATCTATATATCTATCTATCTATCTATCTATATATATATATATATATATATATATATATATATATATATATATATATCTATGTATATATCTATATATATATATATATATATATGAAACCTCTTTGGTACAGAGCTAAAGTGTGCGTTTTCGTACACTGGAGAGCGAGGGTTCGCGCCCCACCAGGATACTAAACTTTGGAAGCGTTCTCCCGCCCATTTACTGCATTGGCGGACACCAGGGGTGCTGTGGTTGAACCAGTGTCGCATACTGTAAAGTATGTTTGCACCCAGTCGGCTTGCTCGGGCCGATTACATTTGGTTCACAGACTACACACACATCCAAAGCCACTACAACTCTACAATCACACTTACAAGCACTTCTCACCCTACATACAATCTCTGCTAGACAGCCTAAGCCACTTGGTAGAGATACAGCGGCTGTATCGTCCCTACTTCGGTCAGGATAGGCCGGTCTTGCAGTGGATACTCAAACGGCTCATGATGATGATGATGATATATATATTTATAGGAAGTGCTACTCAAAAGTTCCAGTAATTTTGACAGAGGGATCCAACCGCTTGCAGTTTTGCCTTTTGTCACTTGGAGGAGTCAGCAGCACCCCTTGTGCATCAGTGTGGCCCCGGCCGTGTCTGTGAGCAGACGTGTTGTTGAGCTATGTTTACTATTGTAATGTGGTTCGTAGGCGGTTTGGTGGTTTTTCAATGGCGGACCAATGGCACAGCAATGTCAAGTCAATGTTGATCATTTCCTTCTACTCGGATATCCAAGGGATTGTTCACAAGGAATTCGTCCCACCCGGTCAATCTGTCAGCAGAAAGTTTTACCGTGAAGTTTTGCAGCATCTGAGGGAGAACATCCGCCACAAACATACAGAACAGTGGAAAAACAAGGACTGGGTACTGCATCATGACAACGTCCCCGCCCACACATCAATTGTTGTCCCACAGTTCCTGGCTTCCACTAACACGGTAGCTATTCCTCATCCACCCTATTCTCCTGACCTTGCCCCCTGCGGCATTTTCCTGTTTCCCAAGCTGAAATTACGACTGAAACGGCGTCGATTTCACTCGATTGAGGAGATCCAGACAGAATCGCAGGAGGTGCTCAAGACCATCACGCCTGAAGCCTTCCAGGGATGTATGGACTCGTGGGAAAAATGCTGGGACCACTGTATACATGCCCAAGGGGACTCCTTCGAAGGTGACAGTGAGAACTAGGAGGTAAGGTAACTTATTTTCCTGCAATATTCAAATTATTGAAACTTTTGGATAGGACCTCGTATATATACTGTATATATACATATATATATATATATATATATATATATAGAGAGAGAGAGAGAGAGAGAGAGATCATCATCATCATCAGCCGTTGAGGTCCACTGCAGGACCGACCTATCCCTAACGAAGCAGGGATGATACAGCCAATGTATCTCTACCCAGTGGCTTAGGCTGTCTGGTAGAGACTGTATGTAGGGTGAAAAGTGCCTGCAAGTGTAATTGTAGTGTTGTAGTGGCTTTGGATGTGTGTGTGTGTAGTCTGTGAACCAAGTTTAATCGGCCCGACTTAAGCCGATTGGGTGCAAGCATACTAGTATGCGACACTGGTTCAACCACAGCACCCCTTACGTCCGCCAAAGTAGCAAGTGGCTCGGTGAACGATTCCCAAAGTTTTTACAACTCTAGTGGGAGGCGAACCCTCGTCCACAAGCGTGCGAAACGCACGCTCTACCACTGTACAACAGAGGCTCCATAAATATATATATATATATATATATATATATATATATATATATATATAATATATATATATATATATATATATATATATATATATATATATAATATATATATATATATATATATATATATATATATATATATATATATATATATATATATATATATATATATATATATATATATATAAAAGGAAGTGGAAACAAAGCAGACTTTGTTAGGAACAAAGAACAGATTTTAAGTTCTAAGTTGAGTGTGACATTGATAAGTTAAATGATAGACTAACAAGAGCGTTATGAGAATCCGCGGAGGTAGTAAGGAAAGTTAATAAAGCCAGTGCCAACAAATATTCAAAAATTATCCTCGGGCTCATGAAAAGACGGAAGGAAATGGAATTTAAAAAAAAGAAGAAAAGATGAAATAAAAAGAGCAGAAATGAAAAGTTTATCAACAAGGGACAGAGAGAAGAAATAAGAAATAGTAACATGGAAATCAAAGAAGCCATCATAAAAGAAAAAAGTTTGAAATAGAACCGATGTAAAATGGCACTAGGAAAGCAGCAATATATCACTGAAAAACAAAAAGGGTGAAGTCATTATATCAAAGATAGGATTTTTTTTTTTATGCAGGGAAAAAGGAACCAAAGGCCAGGAGCCCGCAAACCATTCCTTCCAAGAAAAAACAAAAACTATACATGATGGTTTCTTTGATTTCCATGTTTCCCTTCCTTATTTCTTCTCTCTGTCTCTTGTTGATAAGTTTTTAATTTCTGGTCTTTCTATTTCATCTGTCTTTTCTTTTACCTTCATCTCCTTCCGTCTTTTCTTGAGCACGAGGATAATTTTTGAACACTTCTTGGCTTTGGCTTACTGGACTTTTCCTACTACCTCCACTGCTTCTCTTAGTGCTTTAGTTAGTCGATCATTTAACTTATCAAAGGATAACTTATCAAAGGATGGTGCAGAGAGTTGATGAATATTTCAAAGAAATGTATGCGTCAAGGACAATAGTAATAATATTTGACATAAATGAAATACCAGAGGTAACAACTGACGAAGTAAAATTTCTCCTAAAAGTATGAAGAGACGAAGGGCCCAAAGAGAAGATGGAATAGTATCAGCTTTACTGTAGTGAGTGTAGCCTATACACTGTATATACACTGTATATGGCTAGTGAGGGAGTGATCGCCCTCTACCTACACAGATCAAAAGCAGTCGGGAGCAGGGGGGTGGTTGCTTTCTCAGGCAGAGGAACTCCTTGAGAGTGAAATGGCTGGGAAGCATGCCGGCACGTGACTGGCTACAGCATAGCTGGGTCTTTCGGGTGTGGGCAATCAGGCAAGTTAGCTGCCTACTGCGACTGCAACACAATGGCGAGGTGTTCAGGAAGTTAGCCAAAGAAACCTTGATGGACTCTGAAAGAACAATAATGGCCCCCAGTCCCGTGCAGCCCTTAAATGGGCAGGGGGTGCTAAGAATCTCACGGTTGCCTCAGTTACAATCTAATTCCTTTGTCAATGCAAAAAATACAATTAAAATTGGTAACTGGAATGTGAGAACGCTAAATCATGACGGTAAAATCGATGAGTTAGTGAAGGTTTTTCAAAATTACGGACTTGATATTTGTGCTCTGACAGAAACTAGATTAACTGGAGTCGATAAGTTGGATTTGGAGGATGGTATACGTTTATTGATATCTGGCCGACAGGACGGAATGCATTATCAGGGAGTAGGATTGTTGCTGGGTTGTAAAGCAAATAAGGCTTTATGTGAGTGGGATCCTATAGATGAGCGATTGCTATACGCACGGTTTAAATCAAATCATGGCAACATCAGTCTGTTTGTGTGTTATGCACCTACTAATGATGCACTCGATGAAAGGAAAGACACATTTTATGAAAAGTTGCAAGAAGGAGTAGGAAGGGTACCTAGACATGATGTTTTGATCTGCGTTGGAGACTTTAATGCAGTAATGGGCTGTTCAAATGAGGGATTTGAGGCATGTATGGGTAAGACGGGAGTTGGTAGTAGGATGAGTGAAAACGGAGTGAGGTTTGGAAGCTTCTGTCTAGCAAATGACTTAGTCATCGGGGGCACACTCTTTCAGCATTGCAATATACACAAGACAACTTGGGTGTCGCCGTGTGGAAAATATAAAAATCAGATTGATCACATCGCTATCAGTAGGAGGCATAGAAGTTCTCTGCTAGATGTTCATGTTAAACGGGGAGCGGATATTGGTAGTGACCATCAACTCAGCATTGCAAAAATAAGGTTTAAACTTAAAAATCAGAAGAAGGAAAAATCTGGTGTTGGTAGATACGATATTGTTAAGCTTAGAAGAGAAGGAGAAGAAAAGGAGGAATTCAGATTAGAATGCAGAAATAGGTTTTTGGCGTTGGAAACGTTGGAAGAGGGGGAGAGAAGTGTAGATGAGATGTGGGAGGATGTGAACAAAGTTTTGCATGAGACTGCTGAATGTACGATTGGAAGGAGACATAGATTCAGGAGAAAGAAATGGATATCAGAGGAAACGTGGGATATGATAAAAAAGAGAGGTGAGGCAAAATTGAGGAGTGAGATGCAATGCGTTGATGAACGAGAGATTGAATTAGCAAGAGCTGCGTACTGGAGTTTGAATTCAGAAGTAAGAAGGTTAGCTAGGAGAGATAAAAGAAGATGTGTGGATGAAAAGGTTGCAGAGACTGAAATCCTAATAAACAAAAATGATGGACAGAGTCAAAGAATAGCATATGAATCGATTAGAGAACTGAGTGGTAATGCAGGTAAACGCAAGGAAATACCAATTAGAGACAGGGAAGGAAATTTATTGACCAAAGATGGAGATATTAAAAATAGATGGAAAGAGCATTTTGAGACAGTTCTTAATAGACCAATACCACCAGAAGAGGATATACCGTCTGCTCAGGAAGATTTAAATATAGAAACAGGAGAGTTGAGGCTTGCAGAAGTGGAGAAAGCAGTAAAACAGTTAAAGAATAGTAAGGCACCAGGGGAGGATGGTTTATTTCCGGAAATGTTTAAAGTGGAGGGGGATAGATTAATAATGATCTCGACCAAGCTATTCAATAAGATATGGGTGACGGGGTTACTACCATCAGTTTGGAAGAATGGTGTAATTGTTAAAGTTCCGAAGAAAGGAGACCTGAGTGAATGTGGTAATTGGAGGGGAATCTCTTTGTCACCGATAGCTTTGAAAGTTTTCAGTAGAGTGTTGTTAAATAGGTTGGAGCCGGTGGTTGAGGGTATTCTGAGGGATGAACAGGCTGGTTTTAGAAAGGGACGTGGTTGCAATGATCAGATCTTTATAGTTAGGCATTTGATGCAGCAAGTTAATGAAATGAGAGTACCGTTAAGTCTTTGTTTTGTTGATTTTGAAAAGGCTTTTGATAGTGTTTCGAGAGAGTCTATGGGGAAGATCATGAGACATTATGGAATACCAGAGGAGTTTGTGAGGGTCATTATGAACATGCATGAGGACACAGTTTGTAAAGTGATGGTTGATGGTTGTCTGAGTGATTCGTTTGAAGTCAAGTCCGGAGTAATTCAAGGTGGTGTTCTATCGCCTTTACTATTTATATTGGTCATTGATTACATTATGAAACGTGTAGGAACAGAAACCGGTGCAGGTATACTTTGGGGAGAGAACAGGAAACTTTTGGATTTAGATTATACAGATGATATAGTTTTGATTTGTGATGGGCCAGAAGAGATGCAGAGAGTGTTGGACTGTTTGGTGAGTGAAGGTCGCAAGGTGGGTTTGGTTATTAATTGTGGAAAAACTGAAATAATCAATATGAATATGGAAAATGCGCAGGAATGTGTAATTGGAGGTATGGTTGTAAAGCAAGTTGATAGGTTTAAATATTTAGGTACTTATTTAGCCAAGGATGGTTCTTTGAACTTTGAATTCGAGGAAAGGTTAAAGAAGGCTAATCAGGCAATGGGAATGCTTAAAAATATTTGGAATAATAACAATTTCTCTGTGCATACAAAAATCAAACTTTATAAGGTAATGGTTAGGAGTATCTTAATTTATGGACACGAGTCTTGGTACAGCACAGTGACTATGGAAAATAAATTCTTGGTGTTTGAAAATAAAGCACTTAGAAGAATATTAGGAGTTAAGTGGTGGGGAAGGATACCAAATAGTAGAATTAGAGAAATAACGGGAGTGCAGCCGATCGATGAATATGTTAGATTCTAACGATGGAAGTGGCTAGGACATGTGTATAGGAGACAGGGAATAGTACAAGGTACACCAGGGTGGGTTACACCTGGTAGGAGAGGTAGAGGAAGGCCAAAAGAGACGTGGGTGAGGACAATGAGACGGGAAGCTGGAGATGAGTGTTGGGGAGATCTTGAGGAGTTAGCACAAGATAGGATGTGGTGGTGTGAGTTCATCGAGGCCCTATGCATCCCCGAGGGTGCCACAGGAAATGATTGATTGATTGATTGATTACTGTTGGATGCAGGAGTAGAAAAATAAAACAGGCTCGTACAGTTTTTTACTCAATGTTCCATGACGAAGAAATTTCTCAAAACATGGTGTAATACTAGAGTTATTTTGCTTTACAAGAAAGGCGACTCAGACCTATAGACCCATAAGCATATAATTATCAGTTATTTACAGACTCTTCACTAAAGTCCTAATGAACAGAAAATCCATAGATTTGGATGAAAACCAACCTCGTGAGCAGTCAAGATTCCGAGGCGGGTATTCAACTACTGATAATCTATACACAATGAAACAGCTAATTGAGAAACCCACACAATAAGAATAGCCACTGCCCTTAGGTTTTGTTGATTACCAAAAGGCTTTTGACTCAGTAGAACACATAGCAATTATAAATTCTTTGCAGGAACAAAAAGTAAATGAGAACTTTGTACAACGGATTGAAAACATATATAAAGAGAGAACTGCCACAGTTAAATTACAAAAAGACTCAGAAAAAAATAAGATTGAGAAGGATGTGCGTCAAGGAGAAACAGTTTCACAAATTTTTCTTACAGCATGCCTAGAAAATATTTTCAGAAAGCTAGACTGGGAGAACAAAGAAGTAAACATAGATAGAGCAAGCCCGAACCATTTAAGATTTGCGGATGGCATTGTCCTAAACTCAGAACCAGCAGAAGTATTGCGAGAAATGTTAAATAACCTAAACAGAGAAAGTTTAAATGTAGGACTAAAGATGAACTGGAGTAAGACTAATGTATAATCCAAATACACCAAGGAGTGTCATCCGAGTAAGTGAATAAATTCTTGAAGAAGTTATGGAATACATTTACTTGGAGCAAATACTAAAACTAACAAAAGAACACGATAGCGAAAAAAAAAATGCATTAAAATTGGATGGAAAGCCTTCGGTAAACACGGAGATATGAAAAGTAGCTGCCCAGTATATATGAACTGGTAAGAAAATAACGAATGCATGCGTATACCCCGAGCTATGACGTACGAGTGTGAGAGCTGGAAACTAACAAAATCGATTGGAAATAATCTAATTCATTATCAAAGAGCAATGGAAAGGTCAGTGATGGGAATATCTTTAAGGGACAGGAAAAGATCAACTTAGGTGAGGGACCAGACTGAAGTCAGACTTTATGGAAGTTATAAATGAACAGAATGGAGGTTGGAAGGTCATTTAGCCAGAATAAGGGATAACAAATGGAGCCAGAGACTGAACTGACAGGACTCCATGATACTGTAAACATAGCAGAAAAAGGCAAGACGGAAGGTGGAGAGATGAAATGTAGAAGTTTGCAGGCAAAACCTGGCAGAGGTTGGCTCGGTCAAAAAATTCGCAGAGAAGGTTAGGGGAGGCCCTTATTCAGCAGTGGACTCGCAACGGCTGATAATGATGATGAGGATAGTGGACAAGGGTGTTGCACTCTGTCAGTACTGTATATATATATATATATATATATATATATATATATATATATATATATATATATATATATATATATATATATACTCCAGCTCACTGTATTTAGTTTGAATCTAACTGACTTCGAACTAGAGACCTGTGGTCGTATGCCTAGACAAAAATGTAGATACCTCGAATCGCACTCGATGCTAGTCAATGTGCCTAAAAAATGTGGAATCCTAATTTGTGAGATGCCATGTTTGTGCTACTTTGAATGCCAGATTTACTGGCATTCAAAGAAGGTGTGTTTATAGTCGTTCTTAACTACATATACTATAATGGTAGACTGTAAAACCACTTTCCGTTACCATCATATTTTTCACTGCCACCCCATTCCATAATTGTGAATGAGCATCTGGACAAATTGTTGAATCCACTTGGGGAAAGCGTTGATTGCACAAATGGTGCAATCAACTTCACCACGGGTCGGTTCTCCTATGTTGAATATTATCAACTGTCGATATCAGTTGGAAGTGTGAGGGGGTTAATTACATTTAATCAGTTACGAACTTTTACTTTCATCAGACTCCATCAACGTCATCGGTAGCAGGAATTCCTTATAGCTACTCGTACTCCTCATTAATTTCATTATCTTAGTTTCTTTTCCAACAAATTAAGACGTGCATTATCGCTCCACGTTATAGCCTACATCCTCAGATTACTTACCGAAACATGGAGCACACTAACTTGTCTATTATACTTGAAAAAAAATATATATATATCTCAGTGACGTTAATATAATTACCAGTATATTGTTCTTCCTTATCCCTACATACTGTAAGATCACACCCAGTCGGCTCTACAGATATCACAGTACACACTGTGACACAAACAAAGGCATTATAGCACATGTGACTTTCACATGTATTTCTTCCTGCAGACACCTCTTCCCCATGAGAACTTTGCACTTATAAGGAAGAGTTAAATTCTGGCTTTCAATCTTATTTCGAGATGGAAGGGACTTGATTTTGACTGATAAATTTACATAAATACAAACATTATATAGGCATAACGCACACACACACACACACACACAATTATAAACATTTCAAAGACACAAATACATCAGTAATGATACTCTTACTGACACCGGACGATATTATTGGGTTGAGAGTGGACCTTTGTCGTTCAGGAATAAAACCTGACCCTCGGTTCCCGTACTTATTTCATTCCAGATGCTCCTATACCTTGCAAACCGTTAAAGCTAGTAAAACCGGTTGTCTCATCCGATAACGGCCTTCTTGAAATCGGCTAATTGTTTTCCTTGGAAGGGATAACGTTTCGAAGGACTTAACTTTCAGAGAGAGAGAGAGAGAGAGAGAGAGAGAGAGAGAGAGAGAGAGAGAGAGAGAGAGAGAGAAAGGGATTATCAGCCTAAGGTAGATTATGTAAGTGGGTGGTGGGAGCGAGGTAGTTGTGTCAGGTGGTTGCGGAGAGGGCTTAAGTGATTTGTTGTTGTTGTTATTGCAGTAGTAGTAGTAACTGTTGTGTTGTTGTTGTGGCTCTTGGTTCATCATAAACGTGAACCCGGTGAACTGGAGGTTTATGCCGCCATTTCACTGCAGTTCACCATCGTCATATAGGGGACAGGGAAGCAGCCAAGAGACATTTATGTAACTAGACGGTGAAGCCGGCTGAATCGGTGCCGTCATATAAAGGAATCCCTCTTCACGGCAAACTGGCTTGACGTATTGGTGGCAGATTGAAGGTTGAGGCTGTTTCAGGTGGAAGAGTAAGCTTCTTTTTCCCTGCAGCATTCAGACGATATTTTTCATCTTAAGATTCTTGTACCGATGACAGACAGATGGAGGTGATACAGAGACTCCTAAGGTACAAGATCAGGGGGGGGGGGGCAGAGAGAGAGAGAGAGAGAGAGAGAGGCCCGTATGCAAATGAGCGGAGATGAGGGAGAACGACAACACCAGGTGGGCTCGTGGGCTCTGCAAAGGCTTAAGGCCGAATTTCATTACTGTGTGTCTTAACATAACTACATTAGTTTTGCGCCAGGTATGAGGGACAGCAGTTGAAGTAGCTGGTCGGGAGAGATTAGTATATTTTGTTTTTTGTTTTTTTCATGTCGAATGCATAATTTATTGTATAGAGGATGTCCACAAAATCCCCCTCGTCTATAAACATTTATTGATTATAAATAGATTAATATACTGAGATGCAAGTATTTAAGTTAACCTTTTAAAAGGTACAGAAAAAGAGACACGCATGTGAAAATGGTACATCTTATAACACAAAACCAATTATCTGCAATGTGTTATTTGTTTATGTATATCCCATTGGATCCCAGAGCTGCTGGGCGAGGCACCGCGCTGGGAGGGTACTAGGCTTACCGCCCTCCTCCTATTGGCTCATAGTCGCGAAGCTCATAGGAAACCCAGGGGTTTCCTACTTTATTAACATTTGAAAATTCCCAGTTCTGTCCGAAACTGTGGACACTGGCCTCCAATGGGATATATATATTTGGCAAACTCAACAGGCCATTCCCGACATCTTGTATTCTTGCTGCTACCAGATGCTTTTATTTAGTTACAAAGAGACTTTTCGAATAGGTGGGATAAATTTTGATTTTCATTCACCGCTTCCGTACAACACCTCCCCCCTAATCTGTAAAAATTATCTGTTTGATAAACCACCTGGTCCTGAAAGACGCGAATAAACATACTTCAAGCATTACACTGTTAAGGCTGATTTCTGGCACGCACGCATCCATAGACATCACCTGAAACATTCTAGTTTCATCTGATCACCATCTCAGTCCATCCTTTCACTGTTTTATGCTTTATTAGTACTGAAGCAGGGTGAGAGGGATGTGGCAAGAGGGAGAGCGCTGTGGCAGGGTGAGGCAGGATGGGGAGAGCTGAGAGAAGCTAAGGCTGGATGGGGAGAGCTCAGGCAAGATGAAGCAGGTTGATGCAGAGTGAAGTTAGATGAGTGAGGTGGAATTGAGAAAGATGTTAAGAAGAATTGAACTAACTTCGGGGTAATTAGATATAAATTATACTGTATATAAAAAATCGAAATGAGAACTTTCAAATTACTGTCTAAATTAACGACCATAATTAGTAAACTGAATGCTGGTAACTTGATTAAAAGGCATGATTACGTCTGGACCATAAATCCGCATTAAGCTGCTGATTAGCTCGGCTATAATTTTTGCGTTATTAAAGGAAATAAATTGTTCATAATCCGTACAATCCATATATGTGTGTGTGTGTAATTCACCGGGTCGGTCAGGATCACTTTGATGGTCGTGATCGTCAGCTTTTACCCTCCCGGAAGGGAGCTGAGAGCTCATATAGTCCGATCTAAGGGCAAGGCTGTGACCTTAACACACGCACACACCCGTCCCCTTGCTCAAGGGGGACAGTAACCACCCACTTCGTCAGTGAAACTTTTCGCAACCTGAGCGAGGCGCGAACTCCCGTCCACTAGTTGGCAAGCGAGAGCGTTACCACTGCACCAGCAAGCGGTGTGTGTGTGTGTGTGTGTGTGTGTGTGTGTGTGTGTGTGTGTGTGTGTGTGTGTGTGTGTGTGTGTGTGTGTGTGTGTGTGTGTGTGTGTGTGTGTGTGTGTGTGTGTGTGTGTGTGTGTGTGTGTGTGTGTGTGTGTGTGTGTGTGTGTTTAGCTAAATTGGATGAACTCCGTGTGTAACGCACATGTGGTTTGAGAGAGAGAGAGAGAGAGAGAGAGAGAGAGAGAGAGAGAGAGAGAGAGAGAGAGAGAGAGAGAGAGAGAGAGAGAGAGAGAGGATTCAGCGTCAGGTTGTGCTATAAATAATAAATGCTGCTGCTACCACTTTTGATAAATACTAATAGTTTAATTAATATGTGATGTGTATAAACCCATTTAGTATGATGACACATTTTTATTAGGATCCCTGTCCCTGTGATCATCCCTATTGTAATAATCCTTATTCTCTGTTAACTAGTATCGTTAATCGGAAAACGCGCCTTTCCTTTCATCTTTGCAATTGCAGTATGATGCTTTTCTCCTTATGAGAGGATTGTCGTGGCTGGACGGGTCAGAAGTAGTTTTCTGCACTACTTGACTGCGGGAGTTCCCCCTTGGCTGAATAAAATTAGCAGTGTATGTAAAATGAATGAAGTAACTAAATACGTCATCGGAATGAAGAATGAAGTAAATTAATAAGTCCTCGGAATGAAGAATGAAGTACATTAACACGCCATCGGAATGAAAGAATTAAACTATCTTTTGATGTTGCAGAAATGCCTTTGGTATGCAGCCTAACTTTACTGAAGTGTGCCGGTGCCTGCACTGACTTGGTTCCGTGCTTGTTTTAAAGTCTAGACAGTTTGAGTTGGTTGGAGAACCGCATACAGATGGCTGCTCAGTGATTGGAATACACTGTTTTAATTGGTTCATCCCAGTTAGATGAATCGACTCTGTCATTTGCCAGCCCTTCACATAGAGCCAATCTTGATCTATGTATACAATGTTATGCAATACGTTATCACAGTAAGGTGCTTCATAAGAACTATTAAATAACTGTTAGGTAGTATGTTAACCTGGTGGAGTGGTTCATAAGAACTCTCAAATATAATGAGAATCTGTAAGAGTGATTCTGAAATGGCTCTATCCCATTGGTGTATATGAAATGCATCTGTGAAGAAAAGGATGAAGAAAACAAATACAGATAATATGTTTCTGTGGTGGAGCCAGGATTCCAGAAGCATGAACGATGTGTGACTGATTGTGTAGTTCATTATACATGGCATGTTGTTGGAAGTTCTCAAATTGCTTTGTATGCTTCTTAATTATTTTTAGGATCCTACCTCACCCGTTTCATTTATGTGGCATTGATGCTTGGGATAATGATGATGAGTGATGATTTAACGTGATTGATGATGTTCAATAATGATTTATGATAATGATGATGATGATAATGATGATGGTGAATGATGATCATGGTGATAATGACTGATGATGATTGATGATAAATGATGATGATGATTCTTTTCCCTGTGGTAAGGGGGATTAAAAAACAAACATTTTATTAATTCTTTGTAGAAACATATATATATATATATATATATATATATATATATATATATATATATATATATATATATATATATATATATATATATATATATATACATATATATTTAGGAAAGACGAGAGGCATGGGAAGATTGTAAGCATCCATTCCCTTTCCTGCCTGTGAAACGAAAACTTAAAGGAGCTGATGGTTGGTTTGTTTATGAATTAAACCTTTTCCTCAGGGTAATGTTAAATTTATTTTTACTCTCTTCGGACGAATTGATTCAGCTTAGGATAGACTCCTCCTACAGGCCGGATCATCTATGCGTTTTACTAACCCTTTCAGCACCAGGGAGCTCGCCTTAGCTGAATAGAATCATATGGTAGCAGAAAAAATATACCGCTACATCAAAATGGCGTTGCCTTATTGAAAAAGATGGCGGATGAGGCATCGAATTGTCTCTAATATAACGAGCTAGTCTGAGTACTGAACCCTAAAATTCTCCTGAATGTTATTTATATTGCTTTTGTTATCGACACGTTTGCATCAGTAACATACAAGGGGATATTAAAGCAAGAAATGCGGAATAAAACGCAAAGGAAGTGGTGTTACCAAACTGCAAAGTCACATACAGTAGAATATAATTCTCTCTCTCTCTCTCTCTCTCTCTCTCTCTCTCTCTCTCTCTACTTAATAATATTTGCCTGCAAATAATTGCAGGACTAACTAATAGCCTTTCCATGATTTTTTTTTTTTTTTTCAAATATCATCACCTTTGTTCCATATCGTTATTCAGTCCACAGTGACCATTTCTGACCAAAAAGCCGAATAATTGATTTTCGCATATTTTCGCGTGTCGCGTTTTGAGACAATTTCACATCTTAGGGTCGCGCGCGATCCGCATTGTTTTTGCTTGGTGTTTTTCTGACACTCCCTGGACTTACCCCGACCAAATTCAAAATGAATTTGGTCCATATCTATTACCGTTCTCGTAAAAGAAATGAACACACACACACACACACACACACACACACACACACACACACAGCCTGACTTTATTAAGAGATATACATATAGCTACATAAACGTATTAACACGAGTACATCTGTCCATCTATCTCCGTATCTCTCCGTCTTAGTATATCTATTTATCTATCCGTCAGTCTGCCTATCAGTATATCCATCTATCATTCTATTTCTTGACATCTTTTATGGATCTATCTGTGTTGTCCACGCAGGCAATCACACACCCCAGTCTCTCTGATAGGCAAGTTATATATCACTACACTGGGGGTATAACTGTTGCCTCTTTCATGCCCCTTGAACATTTATCATTTACCGAGGCATTTTTATTACTTGTTAAACTCTACTGAAAAGCAAATGGAGAAATAGTTTACTTTCACTTATTTTGTGGCTGATTTTCGTCTGTCGAGGGATTTTGGTGCCATGTTGAGTGTTATTGAAAACTGGATGAATCTGTTCACTTTTCTCTATTATTTCCACTCATAGATCAATGCTTTCTCGTTCATAGATGCGAATTTAATATCTAGACGTGACAGCATCTCTAGAAGCATATCTGTCCATCAGGAAATCTCTTAGGATTTATGGAAACGTGGCGTTCCACTTCGTAGTAGTTAGTCATCTGCACTAAGGCAGTGAGTTTTCACAGGAATCTGGTACTTTTGTATGGATTCGTTCGTGGATGGGAATTTTATATTTTATCTAAAGATTTTAGTAGCCTGTTCGTTACTGAAAACTTCATGGAGGTATTGTTTATTAAAGTTCACGGTGGTGCATTTTTTTAAACTTCCACTCACTTTGATGTTGGTTTTCATTCACGGATACAGAAGTTATATTTCAGTGAACAATATTTATATCCTTTTGAAATTCTGTCTGTCTGTCTGTCTGTCTGTCTCTGTCTCTGTCTCTGTTTGTCTGTCTGTCTGTCTGTCTGTCTGTCTGTCTGTCTGTCTCTCTCTCTCTCTCTCTCTCTCTCTCTCTCAGTAGCGTAATGCTCCTTCGCCCTCGGTTTACCTCGGCCGCTTCTCAGTCTTACCTTTACCGAGACGTTTAGTTATCGGCATCTGTAATATACGGAACCTTAACTTATTGGAACTCAGCAGCAGCAGCGGCAACAGCAGCAGAGAGAGAGAGAGAGGTGCTGCCTTAAAAATAAAATTAAACTAGAATTCCCACTTCAATGAACTTTCTTTTAAAAAGCATTCCACTGTGAAGTTATATAAGTGCATTTAGCGTTTTAATGCATATTTTTATTTCGTTCGTGCATGTAATTCTTAAATGTATACCCTGCGTATTTTATCTTTCATTTGTTGCGAGAATAACGGAATGCATTTTAGCTTAAACTTTTCGTAGGAGGAATGTGTGTGTGTGTGTGTGTGTGTGTGTGTGTGTGTGTGTGTGTGTGTGTGTGTGTGTGTGTGTGTTTGAGAGAGAGAGAGAGATAGAGAGAGAGAGGAACATAAACATCATGACGAAAGGGAGTGCGGCGAAAGACGGAGAGAGTGAAAATCAGATACAGAAGCAATAGATATTTATGATTTAGTGCCCTTCGGTTAATGCCCAGGGTGTAGTGTTGTAGGTGATTTTGTGCTGTTGCTGTGGTGTGGTGTGGTGTGGTGTGGTGTGGTGTGCCTTTGGTGGAGTTGCTAAACTCTGTGGGAATGAAGCAATTCGAATCCGCAATTCTTTAGTGTATGACAGGACACAGCCTCTAGTGGAGATGGTCCCACACCGAAGAAATTAGATCGAGTGAGAAAAGTGGTGGGTCAGTGGGGAGGTATGTGGGTTGGACGGGGAGGGTATGTGTTCCCCTGAACGCCGTCAACATTGGTTACCGATACTAGGGAGGAGGTGGCCTTGCCGGGCTGCAGTCACAAAGTTTCTGGAGCTGAAGTTGTGTCCAAGACTGTTTGTTAAACTTTAGCCTCCACTGAGGGCGTTACTAAGTTTGTCACCACCAAACTGGAGGAAAATGCGTGAAATAATTACCAGACATAATGACTTTCGTAAATTACGAGTATTTTCCACTAAGGGTATACTTGAATGACATTCTTTATGAATTCTGCCCGTTTGCTGACATGCCTTATATCTCCTATTTTTTTTTTTTTTCCACAACAGTCAATTGCCGCAAAAAAATGGCTAGTCTTTCAAGCAAAAGTGTTTTTATCGCCCAATATTCGATCATTATTAAAATTATACTTACGTAATTCTGTAATCTTTCGTAAGCTAAATATTATCGTCCACAGTTTGTAAAAATTTCCTAAAAAGTACGAAATGGTATCGGACGGGTTCACCAGTTTTACTGGCGACCGAAAATTGAGTCTTTCATACCTTAATCTCTCTCTCTCTCTCTCTCAGAATTTTATTCCGTTTACAGAGAAGATTCTAGCTGTGAGTTGCGTTGAGAGACTAGGAGGTTTACTGGTTGTGGCTGGTAAGAATGAACTCTGGGACAGATACAGGTTGTCCTTCCGGAGATTTTTCCTAACCAGCTACTGCTAATCACGATTGAATACATATTTTCAACCTTCTTAGGTCCCATAAGCACGATAATATTGAGGAAGATTTGTAAGAATGATCAAAAGAAACCTTTTATGTTATTAGGATATACCAGATGGATTGTGATAGGAAAAAAATGCAGTTCACATCTGGCGATTTATAGAGCCTCTTGGGGCTGATTGTATTGTAGATATAGAGTTAAGACACCTCAGTTTAACTAGAAAGAATTGATCCATCCATCCATCCATCATCCAATCCTATGTTGCCCCATGAGGAGCGTAGGAGCCAGGGGCTAAGCAAGTTGATCCTGATATTTAAGACCAGAGTGAAATACTGTAGCTTTATCTCCTTATATCCAAACATTATCTCAAGAAAAGAGGGATGAATGATACAGAACGGTGTCCTGCGCTAATGCCAGGATTCTCCTTCAACCACAACTAAACCTCTGGTCAAACACTGCTTGTGAATTATGAGCAGGTGTTCTCATGCTTCAACCATAATTTCCTCTTATTATCTGAGCCAGTACTCTTATCCAACTATTTGACGGCTATTCATGGTGTTCAGATATAGAACTATATATCAAGTGTTATACTTGTTTCGACAAGTATTTGCTAAGGATGATGAAAAATGTGATACCATAATCGGGTGGTTACGAAGACTTAGACGGTTTATAACATGTGTTCGTGTTTGCGGTGCTCTTGATTTTTTGCCTGAGCCTCCGAGCAGAAAGGACTCGGGCCAAGTCTACAGGTTGTCAGGGGAGAGATAGATTACAAGGTTCTCATGTGTGCAAGAGATGTGGTAAAACTCGGTTCTGTCCTTTCCTTATTATTCTTGAGAAAACATATCATAGTTACCGGCATTGCAGGGCTTTGATCGAAAATGACTCTGAATCCAAGCCATGGAACGTGAATATGGGAAGTAGTTAATACTGTTTGACTGCTGAGATGTCATAGCAGTTGTTCCCCTCTATTTCTGCTTTAGAACTAGGTAAAAGGCCTAATGGAAGTTGAATAAACATTTACACTCAAACAGGCATACTATTTCAAACCTGAGTAATTTGAAACTCCATCTTTGTACACCTGCTGAAAGAAAATTTGAATCATATTAAGTGATCATCCTTCGTGAATGGATGATTTTTTATTTTTTGTAGTTTAACCCGCAGCTTCCCGTCGACGTACTTCCACGTCCTCACGTTATGTCACAGCTAATCCCGTCGACGTACTTCAACGTCCTGCAATTGCAAGGTTCATAATTTCCACAATTTTCAAAATTCGCGCGAGATTTTCGATTTGCCCTCGTACCCAAGCCTCCCCTACCTGCCGCCAGGCGGGCAGCGTCCTAGACCCCGCATGACCCGCGCTCGCCCTTGTCTCAGTCACTCACCTGCTAGCAGTGACCCAGGTCAGACATGGCGCGGAAAGGTCTCTCAGACGAGGAAATTGCATCCGCCCTGGAAGCCTTCACCGGAGATAGTGATTCTCCACTCGACAATGATGTGGTAGATCGCGATTACGTCCAGCCAGAGGAAGAAATAAGTAGCAGTGATGAGGAGGTCCCTTCGCCCCGAAAAACGCGGTATGTGACATACCGTAAAGCAAGGGAAGGCCAGCCTGCTCCCCAACCACGTGCACAGCTATCTCTCCATCCCGAATCTGATGAGGACGAGGATGAGAACGATGAGGATGATGGCGGCTTAGGACGTGATACCGCCGCGTGGTTGGGAAAAGAGAAAATATCACCACGAGGATCAGAAGGTGGGGCGAGACGACATATAAGGTATGGTGAAAGTACTTTGTCTGGGGAAGTGGCAGGTGGTGTGCTGGGATTGCTGGGGAAAGGGAAAGTGTTGTGGCGGCAGCGCGGGGTGAAAGTGAGAGTGGTGTGGGGGTAGTGCTGGGTGAAGGGGCAAGTGGTGTGAGGGAGACAGCACGAACACGTGGTGCACGTAGGCCTAGGGGAGAGGAGGTGGAGTCATTCCCCAGCACTTCTTTCGCCCCAGAATATTCCCAAACTTCCTCCCCACAGCCCCAGGATGTGGGGAAAGGAAAGAAAGGGAAGGGAAAGGGTAAAGGAAAAGGGAGAGGGAAGAGAAGTGCGAGTGATGAGAGGCGCCGCTCTCCACCTCCCCAACCTCCCCCACCACCCTCACCTCCCCACCCTGACGAAGGGGACGATGGGGACGTGGCTGGAGACGGTGGTGTCACGTGGAACTGGGAAGATGGGAGTAATTTTACTCCCATCATTCACCCTTTCACTGAGGAGTGGCGGTCTGGTTGCACGGCTCCAGGTGTGAATGCAGGTTCGTCTAGGGTGGATTTTTCAACTTGTTCTTTGGTGAGGCGTTTGTGGGGCGCATAGTTGAACAAACTAATATCTTTTCACAATCACAGCGCCGTGAAAGTGAACGTTTGGGAACCACGAGCAGGCATTCCCAACAGTATGACTATCCCGTGACAATTTCAGAGATGTTCCTATTTTTGACCCTGGTTCTCTTGATGGGTGTGGTAAGGAAAAACCAAATTCCTGCCTACTGGACAACAGACCCAATCATCCTCACACCTTTCTTTGGAAAGGTGATGAGTCGTAACCGATTTCAGTGTATTCTCGGCCGCCTCCACTTTTTTGATGCAGAAGATCCAGCCAATGCAAATAACACCGATAAAATGAGGAGAATTAGGCTGGTATTTGATCATTTACGGGAAATGTTCCGCTCCTCATTTTATCCCTACAGAGACCTCGTCATAGACGAGAGTCTTATGTTGTGGAGAGGCAATATTTCCTTTAGGCGGTACATACCCAGCAAGAGACACCGTTTCGGGTTCAAGATCTTTGTTATGTGTGACTGTAAGACTGGTTATTGTGCAAGACATAGTCTTGTACATGGGCGCACAGACAGATGTAACAGAAGATCGGACTATAGGACTCTCCTGGGCCGTGGTGAAGACAATCATAGAAGAGTACCTTCATCGTGGTCATGTGTTGTACCTGGACAACTGGTACACTAGCCCTCTTCTCGCTAGGTTCCTCCACCAACACGACACCGGAGTCTGTGGTACAGTCAAGAGAAACCGTCGCCATATGGTCAAGATAGGGAGGAAACTTGACAAGAACGAGGTGGTTTTCTTCCAGGCCAATAACATCTTGCAACCCTGTGGAACCACAACAGGGAAGTTTGCCTCCTATCAACTGTTCATAGCCCCCTGATGCACCGCACAGACTCCGTGGATCACCGTAGTGAGAGGAGGCGCAACGTATGGAAACCCGAGTCTGTACTGGCCTATAATCTGAACATGAGGCAAGTTGATCAGTCAGACTCGATGATTTCAAGTGTTGACTGTGCCAGGACCACGATGAAGTGGTACAAGAAACTCTTTTTCCACTTGCTCGACATCACGGTCCTGAACGCCCACTACCTGCACGCAATGACCACCGGAGTATCCGAGACCTTTGAGGGGTTTGTGAGGGAGTTGGCACGTGAAATAATCGCCAAGCATGCCCAGGACAGACCCACACACCGCACCCGCACCCCCATGGCTGCTCAGACTCCCCTACGTCTTGCAGGACGCCACTATCTCAGCGCAATCCCTTCTGACCCAAACCGTCGTAAACCCCAGCATCGCTGCCATGTATGTAAGCACTCAACAGTCAGACCATCCACTCAGAGAAAAGACACAAGATACGAGTGTGTCGAGTGCAATGTTGCGTTGTGCCTTCAGCCTTGTCTCAAGGAGTATCATAATTTTCTACACTGCTGAAACTGTGTGGGAAGGTGAAATGACGCTCATTATAATGGTAAGGCCAGTCAGTAGGTGCTAAGTCAAATATAAAGTTGAAACGGGTGTTATTTTTTCAGAAAAGTAATGTATAAGTTGAGAATTAGTGTAAGTTGAAAGAATTGATATCAAAACTACACTCACTGTGTAAATCTGGTCAGTAAATATGTGATAGCAAGGAAATAAAGTGGAAACGGGTGTAATGTTAGCATGAATAAAACGTATAAGTTGAACAATAGTGTAAGTTGTAATAATTGATGTCACGAGTACACCCACATTCTGGTCAGTAAGTATGTGATAGGAATTATATACAGTGGAATTTGTTGTAATGTTAGTAGTAAGGTATTTTATAAGTTGAATACTAGTGTAAGATGAAACAAATGATATCGCGATAACACTCCCTGTGTAAGTACGCGCAAATATGACGCTCAGTTCCATCGTAAGTTCTGAAATTATGTGATATCAATTATATCAAGTGTAAACATGTGCAATGTTAGTGGCGAATTATTATATAAGTACAAAAATAGGTTGTAAGTTGAAATAGTTGTCATAGCGACTTCACCGTGTGTGTTATTATGCGCTATTATTATGCTATATATTTACGTAAGGCCTGAAATAATCTCAGAACAGTTCTATAAAGTTGAAAAGTGTATAATAATATTAGAAAAGTATTATGGAAGTATAAAATACACAATACGAGTTGAAACAACAGTCACAGCGCGTTCACTCACTACGTACATAAGCGCTAACATTACGCTAAATGTTATCAAAAGGTCTGTGAATACGTAAAAACAGTTCAATAAAATGTAAAATGGTATAATGTTATTGTAGAAGTATTATGTAAGTAAAAAAAATTATATGTATCATGATTTTAGAATGTTAGCGATTCATCGTGACCAAGTTGCCCGATTTTGCTCATTTCGTACGATGGTACAATGCTTATTTCTGCTCTATTTTTGTATAAAATCCAATATACTCTTTTATAACATGTTTTTTTGTTTGTAATAAATACATATCTACTTACTTTCATTGGTTTCCCAGACTTATAATACCATAGAAAACGTTAGAGGCTCAGACCGCCTACGGAGAACACGGGCCAGGTGGGACCAAGGCATACCTGGTTAGGGTAATTAGGGACCCCGGGGACCAATTTCTTTGCCACTGACCATTGTTTCTGACCAAAAGCGAAAGTTTAAGCAAAAAAAAAAAAAAGGGTCAAAAAATGATCGGGATTGGGGGGTACCAGTGGTCAAAAAGTGGTCGGGACGGGGCAGGTTAATTAACTTAATCCTGAGTTCTGTGCTCGTGTTCACATCATCATCATCACCATCATCCAATCCTGCTTTGCCCCATGAGGAGCGTAGGAGCCCTAGGCTGGGCAAGTTGGTCCTGACATTTTAGATGAGTGACCAGCCTTACTCATCCTTGAGTGGCATTACATGAGCAATAGGCCCCAACCATCCCTTGGATATAAACCTTCACCTGCTCAATCCGATTGGAGCGCCATAATTACCCACTAAACCACCAGGCGCCAAAATTTAGTTATATGGTTACCACCCAGTGTAGTAAATGGTTTTCTGGTGTACAGGAAACCATTTGGCTTGTCACTCAGTTTTGAGTCACCCACAGGCAGAAGGAAGAGGAAAGAATGAAGGAAAGAAAAACGGAAGA
>NC_136975.1:18277701-18642701 GCF_032717465.1 Coenobita brevimanus | reverse complement strand
CATCAACACCAGTATCGTTCGGCCTAGACAGCTGACCCTGCTGACACTTCCAATGCTATACTTTGACTCATTCTATGCACCAGTGCTTTGACGACTGCATGAACAGCTGCAAGAGTCTTGCCATGGTCACGCCGATCATCACGCCAATGTCTCACTAAAGTTATTATTATTATTGGGTATACTGTATATTGGATAGTCCAGTGCACAGAAACTTTTGGGACACTCTGTATATGGCGAAGTTTATTGTTTTGGTAAGTATTTTAATTTTTCTTTGCACTTTTTTCTTATAACTTGATGATCTTATACAGAAAGGTACCCTACGGTAACCCAAACACTTGTGCCTTGACATTTTTTGAAGGTCACATAGGCCAATTCAGTTTGGTGCAAAAATTGCATATTTGAAATTGAAATATCCCAGAAACTAATTGAGATAGGCCTGCAACTATTTGGTTGAAAACCCTATGTTAAAAAAGCTTCCAGAGAATTTTGGCTGAATATTTTGCCATTTTGCCTACTGAAAAGTATGACATTTAAATCTGCTCATTGTTTCCTTGCAACACGTCTTAGAGAAAACCACAAAGGCTGTAAAGCTGTAAATTTACAGAAATTTAGCTGTGGTCTCTCTCATTATCTGAAAGGAATATAGCTACAGTTAAGCATAGAGTTAGCCACTTATTGAGACAAATGTAATATGTACCCATGGTGAAGCTTCCTTATTGTGGCTACACAGTAAGTAAATAGGTACCTATAGTCGTTCTATTTTATGAAGGCAGTTTGGGTGGGGCACCCTAAGACCTCACACCACTATCTCTGTTGCCACATCACCGCCGCCAAACACGTGTAATTATGCCTGCTCACCTCCGTCTCCCTCTCTCTCTGTCCTATTTTAAGTTAGTAACGACTTATAAATGAATTTTAAATACTCTGTATAGACCCAACTGATCCATACACTCTTATGCTCTTCTTCCATTTTTTACTTACAACTATACATACTCCTTCTTTTGCCCTCTCATTCTCACCTACTCCTGCACATATACCCCATCCATACTCCCATTCTCTCATGCTCTCACCTCTCCATTTAGTTTCAGTTATTCCACATACATCAACTTTCGCACCATCAAGCATCTGGACAATCTCTCTCTCTTTCACCTCATCATTTGCTCCCCTTACATTCCATGTTCCAGTTATCATGTCCTTTGTCCGGTCCTTGGTCGTCATCTTTTAGTCGGTCCTTGTCCGAGGCTTATTGTTTGTATTTTTAGTTAGTTGTTTTCCGGGGAGGGGCACTAACCATCCGCCAACCCTTTTAGTCGCCTTTTACGACAAGCAGGGGTACTGGGGAAGTGTTCTTGAAAAAAAACCCTACCCCCAGGGGGTATATATATATATATATATATATATATATATATATATATATATTAGATAGGTAGATAGATAGATAGATAGATATAATATATATATATATATATATATATATATATATATATATATATATATATATATATATATATATATATATATGTTAAAGCTTTGTAGCCAGCATTTTTAAATATGTAACTCTTAATTCTTGAAATAGATGAGTCGTGTTAATTGAAGAGCAGGAGGAGTTAAAGAAGAATACAGGGAGTTGATCTTGATTTATTATCTTCAGAGAAAGTCTAAGTTGAGCAGCGTATGTATTACAGAGACTCAATATACTAAGTAAGTCTAGTTGGACTCCTCTTCTTATTCACTCTCTCCACTACCTGTCGGTTCTATGGCTAACCTCCTTCTGAGCTCTGCTTCGTAAATTTTGGTGTAGCAGGGGTCGTGTCACGTGTGTTACACTGTTGTTGAAATGTTCTAGAAGCCTATGTGAGTATGTGTGTGTGTGTGTGTGTGTGTGTGTGTGTGTGTGTATGTATGGTCACGAGGCATTGTTCGTGTGCCTATCAAGCATTCCTTGAGTTAGAGTGTGTAAGCATGTTTACCATTGCTCGATTCTCGCAGACACAGTACCTGTCTCATCCCCTGACTTGCTGCTTCTATCTGTCTGTCTATCTATCTATTTATCTATCTATCTATCCATCATGCTATCTATTATGATTTGTATTTATAATATGGAGTCCTGACATCACTCGGTTACGCCACTGGAGGTCCTCCGACAGCAGTCATCATTGACATATGGTAATCTATTAATACATAATAGTCTTCTTCTTCAATCTTAATACATAATATTAAAATATTGTATAGGTATAATATTGTAATGATTCAGTAATAATACATTTTAAACAAGTTGTATACATAAATGAATATGGTTAAACTGGTTATTATATTAGATTTTGGAAAATGTGTGTGTATAATAGTAAAATGCATATATGCAAAAAAAAATTAGTTCAAAGTTAAGATTATGGTAAGAGTTATTAATATTTCATACTGAGATAATGTTATTTGTATACTTTCATATCATGGGTCATTCTTCTTCTTCTTCGTCTTCTTCTTTAATATAAAATTAATACTATATACAAAATATGTACACTTCATACAGGGGGGTTGGTGTGGATGCTAATTCTACCCCCACTAAATAATGACTCCAAATTTGCAATTCTTGCATGCATTCTGTGCATTGCAAACAGGACTACTGCAAATACAGTACAGAAGATTATAAAGACAGTAGGTGCTGGGCTATACACATAATATGGGTTGAACATACTCAAACTCAAATCTTCCCAGGGCTTCATTGTTTCACTGATCAGTTGCATAGTTTCAAACTTAGGTGAGGTCAACTTAATACTTGTGCTCATGTTTAAGTCCATATCAGGCAGTGGGTGGAAATGTTTGTGTGTATGACTGAGGATGGCGTAGTGATTGATGGTGGATAAAGTGGACATGGATGGTGTAAATACCTCACAGTAGTCTGGTGCTATGTATAATCCTGATGCTGATGTATGAGATGGTGGTATATCCGGACAGACTATGTAAACTGATGTGTTATGAGTGAAATAAAATAACTGTGAGTGTCCGATGCGTTGATGGTGTACATGCTTATCTGGAGCAAAAGTGAAATTGCAATGATTATGAATATTGAGATTTCCTATGATAGCCATTTCACAAGGGACTGTATCAGTAGGCTGAAACGTGAAAATATACGCAGGAGAAAGGTGAACAGCATGTAAGGATGTGCGGCACTTTCGTTCAATCGTTGATTCACTTGCGAAAGTAACAGTGTTCCGTCTCTTGGAAACCATGATGAGTTCGGTGTCTGTGTTGATGTAGATGATGACCAAAGTGTTATTATTCTTAGAAGGGAAGGGGTGTATTTGGTATACTGTGAACAGGTAGTCAGTTATGAATGGTACATGAACTACTACTGATGTTGGTGTTAGTGTTGCTTCTAAATATGGATAATATTGCATGAATTCCCTACTTTGGAACAAGGGCTTCAATTTATGTTTATGAATGCCTTGACTAATTATCTGACGTAGCTCATGAACTGGAAGTAAGTCAGTTGTGATCTTGCCATCACCGACATTCGAACTTCCTTGCATAAGTGCCCTGTAACGAACTCTTGTGTTGTCTAACTGGAGCAGAATTGTGTTAATGTGTTCCGTGATGATGGAGAAGTGTTGGAAAAGTGTTATGTTACCTTCCATGTCATTTATTTTATTTACACTTTTGAGAGCTATGTTTTCCGCCTTTTTCAGATTTTTCACAATTGTCTTCTTTGCTGAGTTATGTCCTGTGATGAATTTATCTTGGTATGTTAGTACCTGAGTTGTTTTATTAAATTTGTTGTTTATTTCTTTAAGGTCTTCCTTTGTAGCCAATACAAAGATGTTCCCAAGAACTGCGCCACCCAGGTCGAATAAACCACGCATTTGGCAAGTACGTGTGATGTTGTTCTTGTCGCTCAATACCTTTGTTCCATGAGATGGGAGACCTTGGATCATGATGAGCATAGTTGACAGCCTGTTCTATTTTCCATTTCGCTAACTTCACTATTTCATCCACTTCCTTTGTGTTATGTGCTTGTGAAACATAGCTTCCTATCATGAAGTCCAGGGTTCTCATTGGTCTTGCGATATTTTCTAGATAAGAAAGTAATTCATAATAAATAATCCAGACTTATTTCGGTACTAATGACATCTTTCATGATTGACGTCGTGGCCGTTGGAGATATGAGGCATCCTTGCCGTACTATGTGTTCGGGGTCTAAGTGCCCATATCCTCTTGTTATGTAGAGGAGAATCCATAACATAAGTCCCTTCATTGCTACCTACCGACAAAAAAATCTATTAATTTTCTAATACTGTATGGTCGTGCTGTGGTCGATGATAGTGATGATGTGCGTTATGACTGACTAACGTAGAACAATAACCTGATTATCATTCAGTTATAGAAGGAGTTTAAATCGATATTTAAATCTCGTAAATGATGTACTGTAGATTTTATTGGAACAGTTGCACATATGTTTGATTGTTTGGTATATGACCTTAATTTATTTTTGTAATTATAGTTGTTTTCTTGATTGGTTTCATGAGTTACGTTCGGTTGTATCCGAGGCTGAATAATCATTGGATAGTTCCCTTGAAACTCATTTTAAATGGTCAATATGATCTTGTTTCTCTTCGCCACTTGACAGTGACTTAATTAAAACTTTGTTTGCTTTTATGTTAATTACTCTGTATGGGCCCTCAAATTTTTGGGATAATTTATTGTCTCTCGTATGAATGATACCATAAACAATGTCTCCTAAGCTGATATGCGAATCTCTTGCCTTTTTATTAAATGCCTCCGTCATTTCTCCCTTGGACATCGTCAATTGTTTTTTGACTCTTCTGTGTATGTCCTGGAATTCACGTAAATGGAGTTTAGAGTAATCATCGTAATTATATATGGGCAGGCTGTCACCTTCTAGGAGCTCATATGGTACTTTTTTATCTGTCCCAAATATAATGAAATGTGGTGTGTCACTTATGGATTTAGTTATACCACCTAATTCCTATATGAAAGTTACCATAAAGAGCAAATTACGGAATAGTACTGTTCTTGTCTTAGAAGAATTATGTAAAGTAAAGGGATTGTAAGTAGAAAACGCATTATGTCAGATGAACGACGAAGGGCAAACTCAGATAATCATAATTAAACACATGAATGGGGAAGTACAGTTGAAAAAGGGGACTTGCATTTCTCCTTAACATTAAATGGTGGCAGCCTACGAGCCTACGAGTCTACAAGCCTACGAGCCTACACGCCTACGAGTCTATGAGTCTACGAGCATACAGTAGCAACGACGAGTTGAGTTAGAGTGTGTAAGGATGTTTACCATTGATCGATTCTCACAGACACACTACCTATCTCATCCCCTGACTTGCTGCTTCTATCTGTCTGTCTATCTATCTATCTATCTATCCATCATGCTATCTATTATGATTTGTATATATAATATGGAGTTTTCTACTGACAACCCTTTTACTTTACATAATTCTTCTAAGATAAGAACAGGACTATTCCGTAATTTGCCCTTAATGGTAACTTTCATATAGGAATTAGGTGGTATAACTAAATAATTGGTGAGATGGCCGGGAAAAACTGATGAATCAGTAATGTTACCTGGGTCTCTAATCATGGAGGCTGGGGCTGGTGGTGTGAGTGGATCTATACACTCATCTGTTTGTGTATGTTTGTTTAAGCTTTTAATATTACCAATTCTTTTTGGTTCTCTTTTACTAATTGGTGAGGGCTCTGATGGTATTTCCTCTATGAATTCATTGTCAAAGTCTATTCCATTCATTTGTGGGAGTAAAGTTATTTTCTCTGTTCTCATGCATCTTAAGCCCAGTAACATATGAGCTTTAATTGCTAAGTTTTGAACGATATAGAAAAATGCAGATTGGTCTTGTAGTCTCTGTGAAACTGATGTTTAACCTTATCATACCTTTTACTGTGATTTTTTTTCCATCTACTGTATATAAATCTAAATCAGATTCTTCCAGAAAAGTTACTTTCTTCTTATTTCTAAAAATTCTATTTATTTCTTCTTGTGTTATTAAGTTCACTGGAGAGCCTGTGTCTAAAAATAAGGAAACGTTTTGATCCTCACATACAGTACAGCTGGTATCAAGATACACTCATTTCCCAACATGCCTTCTATGTGAATTTTAGACTTGCTTTTCTTTATGTTTGTTCGTTTTTTGTCATGACTTGGTCTTCCCACGATCTGAACATAGACACTAATTTTTCTACTTTTTGCAGTTACTGGTGCAATGCCCTTGGCACCTATGATGTCTACAGAATGGACCAAATCCTTTTGGCTTTTGTCTATCCTCTTTTGTTTTGATAAAGCATTCATTCCTAGTGTGTCCTGGGTTTGCACAGTAATGACATAGAATGGACATAGCTCTTGACTGTGATCTACGAGGTGACTTCCCATATTTAGTGGTGTCTGTGGCGCGAGATCTGCTTGGGCTGCGTGGAAACTTATGAAACTGTCTGTAGCCTGGTGTTTGTGATCGTACCCTTGACACGTTTAGTTTTTTGCTCTGCCTACTTTCGGTTCACGATCGATTTTGTTCTCTGTTTAGGGTAGTTGTAGCTGTTTTCACAGCTGATGCTGTCTCAGGCACTCTCATTCTACTAGAATTTGATTGAGTTTCAACAATCCCTGCTTTACTACACTGCATATCTACCTCGTTCAATAACCCGCCCCATCCCGACCACTTTTCCACCACTGACTCCCCCCAATCCCGACCTTTTTAGGAAATTTTTTTTTTTTGGCTCAAACCTTCGCTTTTGGTGAGAAACATCGAAAATTCATAGAGAAATCGCTCACCTGAGGTTTAAAATACTCATTACAGGTAGGAGAGCCTCCTTACCTTACTGGGTTTTCTATCAGGCTGGCACTAAAGAAAACGAGTTCTATGGGAGGATAACTATTTCACACCACTCATAAACGGTATTTATTTATTTACTGTTACGAATTTATATGTAGTACAAGAGTACATTGGTTTTCAAGCAGTAATATAGGCATTATAAGCATTGTTTCACTCACTAATACCTGAACTTTTTTTTGCCACATTACCTGATCATCATTTCTAACTGTTTCTTCCTCTAATGCTATGTAAAGTTTGTCCTCCACATTGTCATTGATTGGGGAATCACTCTGGCCCTGAATTTCGTACCGTGGCATGACATGGCTATACTGGCCAGGTCACTGATAACAGGTGAATTGCTGAGACAATGGCATGCAGGGGGGGGGAGGAGGTCATGCTGGGTAAGGCATTGTCTCTGTCTGGCATCTTGTTGAGGAAGGTGTCACGTGTATACATACCAAAAATGACTTGCGAAAATTGAAAATTGTGCAAATTAGGGACCTCGCATTTTTTTTGCGTTTATGTACGTCGATGGGATTGGCAGTGACAAAATGTGTGGACGTAAAAGAACGTCGACGGGACGCCGCGGGTTAACCCCTAAAATGGTGGGCATCACGATTGCGACGCTCGCTGAAAAGGACATAACGGCGGAGCGTCGCGTTTGTGATTTGACTTAATTTTGAATAAACGCGGGCAAGGATGTTCCAGCTGGTATTGTCTATCAGTACCACCACCCTTTAGCTACAATTAGCATACTTTACCTTTGTACTACTGACCTCTGTTGTTGCCAAGTATCGCGTTTTTCCCCTCTCCCCCCCCCATCACGGCCCGGCCAGCCTGGCTGTGATACATGGCAGCGCTCTGACTGCTCAGAACTGTAAATCTGAGGTCTCCTATCACAAGCAGTTTATACTAATAGGAAAGGCTTGTTTCTCCAGTTGCAACACTAGCTTTTTTTCGCACGGTTTGCCCCTGTTTAGCATCAGTTTACCGCAGGCTTTCAAAGTGATATTATGGCGAGTTCTAGCTCTTCCGAGTCAGTGCGAGCGGACGACAGGAACGAGAATAAAGTGATGGGCGTAAGGCAGAATAAAAAGCGTGCTGCGGTGATCTTTTGGAAAGTGATATGATTGAAAATAATGTAGTATACGTGTTTTTAGCTGTGAAAATGGAAATGTTTGTTGAGTGACGGGAAGACCGCCGCCGCGCTGCATGTCGGCCATACGCTTCGTTGATTTTAGCCTTATTTTTGGTGCTTATTGTACAAATACGGATTCCAAACTACCTGTACATTGTAGTATAAAGTTTACTGTGACAGAATGAGGCTGTGGTAGAGGGGAAACCGGGTTGCTGGAGGTGTGAAAGTGAAGATTTTGTTACCCAACTTTGCAAGTCACCACAAGTCCTTGGGTAGTCCACGAAGGCTCAACACCTGTCTCTGGAGAAAGCTGAATGTACGTACTATCTGCCATACAAAGTATAATGTTCTAGGGTTAATCTCTGATTTTTGGCTAATATTTTCCTACAGGTACTCAGACCACGATACAACGCCGCCACCCGGGGGGGGGGTTGGCTGTCCATTGGCCGCGTATTAGGGGTTAAGTCTAGTAAGCACATGCCTGGGGTGTACGTGATCGTCTTGGCGATCTTAAGGGTCCTATCAGGTAATTTACACAAGGAAGCTATACAACCAATGATGTCCACGACGAGGTCTGGGGACATCTCTCCATCTCCTGTTATCCTGTTTGAGTTTTCTAAGGTAGCTGGTAATGTCCTTTTGATCGTGGAGACATCAGCCATTATTTCACTGAGCACATGATTTGTAGTGTGCTCTCTTGCAAGATCTACAATCTTATGTAATTTTGGAATTATACCTGGCAAGAAGTTCATACCTCCAGAAAATTTCTTCAAAAATTCAGTTTTAAATTCATCATATGTCTTACCCTGAGGAGCTTATCTGACCTTAGTAAATCGGTTGCTGGGCATCTTTCCTGGCTTATGCAAGATGAAAATATAGCAATTTTCTCTTGTTCATCTTTGACATGACGTTTGATGTAGATTTGTCTGCACTGATTGACCAATGAAATGACGTCAATATGATCTTTCTCTGTGCCAGAGAATTTTGGGGCAGTTTTATCTTCATGATAAACAAATATCTGAGCCTGATCTTTGGTGTTCATTTTCACTGGTTGCTCTGTTAATTTAACTTGGACTTGTTTATCGTTGTGTGAGGGGATGATGGAAAATGATTTGCCGGAGCGATGAACCCTGTTAAGTATATTTTCATAGGTATGCAAGTCTAAGTCCTCACATGCTACGTCAGAGGGGGTTTGCCTCTCATCATCTAGAACTGACGTGTTTGTTTCTTGATCTTTAGTTTGTGTTGAGGTTTGTACAATGGGTGTGTTGTCTTGGTGTTCTCCTAATTATGTATCATCTGGTATTGACACGGGTGGGGGCAAAAATATCCCTGTCATATCATTTAGCTAAAAAGAACTCATGTCGCTAAGGTATGGTGTTATGAAATATGTTTTTTGTTTATGTCCTGTACTAAATACATGAGTAAATGAGTTGTAATAAATGATAGATAGTGAGTGTATAAGTGTATATACAGAAAAAAGTAAAGGAGTTGAATATACCTAAATTTATCACTGAGAAGAAATGAGTAAGTATAATTACACCCACTTGATACAGATCGGAGAGGAGTGTCGATGCACTGTTGATTTCGGAAGATATGCAGGGTTGAATCAAGATCTCCTCTCAATAATTCTAGGGTTGTGTTGATGGACGATATTACTCGGGAAATTCCATGGCCTGGTGCATGTAGTGGTTAACAGCTGTAGTCACAGGCGAACCTCATCATAGAACGTCGAATTTCCAACTCAATATTGTGGAAATAAATGAGTATGAGTAGGAGCTACGTGAATAATGAGTAATGAGTAGTGGGTGAGAAGTGCCTGGTGTCAGTCACACGTTGATTGGCGTGGCATTGTCTCAGCAAACTTGCGTGATGATGTCGTCTCAACTGATACACATGGTGACATCGGCTTCCCACACTGGTAGCTGTGGTAACTGAGTAGCGATGAGTAACCTGGATGAGGAAAGATGAGTAAGATGCGTTATAAATGTGGCTCTGGTGTTTTGCTGTGTGTCTTGACCTCTGCGTCAGCGATGGAGGTAGGCGAAAGAGAGTGTTGTTGTTTTTTTTGTGTTTGTTGCTCTGGTGTTTCTTTTCCTTTACTTGCTTTGTTTTTTATTCTTCTTGCTGCTGCTTGAAGTTGCATGAAGATTATAGAGTTGTCTTGTAGCTTTGTTATTTGTAATTGATCGTAGAGCTTGTTGATTCTCACTCATAACTCGTCGTTGCTACTGTATGCTCGTAGACTCGTAGACTCGTAGGCTCGTAGACTCGTAGGCTCGTAGGCTCATAGACTCGTAGGCTTGTAGACTGCCACCATTTAATGTTAAAGCTTTGAAGCCAACATTTTTATATATGTAACTCTTAATTCTTGTACTAGATGAGTCGAGTTAATTGAAGAGCAGGAGGAGTTAAAGATGAATACAGGGAGTTGATCTTGATTTATTATCTTCAGAGAAAGTCTAAGTTGAGCAGTGTATGCATTACAGAGACTTGATATACTAAGTAAGTCTAGTTGGACCCCTCTTCTTATTCACTCTCTCCACTACCTGTCAGTTCTATGGCTAACCTCCTTCTGAGCTCTGCTTCGTAAATTCTGGTGTAGCAGGGGTCGTGTCACGTGTGTTACATTGTTGTTGAAATGTTCTAGAAGCCTGTGTGTGTGTATGTGTGTGTATGGTCACGAGGCATTGTTCATGTGCCTATCAAGCTTTCCTTGAGTTAGAGTGTGTAAGCATGTTTACCATTGCTTGAATCTTGCAGACACACTACCTATCTCATCCCCTGACTTGCTGCTTCTATCTGTTTGTCTATCTATTTATCTATCTAATTATCTATCTATCCATCATGCATTCTATTATGATTTATATTTATAATATGGAGTCCTGATATATATATATATATATATATATATATATATATATATATATATATATATATATATATATATATATAGATAGATAGATAGATTATATATATATATATATATATAGATAGATAGATAGATAGATATAGCACTCGTTCGCTAATTTTTCCTGTTTATTTCTCCTTGAAATATGCCGTATGACCTGTTCTCATAATAAAAATATATGTAAGAAAGGAAGAGAGAAGCCTAAGTGATATTTACGTTCACCTGGAACTACCTAATTTATTATGCATTGTCTAGATACCCTGCCAATCATTTCATAGCGTATATATTAGCAGCTGTCACCATGCTGTCATTGGCAACCCTTCACTGCCCCTAGGCCACAGCATTCAGTTTACCGTCGTCTTTCAAGATTAAACCATGTCGGATTTGCGCCTGTCCAATTCCACCGCTTTTTAGCCCCATGCAAAGGGCCCTGTGACCTCTACCCCTACTAAACCTCGTGTGTAGGGGTAAAGGGCTAAGTGACTCTGCTGTGCAACATGAACTGGCTAATATATCAATGATAATGATGGACAGTGACTATGATCTTTCTGGTTACTCTAAAACAGTTCAAGTGGAAATGTAAATAATGTGTAAATAATGTGTAAACAGCAAGTGAAAGCAATGAATGTAAATATAACTGAACAGTGGAAAATAGTTTTATAAGTTACTGCAAGTGAAAGTGCATAACATTGTGTACATAAAATAGAAATGTAAATAATGTAAATAAAATAGAGAATATAAACAAATGTAAATAAGTAGTAATTTAAGAATATGAGTATATATACTAGGAGTAATGAAAGTGAAAGTGAAAGTTTCGCTCTAACATGTATGATTACTGGAAGTTTGAAAGTGAAAGTGACCGCTTCACTCTCTACTCTAGTATACAGAACGAGAAAGTGAATGCCTGGAGTGAAAATAAACTTCTAGTACTGAAACAAACTTATAGATAAATATTGTATATATAAATAAGTGTAATAAAGTACTAGAAATATAAAGTGTGAGTGTGTTTATAAATAATAAATGACAGCTCTGCCTCAGAATACCATCGGGGAACCAGCACAGGAGTGAAGCTCGTATGCACTCATAATTTACATTGCTTTCACAGTTTTTTTTTTTTTTTTTTTTTTGGAATATGGATTCCAAACTACTTGAAATTCATAGAATAGTGTTTGAAGTTATAATATTAGGCAGTGGTAACCATATTACCGGGTATCGGGAAGTGTAAGGTGGAGACTTCATTACCCAACTTCAGAAGTCTCCACAAGTCCTACGGCTGTCGATGAAGGCTCCAAAAACATCCCAGGGGAAAGCTGAAGGTATGTGCCTTAGGCATGTTTAATTTTAATTTTCTAGGACTGATAACTGATATTTGGCAAATATTTTTAAAAAGTCAGTCGGAGAGCAAATATCCTCACGGGATGTGCAGAGAGCACAAAATCAACCCCACGGTGTAAGGGTTAAAGACTACCTGTAACGAGAAATTACACTCTGGTGTCATCATCTAAATAATCATCATCTACACCGTCTGCTGCCTGTTAAGCTCCTGTAGAAATGTCTACTTCTAGCAGAAATAAGAAAACGGAGATCAATCAAGTCGTTCAGCTTTTTAGGTGCAAGTTTCCATGGTCCGTCTTCTAGCATCCTCCCTAAGACTCTGGCGACATTGGCCTTTGTAGCACTGAAAGACCTATATTTTACAAGCTCCCTGGTACCCTTACCTCCATATGAGCAATTTTTGGCATTGGCTCTTCTCGCACTCAGCCCTATATACTGTATATCTATCTATCTATTTGTCTATCTATCTATCTATCTATCTATATATATATATATCAGCCCTATATACTGTATATCTATCTATCTATTTGTCTATCTATCTATCTATCTATCTATCTATCTATCTATATATATATATATATATATATCAGCAGCAGCCATTTGAATGTTCACTGGAAGACCAGCCTATCCCGACCGAAGTGGAGATGATACAGCCAAAGTATCTCTACCTAGTGGTTGGCTTAGCCTGTCTGGTAGAGATTGTATGTAGGGTAAGAAATGCTTGTAATTTTAATTATAGCATTCGAGTGGCTTTGGATATGTGTGTAGTCTGTGAACCAAGTGTAATCGGCCCATGCAAGCCGACTGGGTGCAAGTATTCCTTATAGTAAGGACTGGTTACACCACAGCACCCCTTATGTCCGCCAAAACTGTTTATGCCCGGAAGAAAGGTCCCAAAGTTTATTACCCTGGCGGGATGTGAACCCTCGTTCTTCCATGTACAAAAACACACACTTTACCGCAGAGGCTACATATATATATATATATATATATATATATATATATATATATATATATATATATATATATATATATATATATATATATATATATATATATTAGTATATTTAGGCAGAATGTTTTCTTTTATACAAAAATCATTAAAGACCAAGGCGTAGCCATTGTTCACTATTTTTCTGTTGATCTTTTCGAGTTTTCTTACACATTGTTTTACACTATGATTCAGGTTGTAGATAATATGTCCAAGATCCATGTCGTAACTATATTTTATTAATTATTTATTTTCATTTTTCCTAGGACGTTTCGTGTATCCTTACACATCATCAGCGACTGTAATATAGATACAATACACTATAAAACATGACATATACAACATAAACCTATACAATATATATACTGAAATGTACAACAACAACTAATAAAAGTGTAGAGTTACAAGAGTATGGATAAAAGAGACAAACCCTTTAGGTGAAGTCAAGTATGAGCTACAGTTAAAAGTGTATGGATAAAAGAGACAAACCTTATAGGTGTAGTCAGCTATGAGCTACGTGGTTGACTGCGAAGGTTGTATGGGTGAGTGGGTGTTTGTGGCTGTGTAGTGTTGCCAGTTGTGTTATTGTGTGTGTAATGTTCATTTGTAATTGTCGCTGCTTGTGGTCTGGCCTTTGTGTATTTAAACAGTTTGAGGGTACGATCTAGTCCGGTAGTTTGGTTGTTTATGGCCGGCGTGTTTTCACGTATGAGAAGTGCTTCTGCCAGTTGTAGTCTAATGTGGTCATGACATTTTTTTATTATATTAGTATTTTCTATTAGAACTTGTCTGTTTATTGATGTGTGATGTTGAGTCATATGATCTTTTATAGAACCGGATTGTAGGTGCATGGTTAAACGTCTGCTTAGTGTGGTTGTGGTCATACCAATATATTTCATGTGACAAAGTTTACAACCTTCGTGTGGGCAAGTGAATTCATAAACTACATTGGTATGTTGAAGTTTGTTGGTTTGTTGAGCTGTGTTGTTTTTCATAATCATGTTGCTAACTTTCCTGTTTTTATAGTAAATAATTAAACTGAGCTTGTCTGAGGGGATAACACATGATGTGTTACGTGTCACAATCTCTCTAAGTACACGTTCATCCGTTTTATAAGCAGGGGACATCTGATTACCATAATACACATTGTGGGTAACAGTATGGGGAAGCAGTTGGACATTTGTGGTTGAGACTTGTTTTGAAATAAATTGACATATTTCTCTGTCAACTATTTGATTGGAAAAACCATTGTTAATTAAGATCTGCTTTAATTTAGTTACTTCTGAGTGGAAGAGTTCCCACGATGAGCAGTTCCTATGAGCACGACGTAAGTATGACCTGATAACTGACAATTGGTACCGCTGCGGACACTCACTCTCAGCATTAAGGCATCTACCCAAGTCCGTAGCTTTACGATATACGGAGGTTTTATAGTTACCATTCTCCTCTTCTATTAATACATCAAGAAAAGGGATTTTGTTGTTTGCACTTATCTCATAAGTAAATTTTAATATTGAGTTATGTTCCATGGCAGTTCTTAGTTGTTTAAGGTGGTTTTCGTCTCTAACAACCACATAGATATCATCAACATAGCGACAATACGTGGTTGGACGCAGGTTGGTATCTTCTAACACTTTATTTTCTAGGTGACACATGTAAAAGGCAGCAAATGTTGGGCCCAGGGGTGAACCCATGCTGACTCCGTTAACCTGCTGATACAGCTTACCGTCTGGGCTGCGAAAGGGAGCTTCGGTGGTGCATGCTCTCAGTAATGTTTCCAAGTTGTGGGTTGAGATCTTAGGTGGGCACAGGGTTGGGTGGTGATACACATTTTCTAAAATTATCTGTATAGTTTGGTCTACTGGTACATTAGTGAAGAGGCTTTCAACATCTAACGAAGCCAAGAGTCCGCTGGGTCGAGTAGAGCGGATAATGTCTATGAACTGGTCTGTGGACTTCAGGGAAAACTTCGCTGGAATGTATGGTGTAATGATTTGATTTACTTGTCTCGCTGTTGTATACGTTGGTGTGGTTACCTGGGAGATGATGGGACGGAGTGGGTTGTTGGTTTTATGGGTTTTTACATTACCGTAGATGTACCCTGGAGCATACTGTCCAACTATGGGGGTGAGGTGTGGTGAGTCTCGGCATGCGTTGTTTGCAGTAATAACTCGATTGATTTTCTTCTTGAGAGTTTCTGTTGGATCACGGGAAATCTGCTGGAATTTGGTATTGTCACTGAGAATAGCATTCAGTTTGTGTTGGTAGTCTTCTTTGTTGAGGAGAACATAAATATTAGACTTATCAGCTCGCCTAATGACTATGTCTGTATTAGTTCGAAGAAATAACCAAAACTAGAACCATTAAAAAACTGAACAAGCTATATGGAGGACAAGTCACCTTACCAGAAAAATCCGATTCTTTCCGTAACCTCTCGAATCATGTACTGACTGAACAAGAGAAGAAAATGTTAAACCTGGGCCTTAATTGCCACCTACAGCCGAGGTTTGACAAAATTAACAAAATGATGGAATTAGAATTACTTAATACATCACTGCAAAAATTGGAACAACAAGGCAAAATTACCATTAACCCTGACCTGCAAGACCAATTGAGGGCCGAGGGCACACGACGACGCAGCTACAAACGGAGCACTCTCCTTACACCAGAACTTCAGCAAGCAGCCAAGGATCTTCGAACTAATACAGACATAGTCATTAGGCGAGCTGATAAGTCTAATATTTATGTTCTCCTCAACAAAGAAGACTACCAACACAAACTGGATGCTATTCTCAGTGACAATACCAAATTCCAGCAGATTTCCCGTGATCCAACAGAAACTCTCAAGAAGAAAATCAATCGAGTTATTACTGCAAACAACGCATGCCGAGACTCACCACACCTCACCCCCATAGTTGGACAGTATGCTCCAGGGTACATCTACGGTAATGTAAAAACCCATAAAACCAACAACCCACTCCGTCCCATCATCTCCCAGGTAACCACACCAACGTATACAACAGCGAGACAAGTAAATCAAATCATTACACCATACATTCCAGCGAAGTTTTCCCTGAAGTCCACAGACCAGTTCATAGACATTATCCGCTCTACTCGACCCAGCGGACTCTTGGCTTCGTTAGATGTTGAAAGCCTCTTCACTAACGTACCAGTAGACCAAACTATACAGATAATTTTAGAAAATGTGTATCACCACCCAACCCTGTGCCCACCTATGATCTCAACCCACAACTTGGAAACATTACTGAGAGCATGCACCACCGAAGCTCCCTTTCGCAGCCCAGACGGTAAGCTGTATCAGCAGGTTAACGGAGTCAGCATGGGTTCACCCCTGGGCCCAACATTTGCTGCCTTTTACATGTGTCACCTAGAAAACAAAGTGTTAGAAGATACAAACCTGCGTCCAACCACGTATTGTCGCTATGTTGATGATATCTATGTGGTTGTTAGAGACGAAAACCACCTTAAACAACTAAGAACTGCCATGGAACATAACTCAATATTAAAATTTACTTATGAGATAAGTGCAAACAACAAAATCCCTTTTCTTGATGTATTAATAGAAGAGGAGAATGGTAACTATAAAACCTCCGTATATCGTAAAGCTACGGACTTGGGTAGATGCCTTAATGCTGAGAGTGAGTGTCCGCAGCGGTACCAATTGTCAGTTATCAGGTCATACTTACGTCGTGCTCATAGGAACTGCTCATCGTGGGAACTCTTCCACTCAGAAGTAACTAAATTAAAGCAGATCTTAATTAACAATGGTTTTTCCAATCAAATAGTTAACAGAGAAATATGTCAATTTATTTCAAAACAAGTCTCAACCACAAATGTCCAACCGCTTCCCCATACTGTTACCCACAATGTGTATTATGGTAATCAGATGTCCCCTGCTTATAAAACGGATGAACGTGTACTTAGAGAGATTGTGACACGTAACACATCATGTGTTATCCTCAGACAAGCTCAGTTTAATTATTTACTATAAAAACAGGAAAGTTAGCAACATGATTATGAAAAACAACACAGCTCAACAAACCAACAAACTTCAACATACCAATGTAGTTTATGAATTCACTTGCCCACACGAAGGTTGTAAACTTCGTCACATGAAATATATTGGTATGACCACAACCACACTAAGCAGACGTTTAACCATGCACCTACAATCCGGTTCTATAAAAGATCACATGACTCAACATCACACATCAATAAACAGACAAGTTCTAATAGAAAATGCTAATATAATAAAAAAATGTCATGACCACTTTAGACTACAACTGGCAGAAGCACTTCTCATACGTGAAAACACGCCGGCCATAAACAACCAAACTACCGGACTAGATCGTACCCTCAAACTGTTTAAATACACAAAGGCCAGACCACAAGCAGCGACAATTACAAATGAACATTACACACACAATAACACAACTGGCAACACTACACAGCCACAAACACCCACTCACCCATACAACCTTCGCAGTCAACCACGTAGCTCATAGCTGACTACACCTATAAGGTTTGTCTCTTTTATCCATACACTTTTAACTGTAGCTCATACTTGACTTCGCCTAAAGGGTTGTCTCTTTTATCCATACTCTTGTAACTCTACACTGTTATTAGTTGTTGTTGTACATTTCAGTATATATATTGTATAGGTTTATGTTGTATATGTCATGTTTTATAGTGTATTGTATCTATATTACAGTCGCTGATGATGTGTAAGGATACACGAAACGTCCTAGGAAAAATGAAAATAAATAATTAATAAAATATAGTTACGACATGGATCTTGGACATATTATCTACAACCTGAATCATAGTGTAAAACAATGTGTAAGAAAACTCGAAAAGATCAACAGAAAAATAGTGAACAATGGCTACGCCTTGGTCTTTAATGATTTTTGTATATATATATATATATATATATATATATATATATATATATATGAGGAAGAAGGAATCAAAGGCAACGAGCCTGCAAAACTGTTACTTCCAAGAGATAAACAAAATACAAGAGAGAGCCAAATTCAAGATCCATTCATTTCGAGATGCCTGGACACACTGCATTTGAAAGACTGGAGATTATAGGAAGCAGGAAATACAGACAGAGGGAGACAGTTCCAGAGCTGACCTGTTACATAAATGAAGGACTGTGAGTAACAGTAAACTCTTGCATTAGAGAGCTGGACAGAAAAGGGGTGAGAGTTTCCTGCTAGACGGGTGCTACGTGTCCGTCGTAGAGGTGGAAGAATGCAAGCAGACAGTTCAGAGGAGCAGTGACCATTAAAGTAGCGATAGAAAAGAGATAAAGATGCAATAGTGCGGTGAAGAGACAGAGTTTGAAGGGAATCAGTAAGAGGGGGAGAGTTAATGAGACGAAAAGCCTTTGACCCCACCCTTTTGAGAAGAGCTGTATGTGGGGAGCCTCCCCACACATGAGAGTTGTACTCCATGCAGGGGCGAATAAAACCCCTGTATAGAGTAAACAATTGTGCAGTGGTAAAGAAGGAATGGAGTCAGTATAGCACACCTAATCTCTTGGAAACAGATTTTACAAGAGATGTAATATGATCTTTGCAAGATAAGTTCTGAGTAAATGAAACCCCAAGCATGTTGAACGATGATGTAGGATTAAGCTGAATATTATTAAACATCAGTGGGTATACCTGTGGAAGATTTTGTCGGGTTGATAGGTGCAAAAACTGAGTCTTTGATGCATTAAAAAAAAAAAAAAAGATTATTTTTACCCCAGTCAGAGATACAAGCCAAGACAGACATTTGTTGTGCCATAGCCTCATCCCTTGTTTGTTGAAGTAACTTCTGAGATGGACATTGTGGGAATTGAATGGAAAGGTGAAAGGTGGAGTCATCAGTGTATGAGTGGATAGGGTTATATGTAAAGCTTAGAAGGTCATTGATGAATAAAAGGAAGAGTTGGTAATAGGACAGAGCCCTGAGGAACACCACTGTTAACCCGTCACGTCCTGAGCTATTTCGCACCTCTGACACCCCCCAATCCCGAGGTATTTTCGATTTTTTTTTTTTTTTTTGGCTAAAACCTCCGCTTTTGATGAGAAACATCGAAATTTCATAGTGAAATCGCTCACCTGAGGTTTAAAATACTCGATCCAGGTAGCAGTACCTCCTTACCTGACTGGGTTTCCTAACAGGTTGGCACCAAAGAAAACGAGTTCTATGGGAGGGTAACTATTTCACACCACTCATAAACGGTATTTACTTATTTACTTTGTACGAATTTTTATGTAGTGTGAGAGTATATTGGTTTTCAAACAGTAATATAGGCATTATAAGCATTGTTTCACTCACTAACTTATCACCATACCTGACCTTCTTTTCCCACATTACCTGATCATCATTTCTGACTGTTTCTTCCTCTAATGCTATGTAAACTTTGTCCTCCACATTGTCATCGATTGAGGAATCACTCTGGCCCTGAATGTCTTTATTGGCCAGGTCACTGGTAACAGGTGAATTGCTGAGACAATGGTGTGCGGGGGGGGGGAGGTTATGCAGTGTAAGGCATTGTCCGTGCTTGGCATCTTGTAGAGGAATAGAGGAAGGTGTCCCGTGTATACGTACGAAAAATCACGTGCGAAAATTGAAAACTGTGCAAATTAGGGACCTTGCAATTGCACGACATACCAGTACGTCGTCGGGACTGGCAAATGCAAAATGTTGCAACGTACCCATACGTCGATGGGACGCCTCGGGTTAATAGATCTAGGAGAAGAACAATGGCCGTCTACAACAGCAGCAATAGAATGACCAGAAAGGAAGTTAGAGATGAAGGCACAGATAGAGGGATAGAAACTGTAAGAGGGCAGTTTTGAAATTAAAGATTTATGCCAGGCTCGATCATAAGCCTTTGAGAGTCAAGTGCAATGGCAAAGCTTTCACCAAAGTCCCGAAAGGAGGTTCACCAGGAGTCTGAAATGTAGGTGAGAAGAACGCCAGTTGAGCATCCCTGACGGAACCCATACTGACAATCAGAAAGAAGGTTGTGATAAGAAAGATGCTTTAAATTTTTTTTATTACGAATAGACTCAAACACTTTTGAGATACAGGATGTTAAAGCAATTGGACGATAGACAGAGGGTTGGGAGTGGTCACCCTTCTTTTGGACTGGCTGAGTGAGAGCAAACTTCCAGCAAGAAGGAAAGGTACAAGTTGATAAACAAAGGCGAAAGAGTTTGCCTAAGCAAGGTGTAAGCACAGAAGCACAGTTCTTGAGGACAACAGGAGAGACTCCATCAGGCCAATATGCCTTATTAGTATTGAGGCCTGTGATGGCAGAAAATACATCACCTGAAGAAATTTTAATGTTAGCCATGAGGAAGTCAGAGGGGGGAAGTGATGGAGGAACAGCACCGGAATCGTCTAAGGCGGAATTGGAGGAGAAAGTCTGAGCGAAGATATCTGCTTTATCAGTAGAAGAAATAGTTGCAGAGCCATCAGAGTAGAAAAGAGGAGGGATGGATGATGAAGTAAAGTTGTTAGAAAGGTTTTTGGCAAGGTGACAGAAGGAGCGGGAAGAATTCGAGTTAGAGTGTTGAGAGCATTTTGTATGGATGAAATTATTCTTAGCAGAGCAAAGAACAGACTAAGCATGATTCCGGGCAGAAATGTATAAAAGATGTGATTCAGGGGTGGGTTGTCTCCGGTACCTTTTATAGGCCCTTTCCTTGTTGCGGACAGCATTAGGACAAGCGTGATTAAACCAAGGCTTTCGTGCATTGGTCAGAGGATATGAGAAAGGAATGTATGCTTCCATGCCCGAGAGAATAACCACCGTAATGCACAAGGCACACCCAGATGGCTCCCGGCCATGGAAGCAATAACCATTCCAGGGAAAATCAAAGAAGTATTGGCTTAGGGCCTCCCAATCCGCAGCTCCAAAGTGCCACAGACGACTTTGGAGGGTCTGCAGACCATACTGGAGCGATGGGACAGGTTGTGATAAAGTTGTAATCGGAGGAGCCCAACGGAGAGAAAAGATTAACAGTGTAAGCAGAAGGATTAGTGGTAAGGAAGAGGTCAAGTATGTTGGAGCTATCTCCAAGGCGGTCAGGGATACAGGTAGGGTGCTGTACAAGCTGCTCTAGGTCATTAAGGATAGAAAAGGTGTAGGCTTGATCACCAGGTGGATCAGTGAAAGGAGAGGAGAGCCAAAGGTAGTGGTGAACATTGAAATCTCCAAGAATGGAGATTTCAGAGAAAGGAGAAATGGTTAGATTGTGTTCCATCATAGAAGACTGATAGTCAAATAATTTTTGATAGTAGAATTAGGAGATAAGTAAACAGGACAGATATATTTAGTTAGAGAATGACAGGAAAGCCGAAGCCAGAGTGTAGAGAATTCAGAAGAATCGAGTTCAGGAACATGAAAGCAAGATAAGTTGTTGCGTATATATACACAACAGCCACCTTTGGCTTTGAAATGAGTATTTAGAAAGTAGGAGGATACAGAAAAGGGTCTGCTGTCAGTTGCCTCAGACAGCTGATTCTCAGAAAAAGAAAGTGATGTTTAGAGAAGGAAAGGTGGTGCTCATCAGAGCGAAAGTTAGAGGAAAGGCCACGAATGTGGTAGGTGGAGGTGCTCACCATCAACTCAGTTGATGTAGTGCTGCTCTTGGATGTCTGTCCTTTCCTTTCCTCCTTCCTTCTTCCTTTGCTTCCTCATCTGTCGTTTTTTACTTCATTCTTTCCTCGTCTTTCTGCCTATGGGTGACTTTACACTTCTATCTTTCCTTCATCCTTTCCTCTTCCTGCTGCCTATGAGTGACTCTACACTGAGTAACAAGCCAATTGGTTTCCTGTGCTCCAGGAATCCATTTACTACGTTGGGTCGCAACCATATAACCAAATTATGGCGCCTGGTGGTTTAATGGGTAATTACGGCACTCCAGTCGGATTGAACAAGTGAAGGTTCATATCCAAGGGATGGTTGGGGTGTATTGCTCACGTAATATCACTCAGGGATGAGTGAGACTGGTTACTCTCATCTGAAATGTCAGGACCAACTCACCTAGCCCCAGGCTCCTGCGCTCCACATGGGGCAACATTGGAATGCATGATGGGTGGATGGATGGAATATATATATATATATATATATATATATATATATATATAGAGAGAGAGAGAGAGAGAGAGAGAGAGAGAGAGAGATTGATATGTATGTATGTGTGTGTGTGTGTGTGTGTGTGTGTGTGTGTTCTTTCCTAATTGTATCTTTACAGGAATGAGTCAAGCTCGTACTGTCCCGTGACTTAAACCATATTTATCGTACATATCCTTAAATTTGTGAATTGTTTTGGCACAAACTATTTCATTCGGTAGTGCATTCCATTGATCAATTGCTCTGTTTGGGAAACTGAATTTCCTTACGTCTTTATCACCTCTCTTCTTATGCAGTTTTTTGCAGTGTCCTCTTGCTGATGCTTCTTCATATGTTAAGTAATCATTTATGTCTATTTTCTCCTTCCCTGATATGCACTTATATAGCATTATCATGTCACCTCTTTTCCTTCTCTCCTGTAGTGTTGGTAGATTCAGTTTATTTAGTCTTTCTTCGTAGCTTAGGTCCCTTAAGCTTGGTATCCATCTTGTAGCGGCCCTTTGAACTTTTTCAATCTTGTCTATGTGTTTTTTGAGATGAGGATTCCAGATTACTGATGCATATTCCAGGGTTGGTCTAATGAATGATGTTATTATCCTTCTTAGCATGTCTTCATTTATGTATGTGAACGCTATTCTCATATTTGCAAGCAGTGTATACATGTTCCGTACCTTCTCGCTGATGTGGTCAGCCGGAGATAGTCTGTTATTGATAATCACACCTAGGTCCTTCTCTCTTTCTGATGTGTATAGGGTTTTATTTCCTAACTTATAATCCCAATCAGGTCTTTTTCCACTTTTACCAAACTTGATTACATGACACTTGTCCAAAATAAATTCCATTTGCCATGTATTACTCCATTCATGAAGTTTATTTAATTCTTCTTGTAGCTCTTTACAAGAGTCTGTGTTAGTAATTCTCCTTAGTATTTTTGCATCATCTGCAAACATATTCAGATAGCTCTCATTTCCAATGTTACAGTTTATATCATTTATATACACTAAAAACATGATTGGTGCCAGCAATGAACCCTGTGGTACTCCACTAGTCACTTCTTTCCATGATGGGTAGTTTCCTCTTAGTACTGTTCTCATTTCTCTTTTTATGAGAAAAACTTGCGTCCAACAAAACAGTTTGCCTCGAATTCCTCCTTGATGGTACAGTTTCCATAAAAGTCTTTGGTGTGGTACTGTGTCAAAAGGTTTCTTGAAATCTAAATAGATACTGTCCACCCATCCTTCTCTTTCCTGTATTGTGTTTGTTACTCTGTCATAGTAGCTCAACAGATTAGTAACACATGATTTTCCTTTTCTGAAACCAAACTGTCTTTCTGTTATCATACTGTGTTCTTCTAGATGATTTACCCAAGCTTTTCTTATAAGCTTTTCTAATACCATGCTTATAACACTGGTCAGTGATACTGGTCTGTAGTTGAGTGGATTTTGTCTATTTCCTTTCTTGAATAAGGGGACAATATTTGCTTTCTTCCAAATATTAGGTAGTTTACCTTGACTCAAGGATTTCTTGAAAATTAAAAATAATGGTTTACTTAACTCCTTTGCACATTCTCGTAGTACCCAACATGAAATTTCATCAGGACCACTTGCTTTTCCTCTGTCTAATTTACTTAACTCCTCCTTTATTACTTTTTCTGCTATTTGTATATCTGGTAGTATGTGTGGACATGGATGTTCCACACAGTCCCTCTGAAATTTTTTTTCTTCTGTAAAAACTAATTGGAAATTCTTATTTAGTGCTTCACAAATATCTTTCTCTTGCGTATAAATTATTCCCTCGTCAGTAATGGATTGTATTATATCTTTTACTTTGGTTTTGCTTCTGATGTAGCTGTAAAACAGCTTTGGTTGATCACTACTTTTATTTATTATATCCTCCTCAAACTGTTTTTGGGCTTCCCTCCTTATTCTTGTATAATCGGTTCTTGCCTGTTTGTAATTATTATACGCCCTTTCATTATTGTGTCTTCTGTATCTATTCCACAACAAATCTCTTCTTTCTTTTGATTTTTTACATTCTGTATTGAACCATTTCTATATTTTCTTATCTGCTTCTTTGTGCTGTGGGATGTACTTCTGGACTCCTATTTCATAAATATCACAGAATTTTTTATATACAGCATTTAAATCTTGTCCTCTAAGCTCATTTTCCCAATCAACTTCTAAGAAATACTTTTTTAGGTCTTGATAATTTCCCTTTTTTATAGTTTAGGCTCTTTTTTTGTAACTTTCATTGCTGTTAACTATGTCATATGCTATCCTGAAGTTGTAATTTAGTACTGCATGATCGCTTTTGCCGAGAGGAGGGTGATATATTAAACTGTCAATATCATTTTCTTGCCTAGTAAATATTAGATCTAGCACTGAAGGTACATCGAGTCCTCTTTTTCTGGTGGTTTCCCTCACATGTTGCGTTAGGAAAAACTCTTACACAAGATCCAGGAGCTTTTGGTCCCAGCAGCTTTCTTGGCTAATTGTATCTAGAGTATTCCAATTTATATTTGTATTAAAATCTCCAGTTAGTATAATTCTTTCCGATTTCTCTTCCATTTTATGTAGTAATGATCTTAAACTCTGAATTGTATTCTCTGCCAGGTCCTCATATTCGTCTCTTTCCCATGTGTTTGATCTGGGTGGCATGTACAAATTTGCTACAATTACTTTACCTTCAGATGTGTTGATCTCTACTGCAATCAGTTCTACTTGTGATGGTATATCTAGTTTTATTTAATTGACTTTTAGATTTTTCTTAGTTAATATTATAATTCCTCCTCCTTTTTTTTTTATATTTCTGTCTGTTCTCCATATATTGTATTCCTCTAAGTTTAGTATGTCATTGGATATCCTTGGTGCTAATTTTGTTTCAGTTAGGCATATTATTTGTGGTTCATTTTCTCTGACATAATCATTCATCTCTAGTAATTTAGATACCATTCCATCCACATTTGAGTACATCAACTTTATCATCTTGTTTATATACTTCTCATGACATGGTTTTACTATGTTCCTCCTTTTTATTCCATCCCGTTTGTGTACCACTTTCGTACCTGCAATCCTATTACTTTGTAAAAAAAATTTGTTCTTCTCCTCTTCTGATCTTCCCTCATTTTTTGTTTCTGCTTCCTCCCTCTTCTCTTTCAGTAATTCCAGTTCCTCTTGTGTTAGGCATCTTTTTATCCATACATTTTTGAACTCCTCTTTTTCCATACGATTCTTTGCATTTTTTAGTATCTCCTCCACAGTGTTTACACTCTGGAAAGTCACCTTTAGAGATCTTGTCTTGCATTTCTCGTATTTCCCTAACCTTTTGTGTTCCTCTATGTCTTTACTACAGATTTCCTCTGATACTTCTTTCAGTAAACTCATTACATTTGCCATCTCCTTTTTGTCTCTTGTGATCTTGTTTTTTACTTCTTCCTCTTCTATACCAGTGATTACTATAGATTTGTTTATATCTACTGAATCTCTGACTAACTTTGGATTGTTTTGGATTATTCTTTTCACTTTCTGTTTAATGCTTTTTTCCTCCACCCTTGTTTCTAAATCTTTCTTTACTTTCACCATTTCAGCATACGTGGTTTCCACATCATTTTTGTATCTTTGCACAGCTTCATTCACCTGTGTTATCTTCTCCTCATTATCACTGCTTTGGTCTATAAGACTGCTTACATGCCTAATTGTCTCTGTGTCATTTTTGAACTCATCCATAACATTCTCGTGATTGACTACTGTACTTGCCATTTCACTCATTTTCTTCCTAAGTGTACTTAATTCCACTGTTAAGTCACTGATGGTTGTGTCTTTGTTGTTGGCCTCCCTTCCTAGTTTTTCTATTTCTTCCTTTTGCAAGTGCATCTGCTTCTTTATTTCATCATTTTCATTTTTGAAAGCCATTTCTAGTTTCTGTACACGTTCAACCAGTGTGTGTGTGTGTGTGTGTGTGGTGTGTGTGTGTGTGTGTGTGTGTGTGTGTGTGTGTGTGTGTGTGTGTGTTTTACAGGGATTTTTCTATAACCAGTGATTTCATGAAATCACTAGTGAATTTGTGAAATGAGTTTAAGTTGGGATGGGTTACTTTAGGTTAATTTAGACTGCGATTAGGTTAGGCTGGGATAATGTAGGTTGAATTTAGGTTATGTTAGGCTAGGTTAGTTAGGTTAGGTTACATTAAATTGATTTAGATGATCGTTTAACACACCTAAGCATTCATCAAAATTAATCTAACCTAACCTAACCTAACTAACCTAGCCTAACATAAACCAAACTCAACCTAGAGTGACCCAGCCTAACCTAACCACGGCCTAAATTAACCTAACCTTAATTAATCCATTCCAGTTTAAACTCATTTCATGAATTCACAAGGGATTTCATGAAATCACTGGTTGCACAAATTCCCTGTAACATATTAACGTGATATTGGCAAAATGATATTGGCAAATAATGTATCACCCTCCATTCGGCAAAAGTGACCATGCAGTATTTAATCGCAAGTTCAGTGAAATGGCAAGGGACAGGGCGACATGGAGGCGATTTGTTCGTAGCCACCCCTTACGGGATTAAGGCGTCTGGCAATAGATAGATAGATAGACAAAACACTGTCAAATTTTTAAAGAATTTTAAGTAGTTGTACTAGATCCTCTATGAGTCTTTTTTTTTTTTTCTTAGAGAAAACATATTTTGTTTGTTTAGTCGCTATTCACAGAGTAAACTTCGCATGAATGGGCTAATTTTTGTGACTCTTCTTTGCACTCTGTCAAGTTTGTTTTCGCCCATAATAAGATTCGGCGACAACTGTGGCACACCTAACTTTAGCCGAGCATTTTGCTTGCCTCGTTGATACACTGTTTTAAGATTTTCAGATCGTTGCTGGTAATAACTCCTAAAACCTTCTCGTCCTTTACCGCCGTCAGTGGGTTATCGAACATGCGGAGTTCAAATTTACTATTTTTGTCACCAAAGTGCAGTACCTTACATTAATCTACATTAAAAAGATTCTTTTATTCATGGGTAATGCATTACAATAACAGTGGTTCATAGACTACGCTATTGCGGGTAAATGTAATTCCCTGGAAGAGTCAAGAATCAGTAAATTTCAAGAATTAGCGAGGGGCTTTGGAACATTTTTCGTTCATTCATTGCCAGACGCCATGTATCCCAGACAGGGTGGCCAAGGGCTCAGAGTTAATTGCTTTACAGGGAGGGGCACCAATCCTCCACCAACCCCACTTGACTTTGGAACATAATCCTTGCTAATTTGGAGAGGGGGGGGGGTTCATTCCTTATATTTTAGTTTTACTTTAAAAATAATTTTATATATCCCATTCAGTACTACAGACACTTTCCAAACTTCATAAAGTCACGAACTGTTAATTGGAATTGAGTAAATAAAGTTATAATTGTAGTGTAAGAGTAACTAGTGATGATTTCTGTTTATCTCCTTGTTTACGAAAAATATCACTCTAAACTTATTAAAATCCTCCCATGGTATCCAGAATAAAATGAAACAGATGCTGTGGTACTAAAAGGGATCCAAATGATTTGCGTTTGAACTGGTGGAACCGCAAAGTTCAAGTAGTTTGGAGATTTCCAGTTGCTGAACGTAATGATGTGAGTTTGCAGATATGCGTTTGCGGACGTGAATTTTCGTTTGCGGTCCCAGCTCTGATTGCCAGTTTATCACTGTTAATCACGGACCATTCATTTACGTATTTCTCACGTAATTTTGTTTCGAAGGGTATTTAAAATACTTGCATTATTTTCGCGTTTCACAATATTTACAGAATACCTGATAATTCTGACCATAATGCCCATCTTATGGATTTATTCTCGACAAATAATCCAGATCAGTATAGGATAGAGGTACTGTCACCACTTGGCTCCCCTGACCAGAATCTCATCAAAGCTTACACGTAGCCACTGGGGGGGAGGGAGGGGGGCAGTTTGCCCCCGCTGTGAAAATTTTGGGGAATTGCTGAAAGGGATTGTTGGCATAGTTCTTGTATGACAATACAGTTTTCCTAATTTTATCACTCGTATATTAAAGAGTATTATCTATTTCTTTCCTCCATCCTTCTTTCCTTCCATCCTCTTGTTTCTTTCCTTCATTCTTTCCTTGTCCTTCTTCCTGCGGGTGACTTTACTCTCCCTCTTCTCTCTTTCATTCCTTCATTCTTTCCTTTTCCTTCTACTTGTGGGTGACTACACTGAGTGGCAAGCCAAATGGTTTCCTGTACACCAGGAAACCATTTACTACGCTGGGTGGTAACCATATAACCAAATTTTGACGCCTGGAGGTTTGGTGGGTAATTACGGCACTCCAATTGGATTAAGCCGGTGAAGGTTTATATCCAAGGGGTGATTGGGGTTCATTGCTCACGTAATGCCACTCAGGGATAAGTGAGCCTTGTCACTCTCATCTTAAATGTCAGGACCAACTTGCCTAGCCCTGGGCTCCTATGTTCCTCATGTGTTCCCCTGAACTTGCCTCCGTTCTAGCTAAATTATTCAGACTATGCATACGTACTTCTTCATTCCCAAATTCATGGAAAGAAGCCAATGTCCACCCAATTTCAAAGAAAGGAAGTTCCTCTGACCCCTTTGAGTACAGACCAATAGCTGTCACATCTTCTCTTGGTAAGGTATTTGAAACTTTAATTAATATGGGCATTGTTAAACATCTTGAATCCAGCAACTTAACCCCTTAAGACTGCAATTGTTTCAGGCATGGTACCTCCCACAACAGCAATTCGAGGGTGTTTTGGCGACTTTCACCAAGGGCAAATTGACTGTATTCTGGCTAAAGAGGAAGAATTAACACACCTGACAACGCAATCCGTACCCCTGTAGGCGTAATGGTTACCGCACAATTGCGCGTCAAAGTTCAAAAAAAGTTTATGATAGTTACCCCTCGAAGTAGGCCTATAGGTACGGGGGTTGGAAATAACCAGCTTGTCGCATGAAAAGAAAGCACTTCAGTGTGTTCTGTAACATCTACCATGAAAACAGGTGTGTATGTAGGTGTGGGGAGAAAACTAGTGTGCGAAGTAGGCCTACAAGGCCTTGGTGGTACTTGGGGAGAAAAATTTTGGCAACAACCAAATTCTCTTGTGGAAACCCTCCATTTCAATGGGATTTGTCATACCAGCCATAAAAGCAGGCATGTATATAGGTGTGGGGAGATAAAACAGGTGTGGGGAGTAGTCCTACAAGGCCTCATAGTCATTCCAAAACTAACACAGACGCATATAAATGTCAAGGACATCAAAATAAAGTTGAATAATGCTATAAATGCATGCATAAGAAAGGGAGAAAAAAAAACAATAATTTGTTTCCGATTTCTCTTTTTAATCTCCCGACTTCTCGTTACACATTTATCACACCATTACAATTATCACATTATCATTACACTTCATCACACTTATCATAACAGTTTCGGCAACAACCAAATTCTCTTGTGGAAATTCCCCATTTCATTGGAATTTATCACACCAGCCATGAAAACACCTGTGTTTGTATGTGTGGGGAGATGAAACAGGTGCGGGGAGCAGCGCTACAAGGCCTCATAGTCTTTCGAAAAGTAACAAAGACGGACACTACTCAGAGGTGCTAATCTGGGCAGGTAGGGAGAATGAAAAAAAAAAAAAAATAAAATAATAATAATAATAATATGCGTCGTATGTAGTACAACATACATCATTCTCCAACTAAAACGTACAGAAACTGGTAGGTACGAAGTGAGAAATGAACAGAGTGAAGTGTAAAAATTTGGGAAGAAGTAGAAATAATATGAAACAGATACGTACATCGGGCCTGACACTCGTGGGCCTGCTGGGGGTTGGAAGGGTAGTGAGGAACAAGGAGGGAGAGATGGGGTGGGGTCTGGGAGGGGGGACGAGGCTAGTGGGGATGGAGGAGGGGCAAGAGAGGGTGGGAAGGGACGCAGGTTGTTGTGGGAGGAGAGATGTAGTTGCGTGGAGGGGAGGGAGAGTGATGGGGGACACAGAGGGCATGAGGGAGTGGAGTAGAGGGTGGCATGGAGGCGGCCGAGAGGGGGTTGCCCCCCTACCGCCCGGGTTGGTCTGATTCCCCATCACGCCACATCAGGGGAGAGTTCTCATTGGCCTGAAGCCATGTAAGTCATAATCGGGGTGGAGCAAGTGCTCCGCAGTTTTTTACAGGCCGCATTCAATTGATGCGATTAGGCATTTTGGCATCAAACTCAAATCACATCAATTGATGCAATTAGGACTTAAGGGGTTAATTAGTGAATATGTTTTTCGCCACAAAAGATCCACCATTGACATACTCAATCTCCTAACTCATACCATCCATCATTCAATTGACCTACATGGAGAAACTCATGCAGTTGCCCTTGATAGCTTTCAACAGAGTATGGCATCATTCCCTGCTGTCCAAACTCCCTTGCTATGGACTAACATCTTTTGTTCCTTTGATTTCCTCATATCTCAGTGACAGGAAAATAAGAGTAAAAGTAGATGTATATTCCGATTTCCACTCAAAGCTGGCGTGCCGCAGGGATCAGTTCTGGCGCCAACCCTGTTTCTGATTCATATTAATGATCTCTTATCTATCACCCACAGTCCCATCCACTCATATGCAGATGACTCAACACTACATAGTTCATTCACACTCAGACACCCATTTACAAAGTCTAATAACTCTACCTCTCAACTCAGTACAGCCATCTCCATAAATCAAGACCTATTTACAGTCAGTGAATGGGGACAAAACAACCTTGTCTCCTTTAATGTTAGTAAAACTAAGTATATACAGTACAGTTTACTAATAGACACATATTGCCAGATTCGTATATTACCTTCAGTGCTACTAATAATCCGATCTCCAAAAGTATTGAAATTCTCGGTGTCTCACTTAACAGTGCCCTCAGCTGGACCTCCCATGTTAGATCACTTGCTAAAACCGCCTCAAAGAAACTTGTATTATTGTACATAGTCCGTAAATTCTTCACTGACGGGCAGTTAGCTATAATTTGTAAGTCATGTGTGCTCTCAGCTTGAACTGCTCACCCTTGTGGAATGGATGTGGAGAGGTTGCATTAAAACACCTAGAAAACATTCAGAACAAAGCTGTTAGAATGATTAACAACCCTGGCATTACAAATAAATTACCTCCCCTACAAGTAAGAAGGAATGTTGCCTCCCTTGCCTCCCTTGCATTTATTATATTGCGTCCATGGTGCCACCTCTCCATGCCATCCCTCGTGCTACACGGGCATCTGGTGGCGCTCATGACTGGAATGTCACTCAGCCATATTGCAGAACTTCTGCCAATCAGAATTCTTTCATTCCCCGAACTGCATCTCTCTGGAACTCACTTCCCCAGAGTTGTTTCCCTCCAAACTTCATCCTACAACTGTTCAAGTTTAACAGTTACAGATATTTTATGAAGAGAGGACACCAGTAATTTGGTGAATGGATTATTTTTTTTATTCATTTGTTTTTCCTTCCTCTTCTGTTATTATGTGTACTATATATATATATATATATATATATATATATATATATATATATATATGCAGTGGAACCCCGGAATTCGTACGCCTCTCTACTCGTACAACTCGGTTTTCGTGCAGCTTTTTCGTCCAAAATTCGCTCCAGTTTCGTTCGGCGACCCGCTATTCGCACTAAGAGACACGGCGTCGTAGGTGCCACGTGGTCACCAGTCACGCTTTGTCTTCAACCAGCTATACATCAGTCATACAGGCTTCATTAAACTTTGTGATAAGTTATGTATTTTCATTAGAAAATTGTACATAATCATGGGCCCTAAGAAGATTAGTGAGTCAGCTGGAGCTAAAAGAAAAGCAATGAGAAAAACAAATAAGCTGATAATAGATCTAATTGCAACGTTTGAAAGTGGAACCATGTCTCCGATCTTGTCATTCACTATGGTATGGCGAAATCTACCGTTTCATCCATACTAAAGAACAAAGAACAATAAAAGGGGCTAATGTAGCGAAAGGAGTGACTACTCTTGCTGTGAACAGGTTACCACTTAATGATATGGAGAAACTATTGCTAGTGTGGATTATCACCACTCCTCCTCTCCACATCCATCCACTTAAACCATCAGCTCTCTTCACTACAGGTAAGATGCAGTAAAATTATCATTTTTATCATCTACAGGGTATATTTCTTTATTTTAAAGGTTTTATGTACGGATTAATGCAACGATCATTTTCTTATGGAAAAAAATGATCCGGTTTTCGAACAATTCGCAACTCGTACAGCCTCCACGAACGAAATGTGTATGAATTCCGGGGTTTTCCTGTGTGTGTGTGTATATATATATATATATATATATATATATATATATATATATATATATATATATATATATATATATATACATAAGGGTTTCATAATACCAAACCCCTAAAGTTTCTGTGTGGGGGGGCATGGCTTTTAGAGAAGGTGTCCAGTATTTTTACTGCTCAGACAGTGGCAACCCTAGGTTTACAGCCTGATTCTTGGCATCAGGGGGACAAACCTGACCTAACCCCACCGTGTACCCGAGGTACTGGAAATGGGCCTTCCCAAAGTCACACTTTGTTAAGGTGACCAGAGTCCTGCTTCTAGGCGGGACAGTCCAGCATTTTGGACGTCCGTCCCACTTTTTTAATTGTGACTAGAATGTCCCGCTTTTTGAGCAAATTAGCTTAACTGTCCCGCTTTTAGAAACTTACTATTGCATTAGATATAACATGACCTTCTTTTATGAAATTAGGATGAATTAGAAAAATTATACATAGTACTAACTAAATGAAATACCGAATTATTAATATAAAATCTGTAATGCTCACTAGCTGGTAACTTTGGTCGGCCCATTCACTGTACCGTACGGTATGTTCAGAGTTCGTAGACGTTAGTGTTTGATTAGCAGCCTCAGTTTGAGGTGTAACGCAGCATCGGTCGGTGTCACATTATCAGTAGCTATCTGTCTATATATCTGTCTATCTATATATCAATCTATCTATATCTGTCTGTCTATCTGCCTATCTATCTATAGACACACACACACACACACACACACACACACACACACACACACACACACACGCGCGCGCGTGTCCCGCTTTTAGCTCCAATAAATCTGGCCACCTTACACTTTGTCAGATTAAGATCTAGGTTGGCAGAGGACAGTCTCTGCAATACAGTTTCAGTGTGTTCAAGGTGTCTTTCCCAGAAGTCACTAAAGATCACATCATTAATATAAATTAAGCATCTCTTAAGACCTCTGGTAACATTGTTCATCAACCTCTGGAAGGTGGCAGATGCATTTTTCATTCCATTGGGCATAACTTTGCACTTGTAGGGATTGCCAACAACAACTAAGCAAGAAATTTCGTGAGCCCTCTCGGTCAGGGGGGCCTACCAGTACCATTTTAGCAGGGCAAACTTAGTGATGAACAGGGCACTGCCCATACTATCTATACAGTCGTTCACCCAAGGGACAGGAAGGGAGTCTGACTTGGTGAGTTCAGCTTCCTTTAGTCAATATAGAACCAGTAGAACCCACAGTGTTTCGGGATCAGCGTGATGGGGGAGCACCACTCGCTTTGGCATGGCACCACTAACCACTGTTGCAGCGAGTAGTCCAGCTCTGCCAGCATGATGGACTGCTTCTGAGGGCTGGCACGGTGTGGGGATTGTTTCACTGGCTGGGAGTCTCACACATCCACGTCGTATTTGACAGACTCAGTCTGTCCTGGGATGCTGCCTCTGAACTCTTCCGGAAACTTCCCAAGGAGGGTGATGACTGAAGCTTGCCTTTCTTCTGTCAAATGAGAGAGTTTTTTTTATGCAAGAAAGAAGGAACCAAAGGCCAGGAGCCAACAAACCGTGCCTTCCAAGAAGGAAAACAAAGACAATACAACAAAGAGCCAAATTCAAGATCCACTCATTTCGAGATGCCTGGACACACTGCATTTAAAAGACTGGAGATCATAGGAGGCAGGAAATACAGACAGAGGGAGACAGTTCCAGAGTTGACCTGTTGCATAAATGAAGGACTGGGAGTAACGGTTCACTCTTGCATTAGAAAATAGGACAGAAAAGAGATGACAGTTTGTTGCTAGACAGGTGCTATGCAATTGTCGTAGTGGTGGAGGGATGCAAGCAGTCAGTTCAGAGGAGCAGTGACCATTAAGTAGTAATAGAAAAGAGATAAAGATGCAACAGTGCGGTGAGGAGACAGAGGTTGATGGAAGCCAGTAGGAGGAGAGTTAGTGAGACAAAAAGCCTTTGACTCCACCCTATTGAGGTGAGCTGTATGTGGGGAGCCTCCCCACAGTTGAGAGTTGGACTCCACGCAGGGGAGAATAAAACCTGTGTATTAAGTAAACAACTGTGCAGGGGTAAAGATGATATGGAGTTGGCTTAGCACACCTAATCTCTTGGAAGCAGATTTTACACGAGATGTAATAAGATCTTTCCAAGATAAATTGTGAGAGAATGGAACCCCAAATATGATGATGCAGGATTGAGCTGGATATTATTAAATATTAGTGGGTACTCCTGTGGAAGATTTTGTCAGGTTGATATTAGTAAGCATCCCCCATGTACTGGGGTTGCCCTCCAGCCAGTAGGCTAAAACCCAGCGGGCCACCCTCGTCCTTCTTAGTCTGCATCGTAGATATGACACATACTGAGCTCTGGGAGTCTATGCCTTCTCGTTGGTGGTAGTCTCACCATAATCACATGGTATAGTCTGCATTCCCTCTGCTGTTTTGGGTTCCTAACCACATAACTGACTGCCTCTGCTCTCTTCTCTATAGTGTAAGGGCCTGAAAATCTAACCTGCAGAGGTTGACCATGGGTCAGGATTAAAACTAGTATCTGATCTCCTGGGGAAACTCACTGATTGCTGCTTTATGGGAATGATCATACCACCTCTTCACCTTCCCCTAGGCTGACTCCAGGTGAGTCCTAGCTATCTCCAAACTACAGGCCAGCCTTTCTTGAACTGTGTAACTTATCCAAATAAATTAACTTGGTTATTAGCTTGGACCCACTGATCCTTCAGAAGCTTGAGAGGTCCTCTCACTTCATGTTCGAAAATTAGCTGGAAGGAAGAGTAGCCTAGGGATTTATATGGGGTCTCCCGGGTGGTGAACAACGGCAGAGGCAGACCCTCATCCCACTTCCTGTCCTGACTGATACAAAACTTCATCATGGATTTCAGAGTTTGATGGTATCTCTCCAAGGCTCTCTGACTCTTGGGATGGTACACTGAGGACGTGATCTGGGAGATTTCTAGCTTATTTTGAGGACTGAGGAAACAGTTGGGATAACAAAATTACTCCCCTGCTCTGACTGGACTTCCTTCAGAAGACCAAATCGGGTAAAGAAATTTATCATCTCAACCACTGCTTTAGCTGAACTGTTCCTTAAGGGGCTTGCTTCAGGGTATCTAGTGGCCATGTCCATCATAGTGAGAATATATTGGTATCCCGAGGATATCTTGGACAGAGGTCCAACAATATCAACAAGGACTCTAGTGAATGGGGCCTCAAACACGGGGAGAGGTATCAAGGGGGCTGCATGAACAGAACTACCAACCTTACCCACCTGCTGACAGGTGTGACAGGACTGGCAATACTGGGAGATCTCGGCAGATTCCCGGCCAGTAAAAATGTTGGCAGATGCTGAACAGCAACTTCCTCACTCCCAGGTGCCCTGCTAACGTAAAGACATGAGCAAGAGACAACATTTCCTGCCTATACTCCTTGGGGACAAATACTTAGTGGACAAACTCCCACTCATGATTATGCAGTACATTAAGGGGTCTCCAGCAATGCATTAATATGTCATTCGCTGAGAAGTAATTACATGCAGACAACTCAACATAACTTTCTCCCTTATTCACAGCCGACTCAGTTAGAGCAGAAGTCTCTGGATCCGACCTCTGTAAACTAACCAATCCTCCATCATCAGCAGCAGGGGTAATCTGCCTCACAGTCAATCAACCTAGTAAAGAAAGTATCTCCAAGGGAAACATCATCCTGGATTACAGTATCAGGTAAACACTAAGGTGACTAGCCCAATCACCTTTAAATTCAGCCTCATGGTTGGACTTTGCCACAATGGACCTCGTCACATGACAGGCAGGGAAAAGTTTTGAACACCCTAGCTCCTGACTTTGGGGGTTCTGCAATACACAACAAATGGCGCTCACTCGTCCTCCCTCCAAGTCGTTACCTAAAAGAAAAGTGACCCCTTCGACAGGTAGCCAGTCTACAACACCCACAAGCACTTTTCTTTTAACTAAGTCTGACTGGAGGTGCACTTCAACTAGGGGAACAGAAGCATAATTAGCAATATCCTGTAAAGGCACATCCTCAAAGGGATCAGCTATATCTATTAAACCCAGTAACATAAGAGATTGTGAAGCACCAGTATCTCAAAGAATAGTGACTTCCTTGCAATACCCATCAGCTGAAATAAATCCTTTTGAAATATAGTTATCAAATGCAGCATCTGGGAAGGAGTCACATCATTCAACACTTAGAGGGAGACATCTTGAAGGGATATCATTATCATGGTCAACCACAGGCCGCACCACCTCAGGCATGCTGTCATCAAACAGGGGCTCCACAAGAGTCTTGACATCAACTACTACCTGCTCCTCACAGGCGTCACTACAAACGTGCAACTGCAAACACCAAACACCAGTGACTGCACTCTTCCCACCAGTGTCCTGGAAACCCAGAAAATTCACAAATGCTACAGGCTTCGGCTTGCACCTGCGCCCAGTCTTTTTCCTGGAAAACTCCTCAGTATGACCCTTCCTATTGCAATAGTTACAAAAACTGGCCTCTTTCCCTGACCTCTTATCTACATTGTTAACCAAAACTTTAGAAGCTCTGCTAGACTATGGGGAGGAACACTTCCCCGAGTTGCTAAGAATCACTTAATCATTGTAAGGAGGGTTCACTAATTGCTTCGCTCTCCATCCTCATACAGTCTAAAGGGGCTTACAGTCAAAACAATGGACCACCGTAAATATAACTGTCAGCCAACACAGCAGCCTCAGCAATGGAGACCACCCCTTTCCCAATGAAATGGGTGACTACATCCCTAGAAACACTAGTGAGCAAGCTTTCCAAGATGATAAGTTCCCTCAACTCAGGGAAGCTATTGATTTTCTTCAAGTGAAGCCACTGATCTAAGAAGTCTGTGTCCTAGAATATCCCACATGTGTCTGGTCCCTCTGCCTGCTTGTGGTTTTAAACTTAATCCAGTAAGTATCTGGCACAAGCACATATACCTTAAGATTTGAATCTTTACTAAGTCATAATTGGCACACTGATCTGTAGTTAAAGAAATATAGGCCTCCTGAGCATTTCCTTTAAGTACACGTTTAATAACATTCACCAGGAACTCTTTGCTCAAGAGAGGCAGTTTGCTACTCTTTCAAACATATGAACATATTTAGTGACATACTACTCATTTAAAGGGGGAATAAGCCTGTTGTTTTTTGGCACATCAATGACCTCACCATCTAAAACACATGAAGGAGAGGAACTGCTGAGCTGCTTAAGATGAAACTCATGATCCATTTCCCTCCGTTTCATTTGGGCGTGCAACTCCAACTCTCTTAATTGAATTATTGACTAATTCAAGTCTTGTTTTACTACCAACAATGGGACGTGGTTGCACTCCTAAAGAACTGTTTTGCTACCAACAATGGGACGTGGTTGCACTCCTAAAGAATTGTTTTACTACCAACAATGGGACGTGGTTGCACTCCTAAAGAACTGTTTTACTACCAACAATGGGACGTGGTTGCACTCCTAAAGAACTGTTTTACTACCAACAATGGGACGTGGTTGCACTCCTAAAGAACTACTGTGAGCCAAGGTCTCTCAATCTAAGGGCTCAGAGTCAACATTTAAGGCACTGTCATCAGGGTTATATAATACCGGCAGTTCAGAGCTCTCTAAGACAGAGTCAGCATCTAGCAGCTCCAGCCCAACATCTTGTTCTCCAAACATAGTCTGTAAGACTGCATTGAGTAGAATAGACTTGCTGACATTCCAATGGAGTCTCAGCTGCAGAAACTGAGCCATAATTTTGTATTCGGGTTTAGTGAGGTTTTCCACTGCACTTGGACTAGCCACAGATTCCAGAAATGCTCTAGCATCACTGTCACTAGATAGAACTATGATAGCATTTTTTAGGTTAGTATCGAAAGCTGTGTATCCTGACAAGTGGTCCACCCTGTGGAGGACAGAGACTTCCCCCCTTCTCCTACAGGTTATAAAGAGGCTTGGCTCCGCCTACAACATGCACACTAGGGCACAGCCAATGTTGCCTCACAAGGGCAACCTGTCTCTATCTCATTGGCTCCTCACTAATCTAAATGGAGACAGGAATCAGTGGCTGGCAGATTTGCTCTAAAGGGGCTGAGTTTGACAGAATTCCCCCCTCCATGAACTGGTCACATGCTGTTCCCACTGACTCACACACCTGGGTGGCCTAGACCTGTTCCAATAATGGGTTTGGCACCCTCATTAAAAGGTGTAGTTCCCAGGGCAGCATGAAGATGTCATCATGCCTACCCCTAATTACTGCCTTAGGGCTGTTACCAAGGATCCATTCAGAGACAGGCAGTCCAGCAAAAGTCATCAAAAAAGGTCACTCCATAATCCTCTGATAGACGGGGCCACCAGTTACAGCCAGTTTGTATGTGGGAACCAGTCCATAGGGTGAACATGACAATACACCAAATAAATAAGTGGAAGCCTGTTTTGTATGTCTACTCCTACATCTGACAGCAAATCTGCCACTATTCCATTTTTTCTGGGTCTTTCCCTCTTTTCATACTGTTAAGAGAAGTGTTTATTTCATTCGGTGTTACCTCAGGTATTTCACTTGTGTCAACTGAGAAGTTAGCTATTGCTACTATTGTCATTGTTGCATACAGTTCTTTGTAAAATTCTTCAACTCTTCACCATCCAATCTCTCCATTTCATGGCTTCATCATTGTTGTTTTTCAGTAATATAATTTGTTGCTTTCCTAATGGTAATTTACTTTGGACCTGTTTCAAACTTTTTCTTATTTTGATGTTTTCTTTGATCTTATCAATGTCTCTATTTCATTTTTGTGCTCTGTATCACTTGTTGATAAGCTTATTTAATTTTGCTCTTTCCGTTACATCTTCCTTTGTTTCTGTTTTCATCTCCTTTCTTTTCATGAGATAGAGGGTCGGTTTTGAATATTTGTTGGCTTTGGTTGTATTAGTTTTCCTTACTGCTTCTGTTGATTCTCTTAGCAGTTTTATTAGTCAGTCATTCAACTAATCATTGTTGTATATACGGTATATACGCAACGACTTATCTTTTTCTCATGTTCCTGAACTCGATTCTTCTGAATTCTCTACACTCTGGCTTCGGCTTTCCTGTCATTCTCTGACTAAAAATATCTGCACTGTTTATTTATCTCCTAATTCTACTGAATATAAAAAATTATTTAACTATCTTACTTCTACGATGGAATGCATTCTATCCATTTCTCCTTTCTCTGAAATCTCAGTTCTAGGAGATTTCAATGTTCACCACCACCTTTGGCTTTCCTCTCCTTTCACTGATCCACCTGGTGAACAAGCCTACACGTTTTCTATCCTTAATGACCTAGAGCAACTTGTACAGCACCCTCCCTGCATCCCTGACCGCCTTGAAGAGAGCTCCAACATACTTGACCTCTTCATAACAACTAATAATTCTGCTTACACTGTTAATCTTTTCTCTCCATTGGGCTGCTCTGATCACAACCTTATCACCTTAACCTGTCCTATTGCTCCAGTGTGGCCTGTGGACCCTCCAAAGAAATGTCATCTGTGGCACTTTGAAGCTGCAGAATGGGAGGACCTCAGGCAGTGCTTCTTTGATTTTCCGTGGAATGATTATTGCTTCCATGGCCGGGAGGCCTCTGAGTGTGCCATACGCATTACAGTGGTCATTCTCTCTTGCATGGAAGCATACATTCCTTTCTCATATCCTCTGACTAATGCAAGAAAGCCTTGGTTTAATCACGCTTGTTCTAATGCTGTCCGCAATAAGGAGAGGGCCTATAAAAGGTACCAGAGCCAACCCATCCCTGAGTCACATCTATTATACGTTTCTGCCCGGAATTGTGCTAAGTCTGTTCATCGCTCTGCCAAAAATAATTTAATCCGAACTAAATGCTCTCAACTCTCCAACTCGAATTCTTCGTACTCCTTCTGGTACCTTGCCAAAAACCTTTCTAACAACTTTACCTCATCATCCTTCCCTCCTCTTTTCTACTTTGATGGCTCTGTAGCTATTTCTTCTACTGATAAAGCAGATCTCTTCACTCAGACTTTTTCCTTCAATACCACATTAGACAATTCCGATGCTGTTTCTCCATCATTTCCACCCTCTGACTTCCTCATGGCTGACATTAAAATGTCTTCAGCTGATGTATTTTCTGCCATTACAGGCCTCAGTACTAATAAGGCATATGGACCTGATGGAGTCCCTCCTGTTGTTCTCAAGAACTGTGCTTCTGTGCTTAAACTCTGCCTAGGCAAACTCTTTCGCCTTTGTCTATCAACTTGTACCTTTCCTTCTTGCTGGAAATTTGCTCTCATTCAGCCAGTCCAAAAGAAGGGTGACCATTCACAACCCTCTAACTATCATCCAATTGCATTAACCCCTTAACCACGGGGCATCACTTTTGTGACGCTCGGGAGCAAGGGATCATACCGCAGGGCGTCACTTTTGTGATTCTGTGTTATTTTGAATTCGCCCGGGTTTTCAAGTGGTGGCTTGTATCATCTGTCAGTACTACCAGTGTCCAGCTATACTCAGTTCTGCTAATGTCACCTGTACTCCCATTCACTGTTGACAATTTAGCCTTTATTCTCCTGTCCTCGACTCCCCCCTTCCTTACCTCCCCTCCATTACCCTTTCCTCCCGCCTGACCAGCTGCGCTGCACTACACAAATCCTGGATGGATTTTTCCACTTATTTTGTCCATTGGAATGTGCCCTTTGCCCTATTCTTATACAAAATAATATATAAAAGAAAGAGAAAATGTAATTGATACTGCCATACATCTGGAATGGGCTAATTACCACCTGGCAACACGTTATGTGCACTCGTTCACTAATTTTTCCTGTTTATTTCCCCTTGAAATATGAAATATGACCTGTTCTCGTAATAAAAATATATATAAGAAAGGAAGGAAGAAGCCTAAGTGATATTTACATTCATCTGGAACTACCTAATTTATTATGTATTTAGATTTCCTGCCAATCATTTCATAGCGTATATATTAGCAGGCTGTCACCATGCTGACATTGGTAACCTTTCACTGCCCCTAGGCCACAGCATTCAGTTTCTGTCGTCTTTCAAGGTGAAACCATGTTGGATTCGTGCCTGTCCAATTCTGCCACTTTTTAGCCCCATGCGAAGGGCCCTGTGACCTCTACCCCTACTAAAACTCATGTGTAGGGGTAAAGGGCTAAGTGACTCTGCTGTGGAACGTGAACTGGCTAATTTATCAATGATAATGATGGACAGTGACTACGATCTTTCTGGTGACTCTAAAACAGTGCAAGTGGAAATGTAAATAATGTGTAAATAATGTGTAAACAGAAAGTGAAAACAATGAATGTAAATATAAGTCAACAGTGGAAAATACTGTAGTTTTATTAGTTACTATAAGTGACAGTGCATAACATATTGTAAATAAAATAGAAATGTAAATAATGTAAATAAAATAGAGAATGTAAACAGAAATATAAGTAAGAAGTAATATAAGAATGCGAGTATATATACTAGGAGTAACGAAAGTGAAAGTGAAAGTTTCGCTCTAGCATGTATGAATACTGGGAGTAATGAAAGTGAAAGTGACAGCTTTGCTCTCGACGCTAGTATACAGAACGAGAAAGTAAATGCCTGGAGTGAAAATAAACTACTAGTACTGAAAGAAACTTATAGATAAAAATTGTATATATAAATAAGTGTAATAAAGTACTAGGACTATAAAGTGTGAGTGTGTTTATAAATAATAAATGACAGCTCTGCCTAAAAATACCATCCGGGAACCAGCACAGGAGGAAAGCTCATATGTGCTTGTAATTTACATTGCTTTAACAGTGTATTTTTTTTTGGAATATGGATTCCAAACTACTTGAAATTCATAGAATAGTGTTTGTAGTTATATCAGGCAGTGGTAACCATATTATGGGGTATCGGGAAGTGTAAGGTGGAGACTTAATTACCCATCTTCAGATGTCTCCACAAGTCCCACGGTAGACGACGAAGGCTCAAAAAACATCCCAGGAGGAAGCTGAAGGTATGTGCCATAAGCTTATTTAATTATAATATTCTAGGACGAATAAGTGATTTTTGGCAAATATTTTTAAAATGTCAGTCAGAGCGCGAATATCCTAGCGGGACGCGCAAGAAGCGCAAAAGCATCCCCGCAGCGTAGGGGTTAACATCCTGTATCTTAAAAGTTCTCGAGTCAATTCTTAATGGAAAAATTTTAACGCATCTTTCCTATCACAACCTTCTTTCTGATCATCAGTATGGGTTCTGTCAGGAACGCTCCACTGGCAATCTTCTCATCTACCTTTCAGACTCCTGGTCATCCTCCTTTCGGGACTTTGGCAAAAGCCATGCCATTGCACTTGACATCTCAAAGGCTTTCGATCGAGTCTGGCATAAATCTTTAATTTCCAGACTGCCCATTTATGGTTTCTATCCTTCTATCTGTGCCTTCATCTCTAGCTTCCATTCTGGTCGTTCTATAGCCACTGTTGTAGGCGGCGATCGTTCTTCTCCTAGATCTATGAACAGTAGTGTTCTTCAGGGCTGTTTCCTATCACCAATTCTCTTCCTTTTATTCATGAATGACCTAAGCTATTCATCTAACCCTATCCACTCATATGCTGATGACTCCACTCTTCACCTTTCCATTCGGTTCCCGCAACGTCCATCTCAGCAGTTACTTCAGCAAACAAGGGATGGGGCTATGGCACACCTAATGTCTGACTTGGCTCATAACTCTGACTGGGGTAAAAATAATCTAGTTGTTTTTAATTCATCAAAGACTCAGTTTTTACACCTATCAACCTGACAAAATCTTCCACAGGTATACCCACTAATGTTTAATAATATTCAGCTTAATCCTGCATCATCCTTGAACATGCTTGGGGTTTCATTTACTTGGGACTTATCTTGGAAAGATCATATTACATCTCTTGTCAAATCTGCTTCCAAGAGATTAGGTGTGCTAAGCCGACTCTGTTCCTTGTTTACCCCTGCACAATTGTTGACTCTATACAGGAGTTTTATCTGCCCCTGCATGGAGTACAACTCTCATGTGTGGGGAGGCTCCCTACATACAGTTCTTCTCAATAGGGTGGAGTCAAAGGCTTTTCATCTCATTAACTCTTCTCCTCTTACTGACTCCCTTCAAACTCTGTCTCTTTTCCGCATTGTTGCATCTTTATCTCTTTTCTATTGCTACTTCAATGGTCACTGCTCCTCTGAACTGGCTGCATGTATTCCTGCACCTTTACAACGGGCGCGTTGCACCCGTCTAACAGCAAACTCTCATCCCTTTTCTGTCCAACCCTCTAATGCAAGAGTTAACTGTTACTCCCAGTCCTTCATTTATGCAACAGGTCAACTCTGGAACTGTCTCCCTCTGTCTGTATTTCCTGCTTCCTATGATCTCCAGTCTTTGAAACGCAGTGTGTCCAGGCATCTCGAAATGATCGGACCTTGAATTTGGCTTTCTCTTGTATTCTGTTTTTCTCCTGGAAGGAACAGCAACTGCCGGCTCGTGGCCTTTGGTTCCTTTTTCCTCACATAAAAAAAAAAAAAACAGTCAGCATAACTTAGAGCCTGGTGTCTCTTGGCTTTTGTCTGAGAGTTTCACATCCTGGTGCAATTGTTAATGATTTATTTTTTTTTATATTGTGACGGGTGTAGTAAGTTACAGTTTTCGAGTAATTTATTTATTTATTTTCAGATGTGTCCGACTCTCAGCAAAGGCTTCAGGGCCTATCCCAAGGCCCAATAGTCCTCATACAAAGCTCCCACATGTCACCACTTCGACACTAACACCCACCATCCATATTGAATATATGTTTGAACTGTCTCATATAGGACTGGTGTACTGGTTTTAGCGGGTGTGTTTTTACGACATGTCAGTGGATCTTCTGGTAGATCAGTAGTCTTCTTTTATGGAATTCAAATCCTTGAACTGTTCCCTGCCCCAGTCGGGATTCGATCCTGGGTCCATTAGGACTGGAGGCTTCCTCTCTACCAATTCAGTCACTACCTCCCCTGAAGTATTATTATTTTTTTTTTCTATAAAATTACCGGGGGATTCTAACAGTAATATCGGTCTGTAGTTTTCAGGGATCGTTTGACTTTTCCCTGGTTTTGGGATTAAGCCTGTGGTTTCAGCTTTCCATTTAAGGAGGTATCCTACTGAGAGTGCACCATTTCATGCATGCAGTAGTAGTGGGAGTGGTAAGTTTTAACACTTTGCCATTATTTTGTTACTAATTCCACTGAACTCATTTTAAAAAAAATCAAGTTTCGCCATATAAATGGTGAAGCTTGTTGTATTCGTATTATTACTTTTCTTTACACCTTTTTTTCTTTGATTTTAGTGATATTATACAGGAAGGTACCCTAGGGTAAGCCAAGAACTTGTGCCAAGGATAAATGACCTTGACATTTTTGGTGCAAAAATTTTATATTTGAAATTTAAATATCTCATAAAGTAATTGACATACAGCTATTTAGCTGGGAATCCAATGATAAAAAAGTTTGCTGAGAATTTTGGCTGAATATTTTGCCATTTGTCCAGGGGAAAGTGCCGAATTCAAATTTGCTCAGCGTTTTCTTTGTCACACGATTTAGAAAAAGAAAAAAAAAATAGAAGCTGTAAAGCAGTGACTTTAGAGAAATATAGCTCTGGTCATTCTTATTATCTGAAAGGAGCTTAGTTAGAGTTGAGCATATAGTTTGCAGGTTATATAGACAAATGTAAAATGAACCCATGCATTCTTCCGGACCTTTTTCTTCAGATCTTGTTGGTATTACACAAGAAGCTACATTAGGTATATATAAGTACATGTTCCAAATATGAATGACCTGTAACTACTTTTAAATGTCACAGGTTTGTTTATGAAGCCATAATAATTTCATACCTTATGTACCATAAATACTTGTGGCGATGTCTCCTTATTGTGCCTACACAATAAGTAAATATGAAACTAGTTTTTAATGTTCTATGTCAAATAGGTCATTTTTTTCATTAACTCATTGTTATTCAAGTGGGACGTGTCTTTGTAATGGTATGAAGCTATTTTTTGTAAACTATGCTCCAGGTAGTTGTGAATTTCTGCTTCATTAGTATCATCAAAATTTTAATTTTCCTTGTATGATATTCGAAAAATAGTTTTTCAGTCTAATTCTTAAAAGGTGTAATTTTCTTAATTTCCATATATTGTCTTTCTCTGTTGATTTATTAAATATGGAACTGCTGGTTCCCTCTCATCTCATGTGCTCAGGTGAAGAGGTGCTTTTGGAGTTATGTCCAAGTCACTATGATGGCGCCTGCCCAAGATTCTCCTGCTGCATGTGTTATGAAGAGTTTATAGGAGATTTCATAGCGAAAGAAGAACGTGAGTATACTTGTTGTTTGTGTTCTGAGTTGACTGGTAGGCTTAATTTTGAAATTAGGAAAACCAGTGAGGTATGTAAAAAATTAAGCGACAGGATGAAGGGTTGGGAGAATGAGGCTGGAATGTTGATTGCTAAGGCAATGCATTTAGAGAAAGTGGAAGCAGAAGTGTTAGACATGGTAGATAATTCAGAAATTAGGATGGGTAAGGTTGACACCAGGCTAGATAATAGTGATGGCTTCCAGCTTCTAAATGGAAGGTGCAAGGCTAACGTCGATAATACTGATAGGACAGTAGCTATTAGGAATAGGTTTCAGGTTTTAGTTGCTTGAAGATGAATTGCATGATCAACCTAGCCTCAAATTTGTTAGAGATTCGTAGAGCAGGTATCAGGAGGAGTTTTGTGCTGAAGTTTCTAAGAGGGGGGGTTTTTGCTTTCCTGAGTATAGGATACAGGGCATGACTTTTTGATGATTTAATCAGGAATATCTCAGAGAACTCAGTCATTCTTACTGCTTTACGCAGGTCAGAGGAGATATTTAGGAAATAGGGACCCTATTATGAAGTTCAAGGAACGTTGTAAGAAGTTAGTTATCAGTTTTCGCTGCCCATGTACGTCGTTGGTTCTGTAATTCTCAGTAAAATGACTGGAGACAATTGTAGGCTAGATGGTCTGTGCAGAAGAAAAGGATGTGATGTTCACTGATGTTTGGGACAAATTTAGTCATGACTGGAGTTTGTACGGTATTGGCAGCCTTCACCCTAATAGAGGAAAAACTAGGTTGTGTAGGGTTCTAGCTTTACAGTAGGTATTGATAGATAGGTGGGAAGAGAGGCAGGTAATGTTGTAGCTGTTAACAATCCAGTCTCTGTTAATTGTGGTAGAGGAAGTGAGATGAAATCAGATCACCACCTTAGTCTGGTACATCTGACCTCGCCTCTAGTGTAGGTAGACAATCAGGGGATTTGCAGGGGGGAGGGGCGGGGGGGGGTGAATGTCACAACACAGGCTTGTAGGAGTGTTAGAATTTCGGCTGAGGATTTTAATGACTAAAAAGGGTTAATTTTGGTGTGTCTCACAGTCTCACTAGATCCAATCGCACTACTAGTATTATGTATATGAATGCAAGAAGCATTATATCAAAGCAAGGCGAATCAATTAGCCATGCCACTGCCGAAAATCACAGTATATTTATGATTACAAAATCATGCCTAAATCCCAGCGATAAGCCCCTTATTGGAGAAGCATTGCTACAAAATTACAATATATTTGAAAAATCGTGATTGCACAAAATCGATGGAGGAATTCTATAATGTATTAGAAACTAGATAAATGAAATATAGATGTTGAAACATACGATTCTCTGTATGTCAAAGTTTTCACAGTGAGAATTAACCCATTCTTTTCGATTTAATATACAGACCATCCAAGCTGACGAGGAAAACGATAATTACTGTATGACGAAATTATATATGCCATATAAAAAAGACGGCATTATTTGATGGGAAATGAAAAATTCGAATAATAACTTTAAAGTTAATGTGCATACAAAAAAGGAGACAGGCTGCTAGAACTGATAGACGATTCATTTTCAAGCCAGGCAGTGAAAATACAGACGCGTAAAAACAATTTTCTCGAACTTGCCCTAACAAGGGCAATAAATGTATGTGATACTAGGGAAAATTTTAGCAACAGCGATTATCATATCGAGACTTGAAAATTAAAGACCAGCACAAATAACCTCATAATCCTAACTTTCAAAAAGGTTCATTTTGATATGAGAAAAGAAATTTCAAACCACCAAATGGAATAAGTTACCACGGGAGGATAACGTCAAAGAAACATGGGAAATGTTCACTGCTTCATTTAATGTCTGTCGAACGTGAAACATAGAGAATTATCCGAAGAAACAGTCACCCAGTTAAACCGGTCTGCGTATTGGAGAATAATGAAGAAATCATTGGTCGCAAGAGAAGGTCTTACGAAAAATACAATCGTACAAGAAATCGTGATGAGTACTGAATATTATAATTATGGCGACAATGGACAAAAATTATTTGGAAAATTGAACGTGACTACAAGGCGAAAATTTTTCGTGCAGCAGAGTCAAACCCTACAATATTTTTTCATCATGTGAACATCAAGAAAAAAGTAAGAGCTACCACAGGCCCCGTATTATGCTCGGAAGGCGATCTTGTCCATGAAAATCAAACAATAACAGTGACTCTGAACGACTCCTCTCCTAGTACTTTCACAAAAGAAAATAGTGTAAACATTCTTATCTCACAACCGGTTTTCTCAAGACCAGATGGGAAGTTATCAGTCAAATGACAGGGCACGAAATGTTATTCTCTCTTCATAATATCGTCCAAAATATATCACATGGCCCAGAGAAGGTATCTCCTCACATACTGCGTAAATGTTAGACAGTTAGTTTTCCATACAACTAAAATGTTCAGTAAATCATTAACTGGATGTAGAGTACCTTGATATCACCTGTCTTTAAAAAAGGAGAAAAAGCATCACAAATTACCGTCCAAGAATTATTAAGTCTGTATTATTCAGAGTTTTTGGGAAAAAATGTTAGTGATAAAATTACCATGCAGCTTAATATGCATAATCTTATAACAGGCAATAGCATGGGTTTCATAATAATAGATTATGTCTTGCAAATTTGCTTAAATTATTTACGAACATATACAGCAACTGGGATGCCAAACATACCGTCTACCTAGATTTCCAGAAAGCGTATGGCAAGGTCCTCCATTTAAGAAATACGAAAACAACTACAAGCTCACAGCGTCCCTAAACAAAGTAACCCTTTGATGTTTATGGGTGTGGTGCAAATATATATATATATATATATATATATATATATATATATATATATATATATATATATATATATATATATATATGTGTGTGTGTGTGTGTGTGTGTGTGTGTGTGTGTAATACTTAAGTAATAGGAGTAATAGGAATAGGAATATATCATATTCCTTTTTGAAGGCCATATCTTATAAATGAGATATTCGTCAGTCCTTTTCTATCCTGTCTGTTTATGACTTCACCAAATCCATGGAGGCCAGATACATCTTTCCTTTTTCTAGAAATTGTTCTACTAAAGACTAGAAACTTTTCCACTAAGAATATCTGATCTACACAACTTCTTCCCTTCCTAAAACCTCCCTGTATTTCTCCAACTAAATTCTTAGGTATTTCCCTAACACTGTCAATCAGTAATCAAACAAATCCTTTTCCTGTAATAATAAGAAGACAACTGTCCCTATGATTAACACACTTCTTTTTCCCCTTTTCCTTTGTATAGGGGAATAATTATACCTCACTTCCAGTTCTCCAGGACTTTACCTTCCTCCCAGGCCAATCTGTGCATCTTCCACACCCATTTCACTACCATCTCTCCCCCATGCTTCAGCATTTCACCACATACTCGTACTCCATCATTACCTGTTGCTTTCCCCATTTTGACTTTCGTCATTGCTTCCACATCTTCCATCCTACTGATTTCTTCTTCTCTTCTGACATCCCTCCGTCTCCCAGCCATTCCCCAGCGCCTTATAGTCTCATTACTTTCATTCACTATGTTGAAGAATTCCTTAACCACTTAAGCACAGGCTTGTTTTGGCTCTACATTCGTGTTCCGATGGGTTAATCGCTCTCCGACAGACTCTCTAAAAATATTTGCCAAAAATCAGTTATTAGGCCTAGAATATTAAAATTACAGACGCATATGGCACATACCTTCAGCTTTCTCCTTGGATGTTTGTTGAGCCTTCGTCGAGTACCGTAGGACTTGTGGAGACCTCTGAAGTTGGGTAACGAAGTCTCCACTGTACACTTCCCGACAACCCGTAATATGATTACCACAGCCTGATATTATCACTAGAAACACTATTCTATGATTTTCAAATAGCTTGGAATCCATACTCCAAAAAAAAAAAAAAAAAAAAAACTGAAAGCAATGAAAATTACGAGCACGTACTGGTATGACCTTCCCACTTGCGCTCGTTCACCGCTGGTGTTCTGTCATTTATTATTCTTAAAAACACTCACATTTTATATTTCTATTACTATATAACACTTATATATATCTGCAGTCTTTATCCATAAGTTTCCTTCAGTAATAGTAGCTTATTGTCACTGTAGGCATTCAATTTCTCTTTCAGTAAAATACGTAGCATTCACTTTCTCGTCCTGTACTCGTATACTAGCGTTGAAACCGAATATGTCACTTTCACTTCCACTCTTATAACTCATAGTATTGATACATGCTAGAGTGACACTCACTTTCATTACTCCTAGTATATATACTCGTATTCTTATATTACTACTCATTTAAATTTCTCTTTATATTCTCTATTTTATTTACATTTCTATTTTATTTACACTATTATACACTGTCACTTGCAGTAACTTATAAAACTATTTTCCAATTTTCACTTATACAGTATTTACATTCATTGCTTGCACTTGCTGTTTACACATTATTTACATTTCCACTTGCACTGTTTTAGTCACCAGAAACATTGTAGTCATTGTACAGTATTTTCATTGATAAATTAGCCAGTTCACGTTCGACAGCAGTCACTTAGCCCTTTACCCCTTTCCACACGAGGTTTAGGTAGGGATAGAGGTCACAGGGCCCTTTGCATGGGTCTAAAAAGCGGCAGAATTGGATATGAGCGAATCCGACGTGGTTCCACCTTGAAAGACGACAGTAAACTGACAGTGGTGGTGGTGGGCTGGTGGTCTAAGGGGAGTGCAATGCTGCTCTTCTCAGCGTGGTGACAGCTGCTAATATATATGCTATGAAATGATTGGCAGGAAATCTAGACAATACATAATAAATTAGGTAGTTCCAGGTGAATGTAAATATCACTTAGGCATCTCCCTAACTTTCTTATATATATTTTCATTACAAGAATAGATTATACGGCATAATTCAAGGGGAAATAAACAGCGAAAATTAGCGAACGAGTGCACATGAGATGTCAGGTGATAATTAGCCAATTCCAGGTGTATGACACTATCACTTACCTTATTTCTTTCTTGTATATATTATTTGGTATAAGAGTAGGGCATAGGGCTTATTTCAATGGATGAAATCAGTGGAAATTTCTGGGGAAGATTTAGTTAGCGCAGCACAGGCAGGCAGGTGAGAAGAGAGGGTAATGGAGGGGGGGTAGGGAGGGGAGTCAAGAACAGGGAGAAATGGCTAAATTGTCAACAATGGATGGGAGTACAGATGAGATTCGGAGTGCTGACTAGTGTTGGACATTGGCAGTACTGATAGATGGTACAAGCCACCACTTGAAAGCCTGGGCGAATTCAAAATAACACAGAATCACAAAAGCGACGCCCCGTAGTATGATCCCTTGCTCCTGTCCTTCCCTTCTTCTATTCCTCCGTTTCGATTGAACCTTGACTCTCACCACCACCAAGTGGTGGTCAGAAAGTCCACTCCTCCAACCTCTATATGCTCTTGCATCCATTATACACCTTCTCATCCTATCATCCCCACACACATAATCATATCCTTCCGTTCGTTCAGCTCTCCACCCACCTTTCTCATCACTTGCCATGTATACCTGTGGATAATTTTATGTTTGAAGAGGGTATTGGCTATCACCACCCCCCTCCTGACACATTCACAAGAGCACTGCGATTCTCATCCAGTTCTGCAGACACACCTCACTCACCAACTACTCCATCCACCTCCACATTCCCTACTCTTCCATTCTTATCTCCAATCAAAAACACTCTTTCATTCCTTTCAAACTTCTCCATGCATGCTTCCACATTTTTCCAGAACTCTTCTTCCATTCCGCTTGCACAGTCTTGTGCTGGAGCTTACACAAACACAATTGCCCACATTTGTAGTCCAACTTTCAATCCTACTCACACAATCATTGAGCAAACTGATCCATACCCTCTTATATTCTCCTTCTATTTCTTGCACACATCAATATGCACTCCTTTTTTCTCTCTCTCATTCACACCCACTCCCGTGCATATACCCCATCCATACTCCCATTTTGTCACACTCACTCCCCCCCACCACCATTTAGTTTCAGTTAACCCACATCAATCCACTTTGCCACCCTCAAGCATCTGGACAATATCTCTCTCTGTCACCTCATCATTTGCACCCTATACATTCCATGTCACAATCCGTACCATGTCCTTTGTTCAGTCCTTAGTCGTCATTTGTTGGTCAGTCTTGGTCCGAGCCTTCTTGTTCGTATTTTTAGTTAGTTGTTTTCCAGGAAGGGGAACTAACATTCTGCCAACCCTCTTGTTGTAACGTAGGGAACACGTGTTGGTTGGTTATAAGATTACCACCCAGTGTTGTAAATGATTCCATGCTTTACAGGAAATCATTTGGCTTGCCATTCAATGCAGAGCAACCCTAAGACATATTACCGCTACACTGAGTGGATGATGGGCACCCCCACTTACTGTGCCTCATTCCATGTAGTAACTTTTCTGACACCTCTTGCTTAAAACACGTAAATGTCAAAAGGATCGATAGGCCTTGCTTTCGCAGTCTTTGGTACCATAATTATATGGAGTATCAATGCAATTTTATTACTGTTTTGTTGACTATTACTGGCATGATTACTTGGCACTATTTTGTGAAGTATATAAGTATCTCGACGATGTTTTGAGGAATATTATACCAGTGTCTTGGCATCACTTTTTGGAGTGTTATAGCAATATCTCCGCATTATTTGGTAGAATATTATGTTATTACAGTATCTAGATATTTTCCCTTATCACCTTTCTAATTCTCTAAAGCGTGGCTGTTAGTGCTCACAGATTTCTACAGAACACCATAATTAGTTTCTGAACTAATAACTTATCAATTTAATTCCTCATGCTTTGCCAGATTTCGAGTATTTTTATAAGCTTTTTAATAATACAATTTCTCTTCTTTGATTATATTCAGAAAAGTCCCTTGTGCTTTACTTCCTGTAAATTTATTTTCACTCTATCCATTCCATCAACACTCTGGATATTTCTGTCAGTTTGTAATAGTGCACGTAACTTTTTCACAGTACTGAGTTTTTGGAAGACTTATCGGCACTGTCTGCACTTGTTCCTTTGCACTGAATTTTGATACAAGGAAATTCACTTGATCTACTATGCATTTATAAAGTTGTGGTACGTGGGGAAAGTGAACACAGTACTAACATACTTCTTTGTAATATAAGGAGAACGTGCGTACAGACAGACTTGATTATCCCACTGTATCCAGGTTGATTTTTCATCAATGACCCCCCCCCCCCAGATCCCAGCAGATTTTTTATTTTATTTTTTCTAAAACCTCCATTTTTTATGAGAAACATTGAAAATTCTGAGAGAAAGTGATCAACTTAGCTTAGATATGTCCAGTACAGGTGACCCTATCCTCACCTGGTACCATGTTCTATGGAGCCCCACTCCAGAGAAGACGTTTTCTATGGGAGGGGTAACTATTCCAAACCACTCAGAATAGGTTGATATCTATTTATTTGGTACGAATTTATATGCAGTACAAGAGTATATTGGTTTTCACACAGTAATATAGGCGATACAACCTTTGTTTCACCCACAAAACACATCAACTTACCGCACCTTCCTAGGCGATGTTATCTCCTCATCATTTCTGATTGTTTCATCCTCTGGCACCATGTAAACTTTGTCCTCCATATTGTCATCGATTGGGGAATCACTCTCGCCTTGAATTTCATACCGTGGTGTGATATGTCTTTACTGGCCAGGTCACTGGTAACAGGTGAGTTGCCGAGACAAAGACGTGCAGGGGGGGTGAGGTAATGCGAGGTAAGGCATGTCCCCACCTGGCCTCGGGTAGAGGAAGGTGTCCTGCATATACTTACCAAAAATCACGCTCAAAATTTGAATAATGTGCAAATGACGGACCTTGCAATTGCAGGGCATTTATATACGTCAATGGGAGTTACAGTGACAAAATATTCAGACACATATGTATGTCAATGGGACAGGGCGGGTTATACTATCCTTACTGGGCCTACTGTACAGTGAGGCCTTTGGACACTGTCTATTTAGCCAAGCCTGTCTCTACTTGAAACTGCCATAGAAACACGGATCTTATGTGTGTTCTTCTTGACAGTCAGCCTCAGTCCTCTAAACACATTCACATCTTTACTAAGGGTAAACGATTCATATGTTTATGTCACACGATGAACAGTTCTATTGCATGATTCTCTTCATAACCTACTTTCTACATTTTGCCCCTGTCTGAATACATATTCTTGTCAATTCATCTCTTCAACATCTTTCATATACATCATCAGACAAAAGTCTGAAATGCTTTTACGAATTTCGTTTTTCTTCTTTGAGAAGTTAAGAGTTACAAAAGTTGGTGTATGCCTTGAAAGTCACAATCCACATCCGTTCATTTACAAAAACTAAGAATGTCCATGTCTTTCATTATGTACTGTTTGTCAGAAATATAAAACCTTGATTCTGAAGACTAATGGACATTTATACATTATTACCCTCCAACTATTGACCATTTGTCCTTGGTTTGAAATGAATGGTTCTGTGAGATTATTCTTTTCTGCACAAGTAAGCTATCACTCAACGTCAGATACAGTAGGCTACTGACCAGATGCAAACAGCAATACGTACTCTGGTTACCAATCAAAGTGGAGGTGACTATTATTATTTAAAATCCGTGAACATTTTTTTTTTTTTTTACTAAAGGGAGAAGGTAATTCTATAAACTATGTACATGAAACGGTTTTGTATCAGTGGGAAAAAAGTTCAATCTGAATAATTCCATCAATGAAAGAAGAAATTTGTTTTCGAAACATCATAGACAAAACTACTTTGTTATTTGGATTCTGGTCCTTTTTTCTTTTCTACTGACTGTTTTTCTCTGTCAGCCACACAGTTCCATCTCTACTTATTCAGCTGGCTGACGTGGAGTGTTGGGGGTGAATGTTGGCCCCAGCATGAAGCTTTAGTGGCACCACCTGAAACAAAGAAAATCAGAGTGGACATATTTTGATTATCCCCATCACTCCATCCCTTATTCCGACCATCAAGACTGGATGAGGTTAATTCAGTAATTAATTTAGATATAAAACAAGCTGTAACTTCAGACTAACCGAGGATACATAAGGAAAAATCAATATTACTGGCCAACATTAACAGCATTACGACATCTGGAACGAGGCTGAGAAATATTAGTATCAGCTTTTGGTCAAGATGTTAAAATGTTTACGATGAACACCTTCACATTCTTTAGAATACAAAGGTTTATATCATTCACTGGTTCACACTAAGGGCAGTACTCTGTTTTGTAATAGGTGCTTTATGATATCTTCTGCAGCAATTAATTTAGCAATTCATTTTCTGTCTCGTGAAATGTATATGGCATTAATTATTGCAATATAGTGTCCATCCATAACGTACAACAGGATAATGCGTTATAATATGTAATTGATCATTACGGAAGAGGTGTTACGAAATATCCAAAGCCAGTCAAAATATGACTATAACATACATTTGGACATTGCTCCCCCAAATTACCTAAGCTGATTAAGATTCGGAAGAAAATGCTTGCATGATTCTGGAATGGAAAGCATTACCATATATTTTGCTTTGTTTAACACCGATTGTTCTAAAATGCCTAAAAGGTGGGTGTCTAGAGTTCAATGTCAAGACAAAAGATGGCAGGAATTTCACACACACACACACACACACACACACACACACACACACACACACACACACACACACACACACACTGGTGCAGTTGTAACGTTCCCGCTTGCCAACTGGTGGACAGGAGTTCGTGCCTCGCTCAGGTTGCGAAAAGTTTCATTGACGAAGTGGGTGGTTACTGTCCCCCTTGAGCAAGGGGACGGGTGTGTGCGTGTGTGAAGGTCACAGCCTTGCCCTTAGATCGGACTATATGAGCTCTCAGCTCCCTTCCGGGAGGGTAAAAGCTGACAATCACGACCATCAAGTGATCCTGACCTACCCGGTGAATTACACACACACACACACACACACACACACACACACACACACACACACACACACACACACAGTTATAACGGAGGTTGTATTGTAAGTTGTGCTCGACTTCATCGGAGATTTGTGTGATATGTTACACCTCAGGATCTTGCTTGTTAGTGACAAACTGCATCGATAAAAAAATAACATACAAGAGAACATCAATAAACACGGGCAAATTAAATGGGATGTTATAGACTGAAGATAATGCTGAATGCAGCCTGGCTGATTATGTGCAGTAGAGAGATAATTCTGAGTTTTGGTGATGCGAGGGTAGGGAGATGAGGAGGCGGAGTTTCTATCTGATGATATGCCACTGGTAAGCTAGGTAGCACTGAAAGGGGAATGGAGAATTAGGAGAAAGATGAGAGGTCAGAGTGAAAGAATAAAAGTTTAAAAGCTAAGAAAGACAACAGTAGCAGATGATTACCAGTAGTAAGTGCATTGAAAGGAATTGGATTTGAGATTTGTACAATGCGTATAGGAAATGTTTGGCTAGGGTGGCTAAGGCGGTATGTGGTGTTGTAAGGTAAGCAACAAGTAAGTTGGATGCAGAGCTTATAGGGATGCAGAGAAATAGGGAAAGAGGTGGTTAGAACTGATACATGAAAGGACGCACATGAAAATAATAAACATATGAAGCGACTAGCAAAGAAAAAGAAAACAGAGGTAAAGGAATATCTTGGAAGAAAAAGGAATGAAAATCTCTCTGAAAATAGAAAATTATACTGGAAAATTATATCAATACATAGAAATCAGAGTGAAAAAATGAAAGTAGGAAGGAAGAAAATGAAAGAATAGGCTACCAGCTAATAGACGTGAAACAAGGTGGAGATGGAAAGATTATTTTGAAAGGTTGATAAATGGGAACAGTGGAATAACGTTACTTAACAGGACTAGGTTTAGTGATGTACTGAGAATAAACTGTTGTGGCAGGAATTTTTACACCAGCAAAAGTGGAGAATGTGGTGAAACGGTTCAAAAGTGAGAAGGCATCAGGCGTTAAAGAAATATATGTAGAGATGATTAACATTAATGGAGAACCTGAAACTATTTGTAGGAAATACGTAAAACAGGCTGGGAGGAGTGGAACTGTACCATACATGGTGAAGGTTGTGCTTGTGCCCCCATAGAAAGATACTGGATGTCGATGCGAGTGCAATAAATAATCATGGTAGAAGACTGTTGAATTTACTAGGGAAGATGGTATAAGCCGGTTGAATTAACAAGAAAAAAGGGTATAAGTCAGTTGAATTTACTGGGAAAGGTATTAGGAAGATTCATCACGGAGGAAGTAAGAATATATCTAGATGACTGGTGAGTAACGAACAGGGAAACTTTAGGAGTAGTACGGAATGTGTGGATAAAGTATTGGCAGTGAGACAAACATTGATGAAAGCTTGTGAAAAGTATAGTTAAGATACTTTAGAGAGAAGGTGACTCATGGTGTGATGTTCTGATTAATGGAGAGACTTTAACTGGTGAAATAGTTTAAATACATGGATGCAATGATGCCTCTGGAAAAAAAATAAGTGGAAAGTACTGGGACTCAGAGAAGGAAAGTGGCTGGAAGAGGATTACATGAAAGAGTTTTAATACCCAGTGACGTATGGGTATGAAACTCTGTAGTGGCATGAAAAGAGTCAAGAGTTATAGCAGTTGAGATAAGATACTTGAAAATGATGTGAGGATTGAGGAGAGTGGAGATGATGTGATCTAATGTGATACGTGAAACAGCTGAAGTAAAGAAGTCCATGGACAAAAACCGTTTTGGTCATATGGAGAGAATGGATATAGATGAGGTGGTGAAAAGGGTATATGGCAGTGAGTTCGAAGGAGGAAGGCTACGTTATAGGCCAAAAAGTAGGTGACTAAAATAGGGTAAGTGAGTGTGTGAGAAAGACGAGTATGGACGTGATGAGGCTAGACAACTGACACAGGATCCAGTTTGTTGAATGAACTTCATACAAGTGCATGGGAAGGGCTTGCCATCCCCTTTTTATTCTGACATGCTTCCGAATGACTCAGCCTGATAGGTAAATATCAAGTTAAGTGTAGACTGTGGTGCCTATTAGGTGAAACGAGGATCCCAGGGGCTAGAATAGTAAATGAATGAGTGTGGAGCCATTTCAATGGCCAAGCTATTGAATAATTCTCTCACCTGTGTATTTTTTCCTTTCCTTGCCTTTCTGTACCATACCTCACCTCACATGCTGGTGGAAAAATGAAGAGAGACGATGATGATAATGATATTGATGATGATGAAATCGCAAGAAGGAGGTGATGTGAAAAGTATATCATCCAGGATACGGACCAATCACTCACATCACCACCACAAAAACACCGTTACACGCACACACACTATCACTCATCATCACGACAATCATGTCAATACCCACACCACATTTACCACCATCACCATCACACAATTGTAGTACTACAGTAACATCGAATCTACACTACCATCACACTGATACCACAACCACACCACTACGCTACAGACCATGCTTACACCAAAACCCCAACAACAGTATCATCACACCCACACCATGCAACCATCCACGCTACTAGCACAACCACACCATACTTTTACAACCCACCAGGATCACAGTTTAGAGCCACACCACGATCCCAACTACACACACACACACACACACACACACACACACACACACACACACACATATATACTTGCATGACAGGCAGTGTCACGCACCGAAATCTAAGCAAATTAAAACCTTCCAAAACAGATGACATACTCGGAGATCAGCACACGAGGTTCAGCAAACTGTTAATAGTGAGAGTTACAACAACGAGGCATTGTCAGGTAACCAAAAAGAAACACAGTATATTTTCGTGTTCACAAATGGTATGGGGGACTTCGCAGCACCTCCTGCTCAGCGATTTTTGCCACACTCACAGGATCGACCAAATACAGTGCTTGTCCTTAGCTCTGTCACTCACTCACGGGTTTGTGAACTTTCTTGAAAAATGGGAGCCAGGTCTTACTGGAAGAGTGTTAGGAACATGAAATTTTCCTCAGTGGTAGAGCTTTATCTGAGCCAGGGTACAGGCAAGTTGGGACCACCAAGGGCAGCCCACAGACACAGGCAGTGGACCAGGGATGTCCCGCCCAAAACCATTAGGCAGGGCCAGTTTTTTACCCGGGAACATTTTTTTTTTTTTTTGGACAAATTGAAGAGTTTCACTCGTGCTAGGTAATAAACATGGTAGGACCTCAGAGAGCCACTCCCACAGGGGAGATGCCAGCCCCCAGTGGTCTCGGCCAAAGTCTTAATGCATGGGCAACAGCCCAATGATTTTAACAGCAGAACATGAATTTTGGATACTGATCATGTTCATCTCAAACACGCTTTGTGAGATGTGGAGTCGTAGAGTTACTATGTGGATTTCAGGTTATCTTTAAAAAACTCCGTATTCTCACTGGATGGTTTATTGAGAAGCCTACAGCATTGCACCTACAGAGTGTACTTGCTTTCTGACTTTAATACAGTCGTACAGGGCGCAGGCAGAGAGTTTCCTTGATGTGTTGCTCAGTGTCACCCCTCAGCTGTTTACAGAAGGTATGCTGTTCTCAACGCTGACTCACAGATGGATCAGCGCATAACATCCAGTTGCTTAGTTTTACATTTCTCCCCCTCCTACTGGTGCAGCAAATATCTCTATTTTTTTTTTTTTTTTACTGATATAGAGATTAACAGACGACAGTTTAAACAGTAAAATAACACTGATATAAGTGGATGATAAGAAAAATATATGATAATACATTATGTTAATTATATGAGTATACTAGTTAACAGGGAAAATATCTACCTAATTAAATTAATGTACATACAAAACATAGAAACAATATTGAGGTTATAAGTGAATCATAAAAATATTACATGATAATATATTATATTAATAATAAGAGTACCGGTACGTTGGTTAACAGGGAAGATATCTACGGTACCTAACTTAATGTACATACTATGAGAATGACATCATATTGGTATATGTTGCAGTGATTATAATTACATAACAGGTGGTCATGCAGGGATCATCATGGTATCATGAGAAAATAAGGTCTCGTCATAACTAAGTGTTCACATAATAAGTGGGTGTCCATACGTCTTCACACTAGTCAACAGTGTATAGTAGGGGTAGAGTGTACTGTGGATTGTTCATTTTATCATAATTTATATAATTCTTACAAATGAAATGTTCATATGGATGATATTTGTAAAAAGAAAAGAGAGTATGAAAATTAATCCTTGAAGTTGTTTTCAATATAGTAATTAAATATTGTAAGAGATTAATAGAAATATGTATTTAGCTTATTGCTCTGCAGATAACAGGAACATTTTTATTGAATGGCTCTAAATCCCACCTATTTAAATAACTTGTACTGCAGGACTTGGTGTGAGCCGCAACTGATAGTTGGTGGGGGTGAAAAGGGCACGTTGCGGGTCACCGGGTCACTGGAGGTTTGACAGTCTGCTGGATCATTGGCCGGGACGATCTGATGACAGCAGGGGTGGTGGCAGCAGACAGTTTTAATGGCAGACAGTCTTATTGACGAGCTTGGCAACAGATAAACTTATTGACAGGCTGATTTGGATAATGAGCAGGCTTAGTTGGTGACAGATAACAACAGACGGATTGTGGCAGACAGCAGGGATAGTGGCGGCAGATTGTTTTAGCAGCAGGCAGTCTTAATGATGAGCTTGGCAGCAGACAGACATACTAACAGACTGACTTGGATGACGGGCAGGCATAAGGATGTCAGACGTAGTTGGAGACAGATGGCAGACAGTCAGTATAGGGGCTACTGGATTGAGGGTAGACAGACTTCAAATAAGGTGTGTTCTGCCCCACTACTTTCACCAGAATGTGAAATGTCGGCACGTAGAGTTATTATCAGGATTTCAGGTGATCTTGAAAATCTCCATATTCCCACTGGTTGGTTTATTGAGGGGCCTAAGGTGTTACCACCATCACCATCACACAATTGTAGTACTACAGTAACATCGAATCTACACTACCATCACACTGATACCACAACCACACCACTACGCTACAGACCATGCTTACACCAAAACCCCAACAACAGTTGCTTTCTGACTTTAATACAATCTTACAGGGTGCGGGTAGAGAGTTTCCTTTATGTATTAAACAGTGTCACCCCTCGGCTGTTTACAGGTCTGCCATTCTCAGCCCTGACTCACAGTTGAGTCAGCACGAAACACCAAGTTACTTACTCTTACAGCTTTAGTAAGGGTGGCAACTCCGAGGGTAAACCCTAACAGGGGTGGGTGCAGCCCATCGGGGTCTCAGTAAAGCCACTATGCACAGCCATTCTTCTTAACCTAGTAACAAAAATTTTGCATGATGGTGATTTTTCATGGTGGTATGCATTTACCCTGGTCAGATTTAAGAAAGGTTGTGACTCCCGATGACCACGTTCCATGGGCTGACGGGGCGGCTCCCAGATGGAACAATGCCTTTATTTTTTTTTTTTTTCACTTATAAACATGAAAAGTTGAAGAATATTAGTTGCTTATTGGGACTTTTTTTTTTTTTTTTTTTATAGGATGAGACAAGAAAAGCTTCCCCCCAAGGGGGGTGGCCCATGGAGGTCCTGGCCAAGGCCTTCGCGTGTGGTCACGATATTTAACATATGAACCCGAAATTTTTCATACTGGTAGATGCTTACCCCGGCCACGTTTTAAGCAGGGTGAAACCCACGATGGCTACATTCCACAGGAGTGGACTGTCTCAGAAGGGAAAGCCCCATAGTAATTTACAAAAGAATACAAATAAAAGTAAACATCAGCAGAATTAGTGGTCCTTTTGAAGTTGTTTGATGGAAAGAATATCGTGGCTCTATCTAATTCTAGTAGTTGAATATAAGGACAGGAAATCAAGAAGGTTTTCCCCCGAATATTAACCCTCCAGCCAATTCCGGCAGGAAAAATAATGAAAAGGACCACCATGTACCACAGGAAAACTGCCATGGAAATTTCACGGGAAAGACTGAAGGAAAAATAACATTGATTTCAAACTACTGTGATGTTGCTGCAGTCACCATGAAAAAGAGGAAAACTAATATATGTTCTTTTTTTTTTTTCATTATTATTCAGCTGTGAATGCATTAAGGTGGGGATTCAAAGCTAGATACTTACCTAAGTGACATTTAAATGTTGTTCCTTTTCTACATTCTACCACATTCCATGGAAACTTGTTCCATATGTTGACAACCCTGTTAAAGAAAAAATTATTTTTGCTTCGTTTGAATCGAGACGTTTGCTGATGATTTAATATCCAAAACCTCCTGGATAAACAGGATGGTCTACTCTGAAGTACTCATTGACTACCATAGTCATCTTTAAAAACCTTGAATTCATCAATAAGATCCCCTCTCAAACTATGCTTTGATATCTCAAACAGGTTTATCTCGTTCAAACATTCCTCATATGATTTGTTTCTCAGTCTAGGTATGATTCTGGTTCCTCTTTTCTGCTCCCTCTCTATCTTCTCTATATTTTTCATGTAATATGGTGATCAAAGCTGAACACAATATTTCACATGCGGATACATAGGGAAATTGTACAAGAAAAGGATGGTATTCTCCTGTCTGAATTCAAACACTATATATTAATCCATCTATAGCCAGACGCCTTAATACCGTAAAGGGTGTCCACGATCAAATAACGTATATGTCTTTCTTTCCCCTGCCTTTCCGTTGCCCTTTCCCCAACTTACACTCCCCTCTCTCATATACCTCTCTACTCCATCCTTACATCTCATACTCGGTCTCCCCCTCCCTCACCCCCTCTCCACCTCACCCACATACACTCTTCTAGTTAGTTTCTCACTTTCACTTGCTATCCTCTTCACATGGTCAAACCACCACAAGGTATTTCTCCAAATGCCATCTATCACATCCACATCAAAAGCACAATGCTCCTTCACATCCTCATTTGTCAGTACAATGTCTTCATGTAACTGCACATGCTTCTTACATATAACTCATTTCCACCGCTCTCATTCTTGACTTGTGTCCTTCCAAAAAGGTCCAAGCTTTACTTCCATACATTAGACTGGGGATCACAATGCTGTCATGCAGTGACTTTTTTTTTTTTACCTCCATGCTCTCTTCCCTAATTCTTATCACTGATTTCAGTGAAGCAGCAACCTTTCTTCCCTGCTGTATACTTTCAAGAAATTCATCCAAAAACTTCCATCCTTTCTTATCAAAACTCCCAAGCACTTAAATGCACTCAAGTTTTCCATTTCCTCGATATCCAACCTCACTGTGCATTCTAGGGACTCCAATTCTCTCGAAGACCACAACATTACTCTTCGCTACATACCCCTTTAGATTCCGTTTCTTACATACTCTCCCATACTCAATCACCAAGCCTTGCAGTTCCCCTTCCTCTTCACTTAACAGTACAACGTCATCTGTAACAACAGAACAGGAAGTTTCCAAACGCTGCCCTTTCTCACAAGGGTTGCTCCAACATCCACGGAACTACTTTGTATCTATTATGTAACTCCATCTATACATAAATTGAACCTGCTTGGAGTCATGACGCATCCCCGATTCATTCCAACATTCAGATAGAAAATTTCGCTCAGTTCACCATCAACATGCACTGCAGTCCTCGTGTCCTCATACACTCTTTTCGTGGTATTCAACAGCTTCCCATTTACTACCTTTTTTTTTTTTTTTAATTTTCCATTTCTTGTTTAGCCACTCTGTCATATGCTTTTTTGAGATCCATGAAGGCAACATACAACTTTTTTCCCCCTTCTAGAGACTATTCCACTAAAGACCATACAATAAAGTCTTATTTAAACAACCTCCTCCCTTCCTGAAAAATGCCTGGTCTTCTCCAACTAATTCTTCGGCAATATCTCTAACCCCGACAATAAGTGTCCTATCATATGCTTTTCCTATTACACTAAAAAGATAAATGACCCTTTGATTACCACACACATTTTTCCCCTTTTCCTTTGTGCAGGGGAACAATAACTATTCCCGACTTCCAATCCTTCAGGACTCTACCTTCCTTCCAAGCCAATACGGCCATACCACGTTGAGTACACCGCTTCCCGTCCGATCAGCGAAGTTAAGCAACGTTGGGTCTGGTTAGTACCTGGATGGGTGACCGCCTGGGAACACCAGATGCTGTTGGCATCCCTACGTGTCAAGTGGGGTTGGTGGAGGATTAGGGCCCCTTCCTGTAAAACAATTAACTCTAAGCCCTTGGCCACCCCGTTTGGGATACATGGCGTCTGGCAATGAATGAATGATGAACATATCTATTCTACTATCTCTCCCCCGTGGTTCAACATGTCACCACACACTCCATCAATTGCTTGGGCTATCCTCATTTTGACTTACTTCACTGCTCCCACTTCCTCCATCGTTCTTATTTCTCCCTCTCTTCTCATCTCCCTCCTTCTCCCAGCTATTCCCCAGCAACTTATACTTGCGTTAATTTCATTCTCTATGTTCTATCCAGCTGCTCATCTTTTCTCCCTTCTCCACCAGCAATCTGACATTTTAACCTTTCACTGTCTACTAACTTCTTTATCACCTTGTCTTAACCTCCCACCAGAACATTTTCTTACATTCCCTCCACTTTACCCTCAAACTCCTTCCAAACTCATCATCCACCCTATTCTTACTCATACTAATCTTTTCTCTTCTCTCCTATCCTCTGGATATAACTCTCTATTCCGTCTCTCCACGTTCTCCATGCCTCTATTTCCCAGCCAGTCACTATATGCTTTCTTCTTTTGTGACACAGCTTGTCTCGCCTTTTCACTGCACCATAGGCCTACTGTTCTTTGCACCCACTTCCGTCATCTCTTCACCCTACATTCCACCTCTTATGCAGCACATATTTCTTCTGTGAATACCATCCACGCACGTTCCACCTGCCCCATCTGCTGCAAATCGTATTTGCCCAATCGTTCCTCCATTTCTCTCTTATATTCTCCCTGTTTTCATCCTCCTGAAACCTTTCTACTATCTGTATGGCCTGCTTCTTCCTGCCCTTTTCTCCTCCTATCCATCAACCACATTTGTACCTTGACTAGCAACACTAATAAGTGGTGGTCAGAGGGTCCATATCCTCATCCTCTGTATATTCTCGCATCTAGCACATTATCATCTCATTCTCTCATCCACACACACACATAATCAGTTATTGCATTCCGTTTTTCCAGCTCGTCACTTAATCAGTTATTGCATTCCGTTTTTCCAGCTCGTCACTTAATTAGTTATTGCATTCCGTTTTTCCAGCTCGTCACTAACCTTTCTCATCACTCGCCATGTATACCTGTGAATTATTTTGTGCCTAAAGAGGTTACTGACTCTCACCAATCCCCTCCTCTCACACATGTCCATCTGAGCATTACCATTCCCATCCACTTCTGCAGGCACACCCCCCTCACCAACTACTTCCTCCACCTTCATATTCCCTTTTTTCCCATTCTTATCTCCTATCAGAAACACTCTCACTTCTCTCAAACGTTTTCATGCATGATTCCACATTTGCCTAGAACCTATCTTTCATCTGGCTGCATGGTCCTCTGTTGGCATATAAACGACCCAATTGCCTTCGCTTGTGTTCTTACAGTCAGTCTTGCCACACAATCTGCAAACATAATTGATCCATACTCTCATATATCATCCTTCCATCTCTTGTATGCAACAATACATACACCCTCCTTTGTCCTCCCATTTTCACCTACTCCTGCACCTGTACCCAATCCATTCTCCTTTTCTCACACACCCTCACCTCTCCATTTGGTCTCTGGTCTCAGCCAATCCACATGTTTAATCTCTGGTCTCAGCCAATCCACATGTTTAATCTTTTGTATTCTTAAGCACCTGAATATTACCTCTCTCTTTTACCTCATCAACTGCACCCCTCGCACTCGGTGTTGCCATCCTCATCATGTCCCATGCCTGGTCCTTGGTTGTCACCGGTAGGTCCAACCTGGTTCAAAGAATTTTAAACACTACCTGTAAATCTAGCTCGTTTGTTAGCTTTCTTTATTGTTTGGTGTATTGTCAACTTGGTTAAAAATCATTATTTATTATTATTCGTAAACTATTTTCTTGATGTTGGCTACACATTCAAGTTCCGCGTTATTCACAATGTAAATAAAGTTTTCATCTTTACTCCTAATGCTTTGGACTTTGTATTTTGTCAATATTGAACACGATTTGATATGTCTGAGCCTAACTGAAGAGTTTATTAAAATATCTGAATCATCTGCCAGATGTTTGGGGTATCTGTTATGTTAGGAATTTAACATCATCAGCATATGTGGATATTTTACGCTACACACCATCGTCACTGATATCAATATAAATTATACACAGTACAGAACCCAAACCATCCCTACGGCACACCACACGAAACAGTGATCCAGTCCATATTCTTCCTGTTAATAAAAACTGATTACTTCTGTAAGCCAGCTTCCGGTCCACCTTAAAACACTGATGCTGATACTGTACACTCTAAGTTTCTCAAGAAATATCTTATGGGGAGCTTTATTGAACTCTTTCTGGAAATCGGGCTAGATTACATTAACTGATTAGTTTATCATACATGTCAATAGTAAAACTAAAGAAAGTCAAACGGATATGAAAGACATGAGTGTTCTTTCTTAGGTTCATCCTGTAAGTCTTTAATGAGCTTTTTTTGTCCAAAATGCCTAACTATTTCATCTCCAATTATGGTTTCTAACAACTTTCATGCAACTGATGTTAAACTAATTAGACGGTAATAGCCGACATGTGATTTGTTGCCTTATTTTGTTATTGTCCAGTAATGTAGTGCAGTGCCATTTCTGAGTGATTTGTTAACCATTGGGGATAACCCTGTCGATATTACATTTTTCATTTCCTGTGGAAATTTTCCCATATTAAGATGTGTCCTGTGTGATCACGGTAAATGCTTAGCTTTTAAATTAACTGCCATAGAAACAGAGGATTTAACTACAAAATGGTGAGTTAATAGTTCTAAATGGTTTTGAAATCTAAGAACTCAGTCTCCTTTTGTTTGTTACTGGTTCCTTATGAGATCATTAAATAAAATGTTACTACATATGATGTCATAGTATTTTTACATAAAGTGGGATAAATAAGGATAAGTTATAGTTCATGGAACTATTATTCCGTGCGACGAAATGTGCTAGTTGACATTTGCTGACGTGGATTATTATAGTAAGAAAACAGGCTGCAGTCCAATATTATTAATGTTAATAGTGACTTTAGTTTTTGCATAAATTTAATTTCAGCTCATAACCTCTCAAGTTTCAAAAAGCGAAGTCATTCTATGTTCACTGGCTAATAAAGTAGGATACTTGCTTAGAACCTGGAGATATAGAGAAAGGTAAGTTGGCCGTTTCTACTCGGTTCCTCAAGAAAAGTTTACTATAGTTCCTTTTAACTCTTGGAGATATTACTATCTGGCTATGGCGTCATGTTGCTCGTAAGTTTACTGCCTGCAAAGAATACATCTCCACTATCAACCAAGATGTCGACAATTAAGTTATATAGCTTTGTCTACATGAAAAGCACAAGCAATTTTGCACAGTAGTAAGTTCCCGCTCTTCATCTTTTAGTCTTCCTCAGAAATAGTTATTTCTTCTATGTACTATACTGCAAAGGCAGGTGCAGCTACCAATGGTGTTCTTTGCCTTATTTTTTCCAAATTATACATTAACCTTTACACGACAATGACGTCCTTTTGATTTTTAAATGTTGCTATTGCCAGAAGATTTCATCCCATTTATGTGAACAAGTAAAATGTGGAAGGGATAACGAAAGCTATAACTCACCCACTCACTTCATAAAGTGCTTTGTGGATAGAATAAAATCATCATGAAAGTGCAAGAATAGACAATAAGCAAAGTACTCGGACAGTGAATGTTAGATGATACATTTGCAACAAATAGCTGAGAACGAGGTTACGAGAGAGAGAGAGAGGGGGGGGGGGGTAATGGTGGTGGTGGTGGTGGTTGTGTTGCAATATTAACGTATTCATCTCGGGAATGGAAGAACCCATGTTCGATTCCTAAACCATTCAGCGGCTGTAGTTGCACACACTACTGGCAGTTCCATGACCCAGAGACTATAGTATGCCTTGACACTATGTGTACTTACTGTGTGTACTCACCTGATGATTTAAAAAAAGGGGAGGGGGGAGATTAAACTGCGGAACCCAACGTATGATACAAGCCACACCAGAATTAAAACTAAACGACCACTTAACGTGTCCATCAACAATATTATGCTGCAAGATGTCACCATGAGCGCTGTCAAAATAGCCAAAAACAAAACAAAAAAAAGTATGAGATAATTATATAAAACAAAAATATTGATGAAATAAAGCTAAATGATTTACAGAGAAACAACTACACACAAAAGATGAAGATGATAAAAGTAATTCGTACAACTAACACGAAATAGGTAAATTACACCTGCACAATGATACAAACTCCACCGAAATTAAAATCCAAGAGCCATTTACTCTGCCGTGGTTGCCTGAGGTACTCGTTTCCCCTCCTAATATCGCACAAACTCGGGGCTGGAAATGAAAACTCACAGGTTCCTATAAACTTCACACAAATAAAACTGTATGGGCCTTTCTGGAGTACCATACTATCGGTTAAAGTGGAGGGAATACGATCCTTCACCTGACTGATGATTCTTTGTGCTGAATAAAAATAATTGTAGTCAGTGAGAAAAAAGTAAGACGTAAAGAGTATATTGGAAAAAAAATCACAAAACAATTAAACCCAGCCGAATCCAAATCTGAACTTGATGAAGGCAATAACAATCCTACACAAAATACACGGAGACAGTGATACGAGACATAAACAAAACGGAAATGAACGAAACAGACAAACTATAATACCAAAAGCACCGAAATCAAATCCCTCCAGTCCATTCAATGGACCGCCTCGGGTAATCGCTTCCCCCCCTAACATCGAAGCAAACTCGCCTCTGGAAATTAACCATCTGCCGAACTGACCCGAATCTGCACAAGCCACGGATTGCAGATGGGGCCACCGTGTGTGTGTGTGTGTGTGTGTGTGTGTGTGTGTGTATTTCAGGAGGTACAGATGATTAACCATATGAGGGAGTAATAAATCAGTGTGTGTGTGTGTGTGTGTGTGTGTGTGTATTTCAGGAGGTACAGATGATTAACCATATGAGGGAGTAATAAATCAGTGTGTGTGTGTGTGTGTGTGTGTGTGTGTGTGTGTGTGTGTGTGTGTGTGTATTTCAGGAGGTACAGATGATTAACCATATGAGGGAGTAATAAATCAGTGTGTGTGTGTGTGTGTGTGTGTGTGTGTGTGTGTAATAGCCGATGACTTTGGAGGCCAGGCAAGGGTTCGTGCAGTAAATCTCTCTTCACTTATCCGCAATTTAGCATGACGTGGGAAGTGAATTAGTGCTGTTTACGGGCACTGGCTGTGTGGTTGGGCCATGTGGAGAGAATGGAAAATGAGAGATTGACTAGGAGACTGTGTGAGTGATGTGGAGGGGAGACTGGGAGGAAAAGACCGAAAATGAGGTGAGAGGAAAGAGTGGTGATTTAATGTATATCATTAAGGGGAGGTGTGGCTTGGAGAGTACGCATCCTGATGGAGAAGGGCAGACTGACATGGTGTCAATTTGTTTCTGCTGGAAACAAGGGAATTTGCTTCTGTCTTTGTAGTTTTATGGTGATATATGATAGTAACGTCAAAGGAGGGCGTCCCTTCAGCCTGGGTAATACGCCTGCGACAGTGCACTGACTAGGACAGACGCTTCATTAACCCGTCATGTCCTGAGCTATTTCGCACCTACGACACCCCCCAATCCCGAGTTATTTTGGATTTTTTTTTTTTTGGCTAAAACCTCCGCTTTTGTCGAGAAACAAAGGAAAATCACCAAGAAAGGGCTTACCGTGGTCCATAAGTGGTCGGAACATATGAGGTCCCCCATGCCAGGTACCGTATTCTGTCACTGACGTGTGAGGCGCTCACATTTTCTATGGTAGGTAATTTTGGGAGACACAACAAAGAACACCTCTGCCTTTATTGAATTTGGGCTAATAAACAATAACAATAACAATATAATGGTTTTCAATGACATACATATGAAAAATAAGCATTGTACCTTCGCGTTAGCATAGCGAGTTTGGTCACAGTGGTAACACGTTATGTGCTAAGTTTCTTGTTTCAGTCAACATATAATTTTTTCTACTTGTATAACACTGTTTCAATGCCATTTTACCATTTTGTACTGTATGTAAATGTTTTCAGCTGTTTTCTTTCATTACGATGACATGTACCATAACTATAGCGCAGATCTGCTTACTCAGTGCACTCGCTATGACTCGTATCTCAACATACCATATAGGTTATCACTTTCATAGTATTGTTTTCTTTACATTGAACCTTTCCTCCTCCACTGTAAATGTTTTCAATTATTTACATTCATTACGAGGGCATAGAGCAAAATGCTACCTCATATTCAAGTAGCAAGCACACTCTCTACCACTCGTGTTTCAATTTCTACTTTATTTCTTCACTCCCAATATACTTCCCCACTTACATTACACCCGTTTCCACCCTATACTGCATTTTACATATTTACGAGCCTTATTTATTCCACTGAGCATCAGAATATCGCACCAAAATACCCTCGCAATGAATGTTTCGATTAAGATAATATCCATACACTTACATACTAATTTTCCACTTATATTACACCCGTTTCCATTGATATACTCCTATTTACATATTTACAGGCTTTATTTATTCCACTGAGTGTCAGAAAATCTCATCAATATACACTTGCTAGGAATATTTTGACTTAGAATAATATCTGCACTTACAAAACTTTCAACTTATATTACACCCATTTGGAATTTTCATACTAATATTTACATATTTACAGGCCTTATTTATTCCACCGAGCATCAGAATAGCGCATCTACATACACTTGCTGGGAAGCTTTCCACTTACAAAATATGTATGCCCTTACAGATTTTTCCACTTATAATACACCCGTTTCCACTTCCATACTACTATTTACAGATCTACGGGCCTTATAATTACACTGATCGTCTGTGTCACATTTCTTTCTGAGTATCACCGTCATATCGCATTCACACCATATTACAAATGCATCAAGGTGTGATACTCACTGAAACAAGGGTGAATGCAGAGACCCACATCACACTCAATGCACTGGTAGCAGGTGTCTTTTCTCTGAGTGGTGGGTCTCACCCGGGAATTGCTACACACATGACACCTGCGTTGGGGCCTAGGTCTATTTGGCTGGGGAGGTATATGAGTGGGGAAATGGTGGGCGGATATTCCCAGGGGAGTTTGAGGGGTAGGGCAGTGCGTGTGTGGTGTTGGGGCCTTTCAACTGCATACCGGGCAAAAATCTCACCTGTAAGCTCCCTCACAAACCCTTCAAAGGTTTCCTGAATTCCTGTTGTCATGGCGTGCAGGTGGTGGCAATTCAGGGCAGTTATATCTAGCAGGTGAAAGAAGAGCTTCTTGTACCACTTGATCGTGGTCCTGGCACACTCAGCACTGGATATCATGGAGTCTGACTGGTCCACCAGGCGCATGTTGATGTTGTAATCGAGGACACACTCAGGTTTCCATATGTGGCGCCTGCTCTCACTTCGGTAATCCACGGACTCTGTACGGTGCATCAAGGGGCGGTGAACCGTGGACAAGAGGCTGACTTCTCTATTGTGGTTCCACACTGTTGCTAGTATATTGTTCGCCTGGAAGAAGACAACCTCATTTTTGTCAAGTTTTCGCCCCACCTTGACCATGTGACGCTAGTTCACCTTGACGGTACCACAGATTCCCGTGTCATGCCTGTGTAGATAACAAGCAAGAAGAGGGCTAGTGTACCAGTTGTCCAGGTAAAGGACGTGACCACGATGAAGGTAGTCTTCTATCATTGTCTTTACCACTGCTCCAGACAGTCCAGTACTCCAATCTTCTATTATTACTGCCTGTGCACCGGTGTACAAGACTATGTCTTGCACATAACCAGTCCTACAGTCACACATAACAAAGATCTTGAACCCAAAACGGTGCCTTTTGCTGGGTATGTACTGCCAAAATGAAATATTGCCTCTCCACAACACGAGACTCTCGTCTATGACAAGGTCTCTATAGGGATAAAATGAGGAACGGAATGTTTGTCTTTGGTGATCAAAAACCAACCTAATTCGCCTCATCTTATCTGTGTCATTTGCATTTGCAGGATCATCAGCATCGTAAAAGTGGAGGCGACTTGGAATTTGCTGAAAGCGATTATGGCTCATGATTTGGCCAAATATTGGTGTCAGCATAATAGGGTCCCTTGTCCAGTATGCCGGGATTCTATTTTTTTGTACAATACCCATAAAAAGTACCAGGGCAAAAAGTAAAAACATTTCTGCAAGAGAGACAGGGTAATCATATTTGATAGAATGCCTGCTACTTGTGCCAAGTCTTTCACTCTCACAGCGCTGGCTGCTAGCGAAAAGGTTTTCTTGGTACATTATTTGTTCCAAAGAACCCTCACTGAAAAAAAGGTGGAAAAAATCCAGCCTGGTGGAAGTAGGGTCAATTCCTGGAGCAGTGCAGCTAGCTTGCCCCTGCTCAGCGAAGGGGTGAATGATGGGAGAAAAATCACTCCCATCCTCCCAATTCCATGACACAAATCCCTCGTTCCCATCGTCCCCATCGTCGCCTTCATCTGGATGGGGAGGAGATGCTGGTGGGGGAGGTTGGGGAGGAGGAGTGCAGAGGGCTTCCCCACTCGCACTTCTCTTCTCTCGGCCTTTACCCTTTCCCTTTCCCTTACCCTTATGGCCTTGTGGAACATTAGGGGGCTGTGGGGATGAAGTCTGGGAATATTGGGGAGCATAAGATGTGCTGGGGAGTGGTTCCTCCCCACCTTCCCCCTCCATCACAACACCACGTGATTCATCACGCACCCTCACTCGCCCACGTGTCTGGGAATATTGGGGAGCATAAGACGTGCTGGGGAGTGGTTCCTCCCCACCTTCCCCCTCCATCACAACCCCAAGTGATTCATCACGCACCCTCACTGCCCCACATGATACGCCCCGCTGCCTCACACCACCACGGGAGAGCGATGACTCACTCCCGTCACTCTCACTTTCTATACTCACCCCTGCACTTTCCATTTCACTCCCCACTCCCTCCATGCCCCTTTCGCCCTCCCCAAACAAAAGACTAGGCCCATACCTGCTTGTACAATGTGGTGTGCTCTCGGGGCCGTGATAGGTGATAATCTCTCAGCCGTACCACGTGGCAGCATGTCCCACGGCTCCGTCCTACTCCTCGTCCTCATCTTCGTATACGAAATCGGGGTCCACATCACATAGGGGCTGCCGAGAGGATGTTGCACGTTGTTTTTGTGCAGGCTGGCCCTCACTATCAGCATGATAAGTCACATAGCGCCACTTCCTGGGGGACGGGACCTCATCATCACTGCCGCTGGTTTCCACCTCCTCTGGTTGGACGTAATCTTTGTCCACAATCTCATCATCCAGTGGGGAATCACTGTTGCCTATGAAGGCATCCAGGGCAGCTTGGATTTCCTCCTCCAAGAGACCTCTGTGCGCCATGTCTGACTAGGGCCACTGCTAACAGGTGAGTGACTGAGCCGAGGGTGAGCGCTAGTCACGTGGGGTCGCCGAGTGTCCCCGCCTGGCGGCAGGTAGGGGAAGGTCAAGTGACCCTGTGTACCGAAAATCAAGTGTGAATTTTGAAAATTGTGCAAATTATACACCTTGCAATTGCGCGACATACCACTATGTCGATGGGATTGGCAATTACATAAAGTTGCAATGTAGTCATACGTCGATGGGATGCCTCGGGTTAAAGATACCCTCTTTCCTCTGTGATTCAGCTTGTCGATACTCAGGGCCGAATTATTAAGAATGACAGCACGAAGATATAACAATGCCACTAATGTTTGATGGTAATTTGCAGAAAACCTGTATCTGTAAGATGTGTTGAGCCTGCACCCCACATTACGGATGTGGGATGTCAGCACTGATACAGAAAGGCCAAATGTAGTGTATTATTTAATGTACCGATTTCTTCATAATTTATCATCGAAATTGGGCCGCTTGGAAGGTGGTGGTGGTGGTGGTGGTGGTGGGGGTATGATTAAGCGGACAGATATATCATCTGCTCTCCGAAAGGAAGCTATTTCCTCGCAGACTCGAGAAACAAACTGTTTAAAAAATTAAGCTTCGCAAACGCTTATTTTTAGGTGCAGGATATTCTGTAGAAGACACCCTGTTCGTCTATGTCTTACAAGCGATAATCGGATGTGAGATGCTTCACTGCTGTTGACTATAGCGACATAGAGAAGCCACACCACACCACGCCATTGCCTACCACACAATGCAAAATCACTCTCTCACACCACACTACATAAAGGGCATTAACCGAAGGATCCTGAAGCTCCAGCGTCTAGTGAATCTGCACATGTTCACATGACATACGGCATTCCATAAAAATACCCCCATTAATGTCATCACACTATTCCTAAATGAGAGCTCCAGCATACGTGTATATTCAGTACTGATGGTGGGTGATTTGCGATGAAGTGGTGACATGTGATGGTATGTGACAAGTAGGTGGAATGATTAGCTGACAGAGCTAAGATGGATTAATGGCCTTTGAAACATGTCCTATCACAAATCGACATTAGCCCAACTAACCCTAACCGGACCAGCGTTCATTACAAATGTCACTTTCACAGCACTTGTCACATCGGTTACTCAGTTCCACCACCTTCTTTCTAAACCTCCATCTCGTCGTACACGTTTCACTACTCTCTGGCTGATGTCGAAGGAGACCTGGCTTGAAAAGTTAAAAGGTCACTCTAAAGCTGAAAAGTATCATCTGGAGGCAGCAAGAATAAGAGATAATTTAACTAACTTTTGCTCCACTTATCGAATCTTCCTAACTCCATTCTTCCTGACACAACCTAAATTGACCCAACGAGTTCAAACGCTAACCTAACCCAACTTGTTCTGCCTTAACTTTCTTGACAAACTCGATGCAAAAAGGAAAATCTGCCTGAGAGGAAGCCACTTGTGTAACGCAGCAAAATGCTAACCACTCCACAGTCAAGGTCTGAATGAACTCTTTTGTCGCCATCGTCATCAATCATCATCTACATCATCCTTCTCAGCACCACCATATTTCCTCTAATAACTCATCTCCATCGTAATAATTATTAACATCATCACCGATATCGTTATGAGTAAGATCAGTTACATTAATATCAGTATTACTATCTCTGTAACTATGATCATCATCGTTATCAACATCAGTCATCACACTCCTTACCCAAGGTTGAAGATAAACGTCAGGATAATACAATAACAGAATATATATATATATATATATATATATATATATATATATATATATATATATATATATATATATATATATATATATATATATATATATATATATATATATATATACAGTATGTGTGTGTGTGTGTGGTAAACACTGTAGATGGGTGGACAAAAACACAGAATAGAAAGACAGACAGATAAACTTGGACAGACAATTAGATACATAGACAGAAAAACAGACAGACATATATAAGTAGATGAACTGATTGGTACTGATACAATTAGTCATAATAAGTTTTAATCATAGGGCCGCTCACCATCCACTCACTCCATGTAGTGCTGCTTTGGGTGTCTGCCGTTTCCTCTCTTCTTTCCTTCATCTTTTTTGTTTCCTACATTCTTTTCTTTTTCTTCTGCCTACGGATGAATTTATACTCCCGCTTCTGTCTTTCTTTCCTAGTTTCCTTCATTCTTTCCTCTTCCATCTGCCTGTGGGTGACTGCGGTGAGTGACAAGCCAAATGGTTTCCTGTACACCAGAGAACCATTTACCTCGCTAGGCGGCAACCAATTAACTACATATTGGCGTCTGGTGGTTTAGTGGGTAATTAAGGTGCCCCAATCGGATTGAGCCTGCATAGGTTAATATCCAGTGGGTGGTTGGGGTTTATTGCTCACGTAATGCCACTCAGGGATGAGTGAGGCTGGTCATTTTCAACTTAAATGTCAGGATCAACTTGCCTAGCCCCGGGTTTCTACGCTCCTCATTGGGCGACATAGGATTGGATGATGGATTATATATATATATATATATATATATATATGTATATATATATATATATATATATCATTATCATCATCATCAGCCATTACAAGTCCACTGCTGAACAGAGGCCTCCCGCATCCTTTTCCACGAATTCCTTGACTGAGCCAATCGTTGCCACGTATTCCCTGCAAATTTCTTTATCTCATCTCTCCACCACCTGTCTGGTCTTTTTCTGCGACACTTACAATCTCTTGGTGTCCAGTCAGTCGCCTCTTGCTCCATCAGTTATCCCTTATTCTTGCTATATGGCCTGCCCACCTCCATTTCTGTTTTTTTATAACTTCTATAATATCTATGACTTTAGGCTGCTCTCTCACCCAAGTTTATTTTTTCCTGTCTCTTAAAGATATTCCAAACATTGACCCCTCCAGTGCTCTCTGAGAACGGATTAATTTATTATCCATCGATTTTGTCATTTTCCAGGTATCACAACCATACTTCATAGCTGGAATTATACATTCGTTTTATACTTTTCGTTTCATACAAACTTGCAATCTACTTTTCAGAATGCCTCTATGGTTACCAAAAGCTTTCCATCCAACTGTAATGCGTCTTTTTATTTTGCTCTCATGACCTTTCGTTAATTTTAGTATTTGCCCCAAGCAGCTGTATTCCCTCAACTTCTTCAAGAATTTCTTCACTTATTCTGATGACACTCTTTGGTGTTCGTGGATTAAACATTACTTTAGTTGTACTCCAGTTCATCTTTAGTCCTACTTTGGGACTTTCTCTGCGAAGGTCATTTAACATTTCTTGCACTGCCTCCTCTGTTTCTGAGATCAGGACAATATCATTTGCAAATCTTAAATGATTTAGCTTTTCTCCGTCTACGTTCACTCATTTGTTTTCCCAGTCTAACTTTCTGAAAATATTTTCTAGGCATGCTGTAAATATTTTTGGTGAAATTGTATCTCCCTGACGAACGCCCTTCTCAGTCTTAATCCTTATGTAATATAACTGTAGCAATTCCCTCTTAATGTATGCTTTCGAGCACTTTTACAATGTTCTCATTTACTCCTTTTTCTCGCAGTTAATTTATAAATGCTATGTGCTCCACTTAATAGAAAGGCTTTTCATAATCAACAAAACATAAGCACAGTGGTTTATTATATTCTGTACTTATATATATATATATATATATATATATATATATATATATATATATATATATATATATATATATATATATATATGAAAAAAATTATTTCGGAACCTTCACTAAATTCTTTTACCGAGAAGACTGTGAAAATAAGTGATGAAACATGTAAGGCAAGCAAATTAAAGCATTTACACATGAATTACACCACCATCTACGTGGTGTATATGTCTACACCATAAAAATAACTATCCCCATGTGTGTATGTGTGTGTGTGTGTGTGTGTGTGTGTGTGTGTGTGTGTTTGGTAAGTTGCAAGTCATCTTATGCAGGTCACGGCTCGGTGGCCAAGTGCGTTGTTTGATGGATTGGTGGATGGGAGGACAGGTAGGTCTGGTAGGGTGGGAGGACAATTAGGACTGGTAGGGTGGGAGGACAGGTAGGACTGGCACTGTAGGATGGGAGGACAGGTAGGACTGGCGTTGTAGGGTGGGAGGTCAGGTAGGGCTGGTAGAGTTGGAGGACAGGTAGGGCTGGTAGGGTGGGTGGACATGTAGGGTTGGTAGGGTGGGAGGACAGGTAGGACTGGTAGGGTGGGTGGACATATACGGCTGGTAGGGTAGGAGGACAGGTAGGGCTGGTAGGATGGGTGGACAGGTAAGGCTGGTAGAGTGGGTGGACAGGTAGGGCTGGTAGAGTGGGAGGACAGGTAAGGATGGTAGGGTGGGTGGACATGTAGGGTTGGTAGAGTGGGAGGACAGGTAGGGCTGGTAGAGTGGGAGGACAGGTAAGGGTGGTAGGGTGGGTGGACATGTAGGGTTGGTAGAGTGGGAGGACAGGTAGGGCTGGTAGGGTTGGTGGACGGGTAGGGCTGTAGGCAAGTTGAGTGGAGAAGGAGCAGTTGTTGGGGCTGGTGGGGTAAGTTTATATATTTTTTTTTTCATGCATGCAAGAAGGAATGAAAGGCCAGAAGCCCGTGAGATTGTTCTCTCCAAGAAAAAAAAAAAAACAAGGTAAGAGAGGACCAATTTAAGATTTGCTCTTTTCGAGATGCCTGGACACACTGCGTTTGAAAAACTCCAGGTCATAGACAGCAGGAAATGCGGATTGACGAAGACAGTTCCACAGCTGACCTGTGGCATACATGAAGGACTGGGTGTGATGCAGCATATTCTGAGTCCCGACTTCTCGGGTTCATGTACGGTGCAACCTTGGTTTCTTTATTCTCGACCGGGTCAGTCACAGGCAAGGAAGGAGAGTCCAAATACAGCTGGTCAAAGGCACATTTATATATTAACGATATGCAACTACACACACACCCGTGATCAAAACTCTGGGACATATAATAATCAGATAATCTCAGAAGGCTAGCCCTTACAATAAATATCTCCACCGGTTCAGGAAGTTTGACCTTTACACAGTATTCTATCTCTCCTTACATAGGATAATTTCCACACAGTGTCGTACGTATGGTTCACACAATACACCAGGTGCGCTTGGTCCCAGGTATATAACAAAGGCAGTCAAGTATATCTTAATATACACAAATGCGTGACACAGACAACAGTATATACTCAAGTCCTTATATATACTGTAAGTTCACGTAACATAAACAGCCTCGTGTGCTAGTTATATGCATCCACGTGACACAGACGATACCCTAGCTATCTTTATACTACGTGTGCATTACATAGGACGAGAGAATATAGCATTCACGATCTATCTGTGCGTGGGGACAGAGGCGGGGAGGGAGAGGGGAGGAGTGGTGATATAAACTTCCTTACGAGACAGAAAGTTGGGAGTATACCTCATATATCATTTTCTACTCACTTCATATGGCCAAAGCAAAAAGGAGGGGGGGAAGGGGTGTGGCACTGATGCTGTCTGTCCGTATGTAACACTGGGGGTGGGGGAATAGTCACACTTGGGGGTGGCCTGTGGCCTAGCACCATGCACTCTGCGCATGAGCTTATTGGTGGGGAGTTCACTATTCCACACAGGGGGTAACACGGGGGGGAGACACTGGGGCAAGGGGGCGGGTCCACTGAGGTAGGGGCTTCCCAGACACAAGGGGACAAACAACCTCAGAATCTTTTACTCATAGAACAGGCGGAGAGGAGTGCTCGAGTCACGGGCAGCAGGAGGCCATGTGCTGGGAACCGCAGGTGGCGACTGGGTGTTGGGGGTGGGCTATCTGGAGTGTATTCCAGGGGTAGGTCGCCTGTAGGGTCGCCATAAGTCCCATAGGAGTTGGTGGGTGGCGTGGTGGGTGGCCCTCTTTCTGTAGAGGCCCTGGGTGATGCGGGGCTCTCTGGACTAGGGCCGAAGAGGGCCAGGAGGCGCGCCACATGGTGCTGGCCCTTAGTCATTGTCCGGGTACTGGGGGCAGACCTGGGGAGGCCCAGACCTAGGGTCGGCTGTGGGGAGGGCGGCACCCTGGCTGAGCTGCTGTCTTGTCTGACAGGGACGGCCATCAGGGAGGAACTGCAGCCACCTGCTCTGGGGAAGGTTCGGCTACTTCAGCAGGCGTCAGGGGAGGCCTGCTGACTCCGGGGGCTGCGGTCTTGTCTGCGGGAGAAGGCCATCAGGACTGGACTGCGGCCTCTTGTCCTGGCGGAGTCCTTCAGCACCTGGGGAGGACAGGGCTGCAAGGACAGGACACCTGGCCTCAGGGACATCATGCCCGGTCTGGTCTCTGGTGGGGTTCCTGGAAGGGAGCAGATACCACCCTCTCAAGGAGCGAGGCGGGGGAAGGGGTGCCTCGCTCCGCCACAGGAGGGGTGGGCGGAGCAAGAGGCAACTTCCTCTGTAGGAGCCTGGGGACTTGCGGAGGGAAAGCAGCCAAGGGTTGGCTCTCCTACTTGGCGGGGGACATTCCCTCCATCAGACAGCCCTATTGGGCACTGCCTGTGCTCCTATGAGGGGCAGGGGTGTACGAGGAGTCGGGGGAGACTCCTCTAGACACCACAGACCCTGGCAGCTGGGAGAAGGCAGCCGGCGGGCACTCCCGGCTAAAGCCACAGCTCCAACTGAGACTGCACTCCTGCCGCAGGGCCTGAGACTCCTGTTCCTGGGACGTCTGGAGGACGGGACGGAGCCTGTCCTCCTTTCGTTGGGGTTGGGGCAGCACTGGGGGACTGCAACGCTCTATCCCGTGTGGTACCTAAGACAGAGTGTATCCCAGGGCCCGCCTTCCTCCTTGGGAGTGCCAGTGAAGGTCATCTGGTGGACGTGCCGACATGCCGGCTCCCAAAGGTTTTTGGCAGAGGGTGGCTGAACGACGGTCCTTCCACCCACAGTATAACTGATGGGTGCTACTGTGTCGCTGCTCCTTTGGGGAATAGCAACCCTTGAGGCTCCTCCTGAGTCCTCTGCTAAATAGAAGGCCGATCCAGGGGACTCAGCATCCAAGGGTTTGCTTGGGATCTTGCCAATGCAAGACCCACCCTGATTCTGGCAAGTGTTCCCTCCGCTGATGTGTTGTGTACTTTTACTGTACACTGCCCGGTGGTTTGGCTGCAGGGAAGAGGGACGTTGGGTCACAGGGGAGATACGTTGTTTATGCCCGGAAGGCTCAGCATGTGAAAAGAGCCACCCCATCATCTCCTTGTGGGGTGGGGGTCACCTCCCTGTACCCTCCTCCTAGGGTGGTGGTGTCTGGCTCTCTCTGCCGAGCCAGTATTTCACTGGGAGTAACAGTTATCTCTTGCATTAGAGAGTTGGACAGGAAAGGGATGAGAGTTTGTTGCTAGACAGGTCATACACGCCTTTCTAATGGTAGAGGGATGCAAACAGACTGTTCAGAGGAGCAGTGGATGGGATGGTCAAAGTAAATGCAGCGAATGGGTGGGATGAGGGAACAGAGTAGGATGCAGTGGGTGGGGAAGAGGGTAGGATGCAGTGGGTGGATAGGGTGGAATGAGTTATTGGGTGGCCGGGATGGGGTGGTTAGGTGGGATGGGTATGTGGGTGGAGTGGGTGGGTAGATGTGTGGCTTCTCAGAGGGCAAGCTCAGGAACACAGGCCTGCTACACTGAATGAGTAAGGTGGCATATGGGTGTGCTAGTTGGTCAGTGGGTGTATGGGGAAATTTGTCCAGTGGGGGATTGGTCCATGGGAAAAACAGGTCCATTATTTAATAGGACGATGTGGAAAAAGTTCATTATTATATACATCATTAAGGGCAGTGGGCCTAACTGAAAACACTGAGGGACTGTAAGTCCATGGAGAAAAGAGGAGCATAGATGGGAAAATATGTCCATGAAATGAGAATAGATCCATGGGAAGTCATTCAATAGAAAATATGTCATGAAGGAGAAATAGGTCAATGGCTGAAAATTGATCCCTTGGAGAAAATACGTCCATGAGGGAATTAAATTCATGGAGGAAATAGATCCATGGTGGAACTAGGTCCATGGGGGAATATAGGTCCATGAGGCAAAAAGAAAGATCCAGGGCAGAAATGGGTTCATGAAGGAAGCTTGATCTATCAAGAACGTAGGTACAATTAGGAAATAGCTACATTAAGGAAAATACATTCAAGAGGGAAATGGGTACATGGGGAAAATGGATCAAAGGAGAAAATAATTCAGCGGAGGAAAATGGTTCAGTAGGATGAAAATACGCCAGTGGAGGAAAATAGGTTGTTGCTGATGTTGTTGAACCCCAGTCTGCCTGATCAAGCCAAACCATCGACTTAGATCAGCAATTGCCCCTAAGGGATTGTTCCAGAGGTTTCTCTGCACCAATATTATGTCTATGGGCAGAGCTTTATTATGTACTAAGTTGTGCGGGCCTATTCTACAAGTAGGGCATTTGTCATCCGTGATTCCACCCAGCTCAGATCTATGCTGGTAGCTGAAGAGGGATGGGTAATGTCCTTATGTTAGCCCAGCTAGATCAGCTCGATCTTATCCATTTACAGACACCTTCAATGGGTGGATGTCAGGAAGGCAGGCTTGTAATACAGTGTTCTGGTTCTATCTATCTATCTATTGCTAGACGCCTCAATCCCGTTTGGGGTGGCCACAAACAAATCGCCTCCAAGTCGCCCTGTCCCCCGCCATTTCACTGCCCTGCTCCCAACTCACACCCCCTCTCTCATATACCTCTCCACCCCATCCCTCCATCTCATCCTCGGCCTCCCCCTCCCTCTTCCCCCCTCCACCTCACTCACATACACTCTCTTCGTCAGTCTTTCACCCTCCATCCTCTCCACATGGCCAAACCACCTCAGTGTGTTCCTCATAAAGCTTCCTATCACATCCACATCCACACCACAACACTCCTTTATATCCTCATTCGTCAGCCTGTCTCTCCACGTGACTCCACAGGCTCCTCTTAAATAACTCATTTCTGGTTGCAGTGTTATATTTCCCTGAGTGTGAAGTGTACGCTATATGTAGGTATTTCTTCATTGTTAGTGTTGGAGTGTCTGGAGGTACACTATTGTTTTAGAGGCTTTGATAATGTTTGTGTGACAACTGCTTATTGGCTTAAGTGTGCTGCATGCCATGTAATGCCAGGAGTGTTGTGTGCTGGCACGGCCTGTTGCATACCAGTGCGTGCCTCCGATATCAAAGTAGTCTCTGACAGAGAGGAAGTTATATTTAGAGTGTAAGTGAGTCGTGGAAGAAGTTTTGGTGCAGCCAGCAGTGATTTTTAGGGTACTGTTTTCCACAGTTCACTAGATGTTGTACTGAGTAATAGATGGTGGGAACCCATGCAAAGGAGGAATAAGACATTACTGATTTTGTGAACTTTTTATAGTGTAAGGAAAGTGTTTATTTTTGTTGTCCAAAGTCTGGTTTTATGGTTTCCCTGGGTGCATTGACTCTGGAAGTGCACTGCCTTTTGATGTCTATGAGGAGGTCCTTGAAGGTACATCTAGTGTCATTTTTCACCACATGGATGTTGACGGAGGATGTGTGTGGCACATTTGTATTGTTAAGTGTTATGTGAGTTGGCTACTTGTGTTCATGTTTACTGCTGGTGATGAGTTTGGTGACGTACTTGGCTGACGCGACCGTCAGCCTAATGTCCTCTATCCAAGTTTGCAGTGTTGAGGTAGTCCTGTTTCAGTGTGCAGGCAGTGTCTGTAATGTGGTCTGTGGTTATTGTGATGATGTTAAATGCATATGAGGCAATGTTTGTAGGATGCTGGGTTATGGGAATAGTACAGTATGCATGTATAGGCTGACGAGTGAGGGTAAGAGAACAGAGCATTGTGGAACTGTTAAGAATTTTTTTTTTTTTTTTCGCAATGGCTTGCCCTGAGATGTGCTTGTTTACCAGATAAATAGTTGTCAGGCCAATGTTTGTTGTTATTCTTCATGCTTGCATTGTAACTGTATTTCTAATGTTGTACCATCCTGGAAAAATGACTGTCTTGTTTGTGTTTTGACTTAGTAGATGATTGGTTCTGGGTGTGTAGATGTATGAATTGTGTCTGATATTCAGAGTCTGTTGTTCTTACTTAAATGTGCTTGGATAATTTTATCTTTACAGGAATGAGTCAAGTTCGTACAGTCCTGTGTATTATACCATTATTATCATACATATCCTTAATGTTTTGGTTGGTCAGCTGATGTGTCTACTTGGCCGAGCTTTTTTTCGCTCAATCTGCAGTGTGTGGTATTGCCCAAGTAGACACAAGGCTGATCTCCCTCCCGTTTTTTGTGCCTACTGTTACGTGTAATACGTGCATTGACTGATTGCTTGATTGTGTGTGTGTGTAATGTGGGGAAAAGTGGGGTGAAAAGGGGGACTTAGGTTGAATGTCCAGAACCAAATTCCATTTTCCCCATAGGTTTAGTTATTTGTATGGCACGGTTTTCTATGACGTAGACACAGTCCAGAACCAATTAGCCACACCTTAGGTGACTTGACTATATATATTATATATCGGTATATATATATATATATATATATATATATATATATATATATATATATATATATATATATATATATATATACACACACACACACACACACACACACACACACACACACATACATACAGGGTGTTACAAAAAGATGGATCCAATTTCAAAGCAGTATATTTCACGATGGCAACATGTTACAGTTGCACAAAAAGTTACAAACGGTATAATGAGTAATTAAGTTTCACTAACCATTTTATAAATGCCCTATGTACCTTCCACTTGCTGTATGGACAACATTGAGACAATAGTTGAATTTGCTGCAAATGCCTTTCAGGGTGTCATCTTTCACTGAAGTCACCGCTGCCGTGATTCTGTTTTGGGGGTCATCTAGATTAGTCGCTAATGGTGGCACAAAAATAGTGTTTGACGTATCCCCACAAGAAAAAGTCAAAGGGGGTATTGTCTGGGGATCTTGGGGGCTAAGAGTGTAGCGCCAAGTCTTGGGGTCCCATGCGACCTATCTAACGTTAATGCAGTATGTCATTTAGAAAACAATGAACCTGCAGGTGCCAATGTAGCATCCAGCAGTGGTTATTTGAAACTCTATGCCCTGCCCATTCAAGTGGTAAGAGTTTCTTTCATGGGCGATTCGTGGTTGCAGAGATATAGCAATTTCAAATTGGGTCCATCTTTTTGAAGCACTCTGTACTGTATATATATATATATATATATATATATATATATATATATATATATATATATATATACACAGTAATAACTCGATATACAGTACCAATAGATACAATTCCCCAGATTAACCCGCCGCGTGCCAGTGCCGTTTTAAAACGGTCTGACATAATTCCATGGCCAATACCAGTGCCGTTTTAAAACGGTTTAAAATAAAAAGCTTCACTGTGACTGGATTTTTCAAGATTCGCGGGTAAACATTGGCAGGAACGTAAGGTAACTGTTCCTCTATGATCCCCCAGTCTGTCAAGGCCATACACTCACTCACTCCCCCCCCTCAAACTTGCTCTGCCTCACTCTGCCTGTGTGCCTCATCCAGTGCTGTACATAGTGAAGGCATTTTGTAAATATTTTCATGTAAGTGTAAGTTGTAAATATTTTCTTGTAAGTGTAAGGACTATATAGTGAAGTCAAGTTGTAAATACCCTCTAGTAAGTGCCAGGACTGTATGTAATGAAGTCAGATTGTACCTATCTTCAAGTAAGTGTAAGATAATGCATTCACAGTGAGAAAGACATGCAAATTGTAATAGATGCTGAAGTAATAAGTAATCAAAAAAGTGTACTGAACATTGCTATGCCTTCCCAGCATAAATACCTGAGTATACCTTACATATAAAATGGCTTTCTTTCATGTACATGGTGAGCGTAAGAGAGCGGCTCTACCTGTACATGAGTATGCAGGACTCAATAAAGCTCATTTCTGAGCCTCGGTGAGCATTTTAACAGGGAAATTCGTTGTTTCCACATCAAAATCTATCATTTTAGCCAAAAAAAAAAAAAAAAGGTCAACATATGACTAGCTCTGGGGTGACCCATAGGGCTAAAAATAGCCAGCACGCGGCGTGTTAATGATGAAGGTAGAAATTGCATCATACCCCTCCTAACGATAGCCAAACCATGGTTTAACGATGGGTTTTGATTTTTCTTACCGATTTTGATGATACTTAAGACTAAAATTGTGCATTTAGATTGATTTATAAACTGTTTTTATACTTTGATTAATGTGTTTTAGCCATAGGTGGGGTGAACATTGTCATTTTGGAGTAGTTTACAAAGCTTGATTTTTTCCATACTAATATTGGACGATGTTCAGATCTGATATGTTGGTTTTAGTGAGTTATTTACATGTGTTAGATTACCTTCCTTGACAGCTGTCAGGCCATTTATATTGCCTTTAAACCTGTTTTTGGGCTCATCTGGGTGGGTTTTGGAATTGGTTTAGGGGGAAAACCCAAGGCAAGTAAACGGTCAACACTGAAATACATGTTATAAATCCCCTGATATATGATACCCCTCCTAATGATGGGGTTTTACCCAACCAATTAGATCGTTTAACCAGGGTATTCCTGTGTGTGTGTGTGTGTGTGTGTGTATATATATATATATATATATATATATATATATATATATATATATATATATATATATATATATATAAATTAGCAGAGACTTCACTTCACCTTAAAGAGATGTATGCAAATTAACCACAGGAGAGCACTTTCGTATATTACATCTTCAGACAGAGTGAGACAGAAACGTAAAGGGTACAGGTCTTTTATGCACACCCGCAGCAGGCAGTGGCACACAGAACAATGGATGACCTGAATTTTTACCTGTGGCTTAAATTATGGTCACCTGCAGCAGGGAGTGGAACACAACAAAGGATGACCTGAATCTAAAAATGCACGTGACAAAGGAAGAGGGAGTAGGAGGGGAGGAAAGGGGAGTGGGAGGGAGGGGGAAGGGGGAGGGGAGGAGGGGAAAGGGGAAGCGGAGAGGGGGGAGGGAGGAGGGGATAAATACTGCTGCTTAACTTAAGACCTAGAGGATTAATGCTTGGTGTGTCCCACACAGATGTGACTACATCACCAGGAGATGGCAGGGAACAATCACGTGTTAGTCTGGGGGATACTGCTTTAAAATTAATTCAGTTAAGAATTTATCACACTTAAAATGATCATAGCTCATGTTTACATTCTTTTCATATGTGCCAGATATTAGACAAGATTCTATTACATTTCTTTCATCTAAGCTTTTTCATCTTGCTAGAATCATGGAGCCTGTCCAGTCAATATGGTGATCACTGGATGCTTTGTGCTGAAATAAACCGCTACTCTGTTGGGCTGCCCTTATACTGTATTTATGTTGTGAGATTCTAGTTTCGAAATCTTTTCCAGATTGTCCTATATAAAATTGTTACAGCTTTTACACGGGATTTTATAAACAACGCCTGAATTACTGAAAGGGCTGATCTTGATGTAGATTTGTTTTGATGGTGTTCTCATATTTGAATACTACTTGAACATTGAATTTCCTCAGTATGTGAACATCATCAAGAACATTTTCATGGAAGGGGACGACAAGAGTTCTTTGAATATTCTGGCAATCTGGCTTATTAGTTTTCCCTTCAAGGAATTGTTTCTTGGCTGTATTGTGGCACTGAGTTAGTATGCTTTGTGAATATTTTAGCTTCTTTTCAATACTCTGAATCATTTATAGTTCATCATCTAAAAATTCTGGGTCTGAAATTCTATATGCTCTTAGGTACATGGATATGAACACAGATCTTTTTACATTAACCCGCCCCGTCCCGTTAACGTATGGGTACGTTGCAACGATTTGCATTTGCCAGTCCCAGTGACGTACCAGTATGTCGTGCAATTCCAAGGTCCCTAATTTGCACAATTTTCAATTTTCGCGCGTGATTTTTCGTATGTATACACGGGACACCTTCCTCTATTCCTCTACAAGATGCCAAGCAGGGACAATGCCTTACATCGCATAACCTACTCCCTCCCCCCCTCACGCCATTGTCTCGGCAATGGACCTGTTACCTGTGAGTGGGCTAGTAAAGATATTCAGGGCCAGAATGATTCCCCAATCGATGACAATGTGGAGGACAATGTTTGCATAGCATTAGAAGAAGAAACAGCCAGAAATAATGATCAGGTAATGTGGCAAAAAAAAGGTCAGGTATGGTGATTAGTTAGTGAGTGAAACAATGCTTATAATGCCTTTATTACCGCTTGAAAACCAATATACTCTCATGCTACATATACATTAGTACCAAGTAAATAAATAAATACAGTTTACGAGTGGATAAAATAGTTACCCTCCCATAGAACTCATTCTCTTTGGTGCCAGCATGTTAGAAAACCCAGTCAGGTAAGGAGGAACTCCTACCTGGATTGGGTATTTTAAACCTCAGGTGAGCGATTTCTCTATGAATTTGCGATGTTTCTCACCAAAAGCGAAGGTTTTAGCCCCCCCCAAAAAAATCGAAAATGCCTCGGAACTGGGGGATGTCGGAGGTGCGGAAAACCTCGGGACGTGACGGGTTAATATGATGGTTTGAATAGTAATGAACATGACATAATATTTGTAGGTTTTCTGTATACCTTAGTCTTCAAAACATTTTGGTCCCTGATAACTTTTACATCCAAAAATGGCAATTCATTATCCATTTCCATCTCATGAGTAAACTTAATCGATGGAACTAACGAATTTTATTGCAGGAGAAATTCATCAATGGGAAGACTGTTAGGCCAGAAGCACAGGATATCATCAACGTATCAGAGCCAAACTATGTTTTGCTCCCTTATGGAGGTCAGTAAATGTTTCTCAAAGTATTCCATGTAAATATTTACCAGAACATTCAAAGAACCCTTGTCCTCCCCTTCCATGAAAATTTTCTTGATGTTGTTCACATACTGAGGAAACTCAATGTACAAGTAGTATTCAAATATGAGAACACCATAAAAAAAAAAAAAACTCATCAAAAACAGGCCTTTCAGTAATTCAGGCGTTGTTTACAAAATCCCGTGTAAAAGCTGTAACAAATTTTACATAGGACAATCTGGAAAAGATTTGGAAACTAGAATCTCGCAACATAAATACAGTGTAAGGACAGCCTAACAGAGTAGTGGTTTATTTCAGCAAAAAGCATCCAGTGATCACCATATTGACTGGACAGGCTCCAAGATTCTAGCAAGATCAAAAAGCTTAGATGAAAGAAATGTAATAGAATCTTGTCTAATTTTTGGCACATATGAAGAGAATGTAAACATGAGCTATGGTCATTTTAAGTGTGATAAATTGTTAACTGAATTAATTTTAAAGCAGTATCCCCCAGACTAACACGTGATTGTTCCCTGTCATCTCCTGGTAGTGTAGTCACACCTTCGTGGGACACACCAAGCATTAATCCCGTAGGTCTTAAGTTAAGCAGCAGTATATATCCCCTCCTCCCTCCCCCCTCTCCCCTTCCCCCTTCCCCTCCTCCCCTTCCCCTTCCCTCTCCCTCCCACTCCCCTTTCCTCCCCTCCTCCTCCCTCCTTCTTTGTCACGTTCATTTTTAGATTCAGGTCATCCTTTGTTGTGTTCCACTCCCTGCTGCAGGTGACCATAATTTAAGCCGCAGGTAAAAATTCAGGTCATCCATTGTTCTGTGTGCCACTGCCTGCTGCGGGTGTGCATAAAAGACCTGTACCCTTTACGTTTCTGTCTCACTCTGTCTGAAGATGTAATTTACGAAAGTACTCACTGTCGCTCATTTCATTAGTTTGCATACATATATACTGGACAAAATAAGTTAGGGATCATGGACTATGTCAGTGATTCAAACTAAACCTTTGTACGTACATGGCAGAATGTATGAAACGCAAATGCTGACATCATTTTTCAACAATAGTTAATCAGAACTTCCGAATTCATTTATTGATTTGTTGGTCATAGTGCACAAAAAAAACATGTCACTGAATGACGTGAAGATCTCTGGCATGAAAGACAACTTGACCTTCACAGAACATGTCCAAAACTGACCCAGAGGCTCATCAATACTCGGTGTGACCTCCTTTTGCTCTCAGAACAGCCTGGCATCGGCGTTGCATACTCATGATGAGATTCACAATGTTCTGTTGTGGGAGATTGTTCCATTCCTCTCTCAGCGCATTCTCAAGGTCATCATGGGTCTGTGGTTGGTTTGGACGCTGGGAAAGTTGATGCTGAAGATGATCCCACACATGCTCGATGGGATTCAGGTCCGGTGAGACAGCAGGCCACTCCATATACCTTCCCTCTGCAGGTACTCCTGAACCACACGAGCATGATGGGGACGGTCGTTATCGTCCATGAGAATGAAATCAGGTCCTATTGCACCTGCAAACAACCTGACGACTGGGTGAAGAATTTCATCCCTGTACCGGAGAGCAGTCAGTGTGCCGTTCCTGATGGCTACCATGTCAGTGCGACCCCCCAGAGAGATCCCACCCCTAATCATCACAGAGCCGCCCCCAAACCGATTGTGTTCAGCCACCAATGCCTGGCTGTATCTCTGTCTGGCCTCTCTCCACACACGCCTACGACCATCGTGGAAGTCCAGGCAGAATCGGGACTCATCTGTGAACAGTACCGGCTCCCAACGTCGTCTATCCCAATTCACATGTTGACATGTGCATTCCAAGCGTCGTTGTCGAAGATGTGGGAGAAGTCTAGGACGCAGTACTGGCCTGTAAGCCCTGAGATTAGCAGCATGCAGTCTGTTTCTCAAAGTCTGGGGCGTAATGTGCAGGCCTGTGGCAACATTAAACTGAGTAGTCAGTCTTGGAGCCAACGTTACGATGTACCGGTCTTGGCGTTGCATTGTGGCACGGGGTCTGCCACTCCTAGGCCTCTCATTGACTGTACCAGTCCCCTGAAATCGTGTCCAGAGTCTAGAGATGACACTCTGGGACACACCGAAATGGAAAGCAACATCACACTGGGTTTCTCCAGCCTGAAGCATTCCGACTGCTTGACTGCGCTCATTTGCCTGTAAATGACGTCTTTTTGGTGGCATGCCTTTACTAAAGTCACATTCAATCGCTGTTCACCTTCACAATAATGTGGTGATGTCTGCTGACTGACTGTCTGCGTCACACTAACCAGAGTTTACCACATTTGTATCGTGCAGCTCACGAGCACGTGCAAATCGTGGTGAAGCATACAATGAACCGGAGTCAAGTCACAAAATGTGTGTTCAGTCCATACATATGTGGTATTTCACTACACATTATTCCCCACAACCTTAGCAAACCAAAATGCCCATGATCCCTAACTTATTTTGTCCAGTATATTTATCTATCTATCTATCTATATACCTAGGCTGCTTCCCCCAAGAAAAGGGAGGTAGCCGAGACAGGACGACACACTCCCCATTTACTCATCCATTCAAACATTCATTCGCATCTTAGCCTCAAACGGGAGAACGGACAGATCCTCACCGCACCACACCGCACAAGGGTCAACTACGCAATGCAATCAGTGACATCCGCAGCAGGGCCCGACAACAGAGCTGGTTTACCCCTGCCACATCATAACAGACTCATCTCCTTACCCGCACCTGACCGGAAATAGCTGATCAGACCAAATGCGGGAGAATATCCCCTCAGGGCTGTGTCATCACTTATTCATTCACAATTTCTCTCCATCTATTTCTGTCACGCACAGCCACTCTTCCTTGCTCAACAGACATCCCTCTCGCATCCAGTGCTCTCTTCACACTGTCCATTCATCCTATTTGTGGTCTTCCTCTCAGCCTTACACCTCTCACATCAGATCTAGTTAACTTTTTCACCAATCGCTCATTATCCATTCTCTCCATATGCCCAAACCATCGCAACACCCTCTGCTCAACTCTACCAGCCATCTCCCGAACAACTCCAGTTCTTCTTCGCACTTCATCATTCCGCACCGATCCATACGCGTCACTCCACACATACTCCTCAGACACCTCATCTCCATTACATTCAAACTTTTCCTCTCTGCTATACCCATATTCCATGTTTCAGCCCCATATAATGCAGTCGGTACCACAACACCCTCATACAGTCTTCTCTTTACATCCATTCTAAGCGAACGACATCTAAACACTTTTTTCATTCCTCCCAGCACCTTTCCTACTTCATTTATTCTAAACTTCACTTCTGCATCTATTCTTCCATCCACAGCAACATGTGACCCTAGATATTTAAAACAATCTACCTCCTCAAGCAACTCGCCATTCAAAACTATATTCATCCCCCTACCATCTACCAACCTCGTACACTTCATCACTTTACTCTTATTCTCATTTACTTTCAATTTCCTCATTTCACACACCCTTCCAAACTCCTCTACCAACTGTCTCAATCTCTCCTCTGAATCAGCCACCAGTGCAGTATCATCTGCAAACAGCAGCTGCTTCAGATTCCACTCTCCACCATCAACATTCACCAGACTCAGACCTCCACCTAAAACTCTTGCATTCACCTCCCTTACAACACTATCCATGTAAATATTAAACAACCAAGGCGACATCACACATCCCTGTCGCAGCCCCACTCTCACAGGAAACCAATCACTCACAGCATTTCCCACTCTTACACACGCTCTAATATTTACATAAAAACTTTTCACCTCTTTTAGTAACCTACCATCAAGTCCATACAATCTTAAAACAATCCACAAAGCCTCCCTATCAATTCTGTCATACGCTTTCTCTAAATCCATAAATGCCCAAAACACATCCTTGCCTTTCGCTAAATACTTTTCACACACTTGTCTCACCACAAACACCTGATCCACGCATCCCCTCCCTCTCCTAAAGCCACACCGCTCATCACCAATCACTCCCTCTGTACCCTCTCTAACTCTCATAATTAACACTCTGCATACACCTCACCTACAACACTCAACAGACTTTTACCCCTAAAGATAGTACATTCATACTTATCACCCTTGCCTTTAAAGAACGGGACCACACAAGCACTTACCCAGTCAACTGGCACCATACCTTTCACAAAGCACACATCCAACAGTCTTACTAACCAGTCAACAATAGTCACTCCACCACCCTTCAGGCATTCCACAGCACACCCATCCATACCTGCAGCTTTCCCTGTTTTCATCTCCTTTACTGCCTTCTCCACTTCCTCCTTCGTGATCAAAGAATCATTCAACTCTCCCAACACATTTATTCCTTGCACCCTTCCATCCGCCTCTACATTTAACAATCTTTCAAAATACTCTGCCCATCTCTTCCTTACTGCATCCATCTCAACATCCTTCCATCCTCTGCTTTTACTCGTTCTTCCTTCCCAAACTCTCCCTTTCGCACCCTTTTCACCTCCTTCCAAAACATTTTCTTATTCTGTTGAAAATTCTCTGTCAGCCACCTACCCCATCTCTCATCTGCTGCCACTTTAGCATCACGCACAGTCCTTCTCCCCCTATTCCTCTTTTCCTTATATCTCTCATATATATATATATATATATATATATATATATATATATATATATATATATATATATATATATATATATATATATATTATACAATGGTACCTCGCATTTAGCATGTTTCAAGTTAGCGATTTTTACGTTCAGAGATAGGTAAGAAAAAGTACCAATCCTTCACATTTAGCTACTGTCTTACACGTTTAGTAATGTGGGACGTGAAATGTGGGACGTGAAATGCCTTCCCCGTCTACTACCAGACCATAATTGTTATCATTGTTCTGAGCATCTGGAGACCTTGGTTGCTATATTTTCTCTCACAGTGCCGAGCATTTAGCATTTTTTGCTGGTGAGGAGATGTACAACCATATAGTAATGAGTCTGTATAATGTATTGCTAATAACTGGGCTTCATTTTCAGCACATAAAATAGGAATTCGGGGGTCGTAAGGGTGATTTTGAGGATGGGCACAGACTTAACTGACATTTTTCCCATATTAAGTACATTTCACATTTAGTGATTTTGTATTTAGCGATGGTTTCACCAGACTAATTAAATCGCTAAACATGAGGACCGCTGCATATCTATCTATCTATCTATCTATAAGCATACTTATATGTATATATAATTATATAAATAGATAGATAGATAGATAGATATAGATATAGATATATATCTGGAGCCACACACATACACACACACACACATATATATATATGGAGCCTTTGTGGTACAATGGTAGCGTGTGCATTTTCGTACATGGGAGAACGAGGGTTCGCACCCCACCAGGGTAGTAAACATTGGTAGCATTCTTCCAGATACGTACTGCTTTGGTGGACATAAGGGGTGCTGTTGTTGAACTAGTGTCGTGTACTATAAAGTATGCTTGCATACAGTCGGCTTGTGCGGGCCGATTGCACTTGGTTCACAGACTACACACACATCCAAAGCCACTCCAACACTACAATCACACTGACAAGCACTTCTCACCCTACATACAATCTCTATCAAAAGTCTAAGCCACTTGTTAGAGATACATAGCCTGTATCATTCTCACTTCGGTCGTGACAGACCAATCCTGCAATGGACACTCAAACGGCTGATGAAATTATATATATATATATATATATATATATATATATATATATATATATATATATATATATATATATATATATATATATATATATATATTTTCACATTATTACCAGTCGCAAGTGTGAATCTGTTATTTTCAATTTGATTGTCTGTGTGTCTGTGTTCTTACCCAATTGGTCTTACCTAATTGTATCTTTACAGGAATGAGTCAAGCTCCTACTATCCCGTGTCTTAAACCATATTTATCGTACATATCCTTAAATTTGTGAATTGTTTTGGCACACACTATTTCATTTGTTAGTGCATTCCACTGATCATTTGCTCTATTTGGGAAACTAAATTTTTTTACGTCTTTATCACCTCTCTTCTTATGCAGTTTTATGCAGTGTCCTCTTGCTGATGCTTCCCCATACGTTAAGTAATCATTTATGTCTATTTTCTCCTTCCCTGATATGCATTTATATGACATAATCATGTCACCTCTTTTCCTTCTCCCCTGTAATGTTGATAGATTCAGTTTATTTAGTCTTTCTTCGTAGCTTAGATCCCTTAAGCTTGGTATCCATCTTGTAGCGGCCCTTTGAAATTTTTCAATCTTGTCTATGTGTTTTTTGAGATGACGACTCCAGACTACTGATGCATACTCCAGGGTTGGTCTGCTGAATGATGTTATTTTCTTTCTTAGCATGTCTTCATTTATGTATGTGAACGCTATTCTCATATTGGTAAGCAGTGTATACATGTTCCGTACCTTCTCACTGATGTGGTCAGCCGGAGATAGTCTGTTATTGATAATCACACCTAGGTCCTTCTCTCTTTCTGATGTGTGTAGGGTTTTATTTCCTAACTTATAATCCAAATCAGGTCTATTTCCACTTTTACCAAACTTGATTACATCACACTTGTCCACACTGAATTCCATTTGTCATGTATTACTCCATTCATGAAGTTTATTTAATTCTTCTTGTAGCTCTTTACAAGAGTCTGTGTTAGTAATTCTCCTTAGTATTTTTGCATCATCTGCAAACATATTTAGATAGCTTTCATATCCAGTGTTACTGTCTATATCATTTATGTACACTAAAAACATGACTGGTGCCAGCACTGAGCCCTGTGGTACTCCACTAGTCACTTCTCTCCATGATGAGTAAATTCCCCTTAGTACTGTTCTCATTTCTCTTTTTATGAGAAAATCTTGCATCCAACAAAACAGTTTGCCTCGAATTCCTCCTTGATGGTACAGTTTCCATTTAAGTCTTTGGTGTGGTACTAGTTCAAATGCTTTCTTGAAATCTAAATAGATACTGTTCACCCATCCTTCTCTTTCCTGTAATGTGTTTGTTACTCTGTCATAGTAGCTCAACAGATTAGTAACACATGATTTTCCTTTTCTGAAACCAAACTGTCTTTCTGTTATCATATTGTGTTCTTCTAGATGATTTATCCAAGCTTTTCTTATAATCTTTTCTAATATCTTGCTTACAACACTGGTTAGCGATACTGGTCGGTAGTTGAGTGGATTTTGTCTATTCCCTTTCTTGAATAAAGGAACATTGTTTGCTTTCTTCCAAATATCAGGTAGTTTACCTTGTCTCAAGGATTTCTTGAAAATTAAAAATTACTTAACTCTTTTGCACATTCACGTAGCACCGAGCATGAAATTTCATCAGGACCATTTGCTTTTCCTTTGTCTAATTTACTTAGCTCCTCTTGTATTACTTTTTCTGATGTTTGTATATCTGGTAGTATGTGTGGTAATGCATGTTCCACATAATCCCTCTAAAAATTTTTCTCCTCTGTAAAAACTGATTGGAAATTCTTATTTAGTGCTTCACAAACATCCTTCTCTTGTGTATAGGTGATTCCCTCGTCCGTAATGGATTGTATTATATCTTTTATTTTGGTTTTGCTTCTGATGTAGCTGTAAAATAGCCTCAGTTGATCATTACTTTTATCTACGATATCCTCCTCAAACTGTTTTTGGGCTTCCCTCCTTATTCTTGTATAATCGTTTCTTGCCTGTTTATAATTGTTATATGCCCTTTCACTATTGTGTCTTCTCTATCTATTCCACAACAAATCTTTTTTTTTCTTTGGATTTTTTACATTCTGTATTGAACCATTTTTTTTTTAAATTATATTTTCTGCTTCTTTGTGCTGTGGGATGTTCTTTTGGACTCCTATTTCATAAAGTTCAAAGAATTTTTTATATATAGCATTTAAATCTTGTCCTCTAAGCTCGTTTTCCCAATCATTTTCTAAGAAGTACTTCTTTAAGTCATGATACTTTCCGTTTTTATAGTTCAGGCTCTTTTTGTAACTTTCATTGCTGTTAACAATGTCATATGCGATCCTGAAGTTGCAATTTAGTACTGCATGGTCACTTGCCGAATGGAGGGAGATATATATAAATTGTCAATATTGTTTTCTTGCCAAGTAAATATGAGATCTAGCATTGAGGGTACATTGACTCTCTTTTTTTAGTGCTTTCCCTTACATGTTGCGTTAGGAAAAACTTCTGCACGAGATCCAAGAGCTTTTGGTCCCAAAAGCTTTCTTGGCTTATTATATCCAGCGTATTCCAATTTATATTTGTATTAAAATCTCCAGTTAGTATAATTCTTTCCTATTTCTCTTACATTTTATGTAGTAATGCTCTTAAACTCTGAACTGTACTCTCTGGCAGGTCCTCATATTCGTCTCTTTCCCATGTGTTTGATCTGGGTGGCATGTACAAATTGGCTACAATTACTTTCCCTTCAGGTGTATTGATCTCTACTGCAATCAGTTCTACTTGTGACAGTATATCTAATTCTATTTCTTTGACTTTTATATTTTTCTTAGTTAATATTATAATTCCTCCTTTTTTTAAGTTCCTATCTCTTCTCCATATATTATATCTCTCTAACTTTAGGATGTCATTTGATATCCTTGGTGTTAATATTGTTTCAGTAAGGCATATTATATGTGGTTCATTTTTTCTGATCTTATCATTCATCTCTAATAATTTAGATACCATTCCATCCACATTTGAGTACATCAACTTAATCATCTTGTTTATATAATTGTCATGACTTGGTTCTGCTACCTTCCTCCTTTTTATTCCCTCCTGTTTATGTACCACTTTCGTACCTGCAATCCAATTACTGTGTAAACAAGTCCTCTGATCTTCCCTCATTTTTTGTTTTTGCTTCCTCCCTCTTCTCTTTCAGTAATTCCAGTTCCTCTTGTGTTAGGCATCTTTAGTATCTCCTCCACGGTGTTTACACTCCGGAAGGTTACCTTTAGAGGTCTTGTCTTGCTTTTCTCGTATTTCCCTAACCTTTTGTGTTCCTCTATGTCTTTACTATAGATTTCCTCTGATACTTCTTTCAATATGCTCATTACATTTGCTATCTCCTTTTTGTTTCTTGAGATCTTGTTTCTTACTGCTTCCTCTTCTATACCAGTGATTACTATAGATTTGTTGATATCTACTGAATCTGACTAGGATTGTTTTGGATTATTCTTTTCACTTCCTTTTTAATGTTTTTATTTTCTTCCACCCTTGTTTCTAAGTCTTGCTTTACTTTCACCATTTCAGCATATGTGGTTTCCACATCATTTTTGCAGCTTTGCACAGCTTCATTCACCTGTGTTATCTTCTCCTCAATATCACTGCTCTAATCTATCAGACTGCTTACTTGCCTAATTGTCTGTACTATTTTTGAACTCTTTCATAATACTCTCGTGGTTGACTACTGTACTTGCCATTCCACTAATTTTCCTCTTAAGTGTACCCACTTCTACTGTCAACTTATCTATGGTTGTGTCTTTCTTGTCGATTTCCTTTCTTAATTTTTCTATTTCTTCCTTTTGCAAGTGCATCTGTTTCTTAATTTCATCAATCTCATTCTGAAAAGCCATCTCTAGTCTGTGTACTCGTTCCACCAGTTTATTGTGAGTCTCCATTTCAACCAGTTCTTGGTAGAAATGATCATCCTGCTTCCTACCTTTATCCCTTTTCTTTTCCAAATTTATTTTACTAAAGTATGTGGTCATCCTTCAGTACTAAAAGCACATATACTGCTTACATTCTCTGGTGCAGTCGTAGACTAAACAAATGATCAGCTGATTCTGTGCATTCTTGCGTTACTTTGTTTTCTTTACTGTTTGTACAAGTCTTACTTAAAAACATCTTCTTTTTCATATTAGAACACCATTTAGTCTAACCTGGTACAGAGCTTGACTTATATAAAGATACTTATTTAGGTAATGCCACTGGCCAAGTTGGCCAGGTATGGAGTGGTGGCGACGTGCGTCTGCTCTCCTAAGTGCCTCGTGTGTGTCTGTCTGTCTGTGTGTTTGTCATCACAATAACTTCGCAACTGCTCAAAGTATCGTCACAAAGTTTTACAGGTGTGTACTTGTAGTATGGAAACAAAAAAATTATCACGAGTTTGAAACTGGTGCAAGTAGTTCAAGGTGTGTGTGTCTGTTACCAGGATAACTTCGCAACAGCTGAAGATATCATCATACAATTTTATTGGTGTATAGTAGGGATGAAAATCTACTACGAGTATTGTTGTCAGTTTGCTGTCTGTCTGACTGTATGTATGTTTGTTAGCATGATAACTTTGCAACCGATCAAGGTATCACCACAAATTCTACAGGTGTGTAGTAGGGATGAAAATCTTCTACGAGTTTGAAATTGGCAGAAGTAGGTCAAGATCTGTGTTTCTCTTACTATGATAAATTTGCTACAGCTCAAGATATCATCTCAAAATTTTATTGGTGTGTAGATGACATGAAAATCTCTGATCTCAAAATTGGTGAAAGGAGATGAAGGTCAAGGTCATGTTCCGAGCTGTGCTAGATATATGTCGGCTTGCGACTGGTGTGATTCCTCTCTTGGGGGCGCCTCTAGTATTATATACAGTATGATATAAATACATAGATAAGTATAGGTGTACATATAAATATACGTAAATATGTATATGTATACCATCTCTGCACAAACTCCCATAGCAAGGATGGCACCTGTTGTTTCATCAAATCTGAATTTGCAGTTGACACTGTTTTTGAACTCCACTCCAACTAATTTTGATTATTCACTCTATAAAGTAAATTAACTAAATATTGTCAAATACATATGTTTAGTCTACTGCTTCCCCAATGCTTCTTCAGAACCCAGTGCATTTGACTCCATATCCATGGAGCTGACTAACCTTAAGCTCACCCTTATCACTGAAGTTACCATTTTGGGTGATTTTAACGTTCATATATAGAATGTTTGGAGCCTCTATGGTACAGTGGTAAAGTGTGCGGTTTTCGTACACTTAAGAATGAGGGTTCGCGCCCCGCCATGGTAATAAATTTTACGAGCATTCTTCTGGCCACGTACTGTTTGGCGGACATCAGGGGTGCTGTGGTTGAACCAGTGTCACATACTATAAAGTATGCTTGCACCCAATCGATTTGTGCAGGCTGATTACACTTGGTTCACAAACTACACACACATCCAAAGCCACTACAACACTACAATTACACCTACAAGCAATTCTCACCCTCCATACAATCTCTACCAGACAGCCTAAGCCACTCGGTAGAGATACATTGGCTGAATCGTCCCCATTTTGGTAGGGATAGGCCGGTCCTGCAGTGGACACTCAAATGGCTGTTGAGATGAGATGAGATGAGATACAGAATGGTTATTGCATTCTGCCAGGACTGACAATACTGGTCTAGAGTGTGAGCTATTTCCAGAAACGTTTAATCTCATGTCACTGGTAAAGCAACAAACAAGAATAACTGATAATCCTGACCATAATGTCTATCTCTTGAATTTATTCCAGACAGATTATCTAGATCAGTACAGAGTACAAGTACTGTCATCACTTGGATCCTCAGACCACAGTGTCATCAAAGCCTCATTAGTGAGGTCTCCAATCCTCAACATGCTGATCTTCTAAGGGTGACCCAATGGCTCTTTGACAGGGCAGACTAGGATGGATTCAGAAATTATCTTGCTGATATTCCATGGCAGTCGTTCTTCTCTAGTGACATAAATCTACCAAGGCCCACATTAATGACTTAAGCAAGCTGGTATGGAATTATTCATACCAGGTCAACAGTTTACTAGAAGATCTGACTCCTCAAAATCGTTTGATAGCAACTGTACCAGAGCAATGGCCCAAAAGTCACAGGCATATAACTTTTACTTAAACTGAAAAAAAAAAAAAAAATCTGAATCACTCAGTCATTTTAAAGTTGCTAGAAACCATGCAAAAGCAGTAATAAATCTCTCTATGTCAATCTTTCATCACAACCAAGCATTCAAACTACTAAACAGTCCTAACGACAATAAAATATTCTGGTCAACTCTCAGTTCTTTCAATAATAACTTTAACAAGTCATCACCCATTCCCCCAATAATATCTACAGATGGTAACATTACAAATAACCCTCGTGGTAAAACAAATATCCTTGACAGTGCATTTGCCAGAAATTCTACGTTAAAAGAAGTAAACCAGAACGTCCCAGTAGTACAGCTTGACTACTGCTCCACTCAAAGTACAGACTAGATATGTAAAATCCATCCTAGACAGTTTACCAACCAACAAAGCTCCAGGTCCAAATAGAATTCCTCCAATAGTTTTGAAAAAGTGCTCCCAGAACTTATTTCTGTTCTAGCTAAATTATACATATTATGCATACATACCGTACTTCTTTATTCCCTAATTCTTGGAAAGAAGCCAATATCCACCCAGTTCCGAAGAAGGGAAACTCCAGGCCCAGATGGAATTCCTGCAATTGTTTTGAAAAAGTTCTCCCAGAACTTGCTTCTGTTTTAGCTAAATTATTCTGACTATGCAGACATGCATCTTCATTCCCTAATTCTCGGAAAGAAGCCAATATCCACCCAGTTTCGAAGAACAGAAGTTCCCCTGACCCTTCTAATTAAAGATCACTAGCTATCACATCTTGTTTGGGTAAAGTATTTGAAATTATAATGAAAAATCACATACTTAAACATCTTAAATCCAACTACTTAATTAGTGATAAACAGTACGATTTTCGCCAAGGAAGATCCACCATTGATATACTTAATCTCCTGACTCACACCATCCATCAGTCAATTGACCAACATGGAGAAACTCATGCAGTAGCCCTTGATATTTCTAAAGCTTTTGAAACGTTGTGGCACCGTTCCCTGCAATCCAAACTCCCTTGCTATTGACTAACGTCTTTTGTTCCTCTGATTTCCTCGTATCTCAGCAACAGAAAGATAAAAGTAGATGATGTATATTCCAATTTCCACTCATTTAATGCTTGTGTGCCACAAGGATCACTTCTGGCTCCAACCATATTCCTAATTCATATTATTGATCTCTTATCTGTCACTCACAATCTAATACATTCATATGCTGATGACTCAAACACTTCGCCGTTCATTCACATTTAAACACCCATTCACAAAGTTTAATATATCTAACTCACAACTCGGAACAGCCATCTCCATAAATCAAGACTTGTGCTATCCAGAATCACCGAATGGGTACAAAATAATGTTGCCTCATTTTACTAAAAGACATATTGCCAGATTCCTATATTACCTTCAGTGCTACTAATATTCCTATCTCCAAAAGAATTGAAATCGTTGGTGCTTCAATTAAAATGCCCAGAGTTATACCTCTCATGTCAGATCACATCAGTAACCTCCTCAAAGATACTTGGAATATTGTACAGAGTTCATAGCTTCTTCAATGACAAGCAATTAGCTATAGTTCATGAGAGTCATGTGCATTCTCAGCTGGAATATTGCTCATCCTTGTGGAATGGATGTGGAGAGGTTGCACTAAAATAACTAGACAAACTTCAGACCAAAGCTATTAGAAGTATTATCCCGTCCAGTGCCAAGTCTGTACCTGGTATGGACAACCAAACACTGCTAGCCATGCCAGGTCCATACCTGCCATAAACTCGATTTGGGGGACTCTTCTGTGGACTTTTCTCGGTCTGCTCTAATTGCTTGACTGAAAACGGGAGCAGACACCTTCCTCCACCCTGCCTACGAGTTGGAGGTGGCCGTGGGGGTAGGGGTCCTGCCAGCTCTGACAAGTCAGTCTAAGAGTGAATTCGAAGTTTCATCATATTGTGCTGCTCTACTAAGGATACAGTGCATTCTTCTGAGTTCCAGGAAAAGCTAGATGCTATTGATACTGATGAACTAATGGAAAGTGATGCCTCAGTGGTCGATGATAGCGATAGTGACTCCACTTATGTGGCATCTAAGGAAAGTACCTCTGGTGAGGATGTCATTAGTGTTCCCACACCAGGGAAACCAGCACATGGATACATTTTTGTGTGAGGTGCAATGCAGCCAGCTCTTGTTTATCCATCATCAGGTGCTTAGCGTCGCCTTTATGAGAACAGTGATGAGGACGAGGAGGAAGAAATGGGAGGTAAAAAATTAGTGAGAGATTGGTTGGTGAGGCTAGGAAAAGGCAAGAGGTTTAGGATCAGTGAGGGTGTAGGTGGTGGCAGTGACCTCACTCTTCGCAGACCCTTGGGGCATGGCCAGCCAACCTCCACTCTCCCCTCACCCTCACTTCTGACTTGCCCATCCTCCTTCCCTCCCTCCATAGCTGCCCACCTTTTTCTCCTCCAGCCCCCCAATATACTGATAAAGGGAAGGGTTTAATGCACGGCAAGTGCCATGTCATAGGTTGGCACGGGAAACCTGTCCCTGTCCTGCACTCTGCCACCACCCGCACCTTGCCACACTCGACCCAAGATTCCACCACTCCCAGACATCGCCCACTCACTGCACGCCACCTTCTCCAAGCACCGTGGCAACACAGGCCATCACATCACTCCCTGATACACCTGGTCCCAGCACACCTGTCACTCATAGCAGCATCCCTGCTTCTTCGGCCTAAGGCACTTTGTTGCCTGGTCATGACAGTGTGTATAAGACGTGGGAGTGGAAGGATGGGAGTTCCCTCACTCCAGAACACCATTAATTTACTGATGGCGTTACTGCAGGTTGCTTAGTGCCTTCCCTGACAAGCACCTCACAGAGGAAGGAGTTTTTTTTATAACTTCATGCCAGTGAGTCTAGTCACATATATTGCCAAAGCAACTAATGCATACCAAGGGTTCTGTGTCAAGGTAAGGTTGCAACCAAACACTTTCATATTTTTACTTAGTTTCCTCTTACCATTATTGAATTTTGTGAGTTTTTGATGCTTGTGGTGTTGATGGGGATTGTCAGGAGGACTGACATGTGGAAGTCTTGGTCCACAGATCCTTTCCCAATATTTGGAAAAGTCATGGCACGGAACTGGTTCCAGGCAATACTGAGCAACCTGCATTTACTAGACCATTTAGTGCCAGCCAGAGCACCAAAGGAGAATGTGATGAGGTGCATCCATTTGGTGTTAGCATCAGGCGTAGCTTCTCCACCTCCTTTAGTCCTTTCAGGAACCTGGTGATTGATGAGAGTTTGTCGCTATGGCGAGAAAAAATCAGCTTCAGACAATACATCAGAACAAAACGTCATCATTTTGGGTTCAAGATGTTCATGATGTGTGACTGCCGGACAGGGTACATCGAAGACACCATTTTATACAGTGGCAAGCACACTGAAATCATACCTGAACGAACCCTTGATGTGTCTGGAGCTGTTGTCTTCACCATCTTGGAGAAGTACCTAATTCGTGGACATGTGTTGTGAACTGACAACACCTCTCCCCCACTTGCCTACTTGCTAGCAAAGTACGAAACTGGACTGACTGGAACTCTAAAAAAAAATATGAGAGAGCATGTACTGCACATCGGACTTTTGAAAAAAAAAAAAAAAAGAGGTCCAGTTTTATGAGGCTAGCCGCATTCTCATTAGAGCTTGGGATGACAGGCGGGAGGTGTTCCAGGTGTCAACAGATGGGAAGCCACTCGTCCACCAGAGTAAAAGCACAGACCTGTGATGTAAGGCAGAGGAAAATATGGAAACCTGAGCCTGTGGAGGATTACAACCTCAACATGCGTCTGGTAGATCAATCTGATGTGATGAGATCCACCACTGAGTGCAAAAGGAAGTCAGTGAAGTGGTATAGGAAGTTATTTTTCCATCTTCTTCACCTCGTTGTCGTCAACTCCCACTCACTCTACTAACACGTCACGAGGATGAAAGAAGCCTGCAAACTTTTGCAAGAGGTCGCCCGTGAGGTACTGGATGACCATGAAGTAGACAGACCCGTTGTTGCAGTACCTTGCATGCCCACGGAGCAAGCACTTGCTCGTCTTCATGACAGCATTTCTGTTCTATTGTCAGTAATACAGAAAAAAGAAGAAACTGTCAGTGGCGATATAAGGTGTGTGCGACTACGACAAAGTGGCCACAGAGTAAGAAAAACGACACAAGATACGAGTGTGTGACGAGCGATGTTGGGCTGTGCTTTCCTCAGTGCTTCACAGACTACCACACAACAGAGAATTATTGAAAAATTGTGTGCTTGTGAGTGTATATAATGAATATAATGAACATTTAGTTAAATGCAAGTACATAGAAGTATGTCATATCAAGTAATGTAAAGTTTGTAGTGTAAGAAATGAGTGATCTAGCGTAAATAATCTGACCGTGTATAAAAAATAGAGATTATATTGCCATTATCGACTGTTTATAGTGCATTTGAGCAATATGATATACAAAATAAGTAAATGTGAAAATATGTCAGATTAGAACGAAACTCCAAATTCACATCATAATAGTTCCAAGAGTGACCATTTTACGTCAACCAGGCTCCCCTTTCAAACACCATTTAGTCCACGTATCACAAAGTCCACACCCGAGTCAATTATCTATCCAATCAGCCACTGACAGTTCCTGAAAGTAGTCATCTGATGCAATCGGGGTGCGACTGGGCCGATTAAGTCTACAGGAACGATGCACCAAAGGTTGCTTGCTGTCAAGGAACAATGAACACCTGTTTATGACCAGGAAGGAGCAAAGGTAAGCAATTTTACTATCACTAGTCTTATTTTTTTAAAACCCCAGGTCCATTCATCCAATAAAAAAGTACATGAAAAACTGGGGGCATAGTAGTCACTCTACCTCCTAGACCCTTAGCACAGCGGGTAAATGGCTGATGAGGGGTCTGGCATGGAACGGGTTAACCCCACTGTGGCTGTAAATCCGGAATTTTACATGAGCCCCTGGCTGATGCCGGAGCCATTTTCTGAAGCTTTGAAAATCGATTTTTTTTCCCTTGCCACATTGAAGAGGAAGGTCCAATGCACCTGGCGGTGCAAATTTCAGCTTCCTAGACCTATCCTGTGGCGTGCAATCGAACGCAGAAGTTACGTAATTTTGGGCAACTGATACTAGCCACAAGTATGTATTGCAGTGACGCAACATCGCACTTTTTTTTAATACAAAAAACATTGTCAGTGGTGCTGAAAAGGTGTGAAATAACTAGATATGCGTATTTTGAAGTTTTTCAGTATATAATATGCCAGGTTTGAATTTTAAAAATAATATATGAATTTATTTTGCATTTTTCAATGTTTATAGTGTTTATGGTAGTACTGACTTATTTTTGTAGTCTGGGTAGTGGAGTTTGTTGAAAAAGGGAGGCGAGAGTTTCTGTTCTCAAACCTAAATGAGATAAACGTCATCCCTTGACTGTACAGGATGGACGGTGAGAGTTGAAATGCGAGATGATCTTCCATTTGTGCCTCACACAAGTTGATTATACTCCATCTAAAATATCAAGTCACTTTAGGTGTGTGGTTTCTGACTGATACAATTGCAGCAGAGGCTGGTCACAGGGTTGTATGGTTAGGCCTCAGTCACACTGCAAGTACGACGTATCACAAACCACCCCCAACCTGCAAGTCGTGCGTGGTTTTGGTGAGATTTATGACCGGTCTGCATATGTCTCGATCTAGCCGCAGGCCTCCATGGTGACCAAAAAAACGTCGTGAGGTTTTTCGTGCTGCACGAAAAGCCTCCCTGCGACCACCGATGTTGTGGCACGGAAGCTGCTCAGTGGGCAGCTGGACTGCATCTGGCCAGCTTACGGACTGCGACTGGTCGGCGACACCTGATTTTTAAGCGGTGGTTGCCATCCGGACGGAGGCCGGTCGCCGGTCGCTGTGTGCAGTGGCCGTCCGCACTCCGACAATGCGACAAGTGGACTGCGGCAGCCGCCGTCCACAAGCCTCCTGTCCGGGGTGGTGCTTGAAGTCCGGCCGCCGTCCAGATGGCGATCGGGAGTGACGGACGATACTCGATTTTTTCTGTAATCAATTATTTCGATTACTTTTGTGGTCAGTAATCGATTACTTTTCCATTACTTTTACCTTAAAATAGATATTATATGGGTAAATTGAGAAAGTACAGTATAAGATAAAATGTTATGGCTTCATTGTAGTCTCTCTCTCTCTCTCTCTCTCTCTCTCCAAGCATTAAATTAAAGAAAAAGATCCAGGAAAAGTGAAAACATTATTAATACCTGAAAATTTAATTAACCAGTAATCAGATCTGCTAAGCCGCCTGCCACACAGTCACATGCTGCCACACAGCTGGAAGCTGTGCAGTGCACATCCATCACAGTCTACACAGTACACAGTAGTAGCCTACATAGAAACTGCACATACGAGTCTGTTGTTGTATTAGATTTGTCTTCTCCAATGCCTGAGGCCCTGGCATTTTATTCTGCTTGTACATACACGTTATGAATTCACAGTTACTTCTTTTTTACATATATCTATGAATCAATGCGTTTATTTTAAAACAGATTAATATGTATAGGGTAAAATCCAACGAAATGCACGTGTCTGTAAGATATATTTGCTGTGTAATTTAGGCTGGGAGTAATCATTTGGTAATCGATTACTGGGAAATATAATCGATTAGTGAAAAATTTTACCTAGTAATCGATGTATTCGATTAGAAGTAATCGATTACGCCCACCACTAGCGATCGGTCGAGCGACAGGTGGTGGGCTGGACCGAGACCAGCCGCCGCCCAATCCTTGGCTGGTGTCAGTCTAGTGGTCGTGGTCTAAACCGCAACAGGACGTGGACCGGCTGCCGTTTGTCAGCGGCCTGCTGTCGACCGGCCGGCCACCTGTCAGTGTCTTGACCTGTGTGTACCTGGCCATGGTCGCCGTTCGGCTGCCCACTGGACGGACGCTGAATGGACACTGGACGACCACCGGTAGCCTATCAGTAGCACGACTGCTCGGAGACTTCCGTGGTCGGGGACTAGTTTTGCAATTTTCAGGTTTGCGACAAGTCGTACCTGCAGTGTGACTGGGGCTTTTCCACCATACCACTGCCAGTATTACCCTATTGAGCTTATTTGGGCTCAGATAGAATCCTACACAGCTAACAGGAACACTTTCAAATGACTGATCTGAAACTTCTTGTTAAAGAAACTATGAAGAAAGTAACACTGCAATATTGGACAGAAGCAGTGAAACATGCTGAACGGCTTCAGGAAAGTGATGCAAGGCTAGACATAGCGGTTGATGATTTTGTTGATTCATTTGTTATCAACATCACAGAAAGTTCTGATGATGAATTTTCTGATTAAAACTCTGAGAGATGATTAGGCCTATCGGGAAAATCTCTTAAAAAAAAAAAAAAAGCGCACATAGACTTTACCTCATGGGTGGTGTGGAAGAAAAGTCAAAACAAGAGAATTTTCTAGAGAGAGAGAGAGAGAGAGAGAGAGGTTGGGTATTACTGTACAGTGTGTGAATAAGGATGAGGAAGTGTAAACAGGGTAGGGTGAGTAAGGCACGATGAAAAAGGTAGGGCGAGGCAGGGTAGGAGGGAGGGAGAGAGAGAGAGAGAGAGAGAGAGAGAGTAGGTGGCGGGGGTAATATGGCAATGCAGCTAGCGGTCATACGCCTGAGGTGGCCACACCTAAAGTGACTCGATATTTTAGATGGAGTATAGCAAGAAGGGAAGGGAGGCTTTTCCACCCACTAAAGCATCACGTGAACATGGGAAACTTTCCTGTTATGCTTGTAAAAGGCAAAAAATATGTAACATGATTCAAAACAGGACAACAAACCTGAGCAAATAGGTAAATAATACCAAACAAAAATTAATTTTTCTTATATTTTCATGTCTTTCTTTGTTTATGCCTGTGTTTACTTATTAATGGTAAACAGAGTGGTTGTGTATGTTTCACAAGGGAGGAGAAAGATAATATTTTCTGTCTGGGTCGAGGTAATGGGTATAACCAGGTGTATTTAGGCATGGCCACGAGTGAAAAATTGTACATCCACTCATCAAGGCAGCAGGTGGATAACTGACAAAAGAGGTGTGAGAGCATGAAGTGAAGGTCAGTTTCATGTCCCAGATATTCGTTCACCTCCCAACAACTTTCACAGTTTTCTACAAGTCGTACTGCATGGAATGATCCAAACAAGTACAACAAACTTGAACAAACTACATGCACAGTACACACTACACTTTCTTTTCCAAAAAAAAAAAAGAAAAAAAAACATCATGGCACAACACGTGACCTCGGAGTCCCCTGGGGGGGGGGGACCATAAATGCCCCCACCTTCCACCCATCTCCCGGTGATGACTCGAGTTGCCTGGAACCATTGTCTGATTCTCTTCTTCCTCATTTCTGCAACATTCGTGGCCTTTTCCTCCAACTTTCGCTCTGTTGAGCACCACCTCTCATTCTCTAAACCTCACCTTTTTTTCTAACTGAGACTCAGCAGTCTGAGGCAACTGACAGCAGACCCTTTTCTGTATCCTCCTACTTTCTCTACAATCATTTCAAAGCCAAAGGTAGATGTTGTGTATATATTCGCAACGACATACCTTGCTCTAGTGTTCCTGAACTCGATTCTTCTGAATTCTCTACACTCTGGCTTCGGCTTTCCTGTCATCCTCTGACTAAATATATCTGTGCTGTTTACTTATTTCCTAATTCTACTGACTATCAAAAGTTCTTACTATCTTACTCTACGATGGAACACATTCTATCCATTTCTCTTTTCTCTGAAATCTCCATTCTAGGAGATTTCAATGTTCACCACCACCTTTGGCTCTCCTCTCCTTTCACTGATCCACCTGGTGAACAAGCCTACACCTTTTCTATCCTTAATGACCAAGAGCAGCTTGTACAGCACCCAGCCCCTATCCCCAATTGCCTTGGAGAGAACTCCAACATACTTGATCTCTTCTTTACAACTAATCCTTCTGCTTACACTGTTAATCTTTTCTCTACGTTGGGCTCCTCAGATCACAACCTTATCACCTTAACCTGTCCTATCTCTCCAGTACGACCTGTGGACCCTCCAAAGAAATGTCGTCTGTGACACTTTGGAGCTGTGGATTGGGAGGTCCTCAGGCAGTACTTCTATGATTTTCCATGGAATGATTATTGCGTCCATGGCCGAGAGGCATCTAAGTGTGCCTTGCACATTACGGAGGTTATTCTCTCAGGCATGGAAGCATATAATCCTTTCTCATATCCTTTGACTTACGCAAGAAAGCCTTGGATTAATCATGCTTGTTTAAATGCTGTCTGCAACAAGGAGAGGGCCTATAAAAGGTACCGGAGTCAACCCACCCCTGAATCACATCTTTTATACCTTTCTGCCTTAAATCATACTAAGTCTGTTCTTCGCTCTGCTAAAAATAATTTCATCCGTACTAAATGCTCTCAACTCTCCAACTCGAATTCTTCCTGTTCCTTCTGGCACCTTGCCAAACCCTTTCTAACAACTTTACCTCATCATCTTTCCCTCCTCTTTTCTACTCTGATGGCTCTTTAGCTATTTCTTCTACTGATAAATCAGAATTCTTCACTCAGACCTTTTCCTCCAATTCCTCCTTAGACGATTCCGGTGCTGTTCCTCCATCACTTCCCCCCTCTGACTTCCTCATGGCTGACATTAAAATTTCTTCAGTTGATGTATATTCTGCCATCACTGGCCTCAGTAACAACAAGGCATATGGGCCTGATGGGGTCCCACCTGTTGTTCTCAAGAACTGTGCTTCTGTGCTTACACCCTGCCTAGGCAAACTCTTTCACCTTTGTCTATCAACTTGTACCTTTCCTTCTTGCTGGAAGTTTGCTTTCATTCAGCCAGTCCCAAAGAAGGGTGACCATTCCCAACCCTCTAACTATCGTCCAATTGCTTTCCTGTACCTCAAAAGTTTTCGAGTCAATATTTAATAGAAAAATTTTAACACATCTTTCCTATCACAACCTTCTTTCTGATCATCAGTATGGGTTCTGTCAGGAACGCTCCGCTGGCGATCTTCTCACCTACCTTTCAGACTCCTTGTCATCCTCCTTTCGGGATTTTGGCGACAGCTTTGCCATTGCACTTGACATCTCTAAGGCTTTCGATTGAGTCTAACATAAATCTTTAATTTCCAAACTGCCCTCTCACGGTTTCTATCCTTCTATCTCTGCCTTCATCTCTAGCTTCCTTTCTGGTCGTTCTATAGCTGCTGTTGTAGACGGCCATCGTTCTTTTCCTCGATCTATCAACGGTGGTGTTCCTCAGGGCTCTGTCCTATCACCAACTCACTTCCTTTTATTCATCAATGACCTTCTAAGCTGTAATCTAACCCTATCTACTCATACGCTTATGACTCCACCCTTCACCTATCTGTTCAGTTCCCGCATCGTCCATCTCAGCATTTACTTCAACAAACAAGGGATGAGGCTATGGCACACCTAATGTCTGACTTGGCTCGTATCTCTGACTGGGGTAAAATAGTCTGGTTGTTTTTAATGCATCAAACACTCAGTTTTTACACCTATCAACCTGACAAAATCTTCCACAGGTAAACCCACTAATGTTTAATAATATTCAGCTTAATCCTGCATCATCCTTGAACATGCTTGGGGTTTCATTTACTCGGACTTATCTTGGAAAGATCATATTACATCCCTTGTCAAATCTGCTTCCAAGAGATTGGGTATGCTAAGCCGACTCCATTCCTTCTTTACCCCTGCACAATTGTTGGCTCTATACAGGGGTTTTATCTGCCCCTGTGTGGAGTACAACTCTCATGTGTGGGGAAGCTCCCCACATAACAGCTCGTAATAGGGTAAAGTCAAAGGCTTTTTGTGTCATTAACTCTCCTCCTCTTACTGATTCTCTTCGCTGCACTGTTGCATCTTTGTCTCTTTTCTGCCGTTACTTCAATGGTCACTGCTCCTCTGATCTATCTGCATGGATTCCTCCACGTCTACAACGGGTGCATAGCACCCTTCTACTAGCAAACTCTCATCCCGTTTCTGTCCAACTCTCTAATGCAAGAGTTAACCGTTACTCCCAGTCCTTCCTTTATGCAACAGGTCAACTCTGGGACTGTCTCCCTCTGTCTGCATTTACTGCTTCCTGTGATCTCCAGTCTTTCAAATGCAGTATGTCCAGGCATCTCGAAATGATCGGATCTTGAATTTGGCTCTCTCTTGTATTTTGTTTTTGTCTTGGAAGGAATAATAATAGCGTGCCCACGGCCTTTGGTTCCTTCTTCCTCGCATAATAAAGAAAATAGGTAAAGATTCCAAGACAAAAATGTATTTTTCTCTTCTCATGTCTTTTTTGTTTATGCCTGTATTTATTCATAATCGTAAACAGGGTAGTTGTGTGTGTTTTGCAAGGAAGGACAACGATGATATTTTCTGTCTGGGTCGAGATAATGGGTGTAGTTGTGCTTGTTTAGGCATGGCCACGGGCGAAAAAATCGATTATCCACTCATCACAGCAGCAGGCTCTGAACTGCTTGATGGGATGTATGGGGGTGTAGTGTAGGTCAGTCTCAAGACGTTCAGAACGTTCATTCACTTCCCAAAAATTTTCACTGTTTTTTTATAGGCTGTGTTCAAGCAATGCCTGCGGCCATTTATCGGCTAAACATCATTTGACGCCGGTGGTCATGGAGGGGTTAATAACCCTTCTATTACAAATAAACTACCTCCCCTACAAATAAGAAGAAATGTTACCCTCCTTGCATTATTTTACTGATACTTTTATGGCAAATGCTCATACGAAGCTGCGTCCATTGTGTCACCTCTCCTTGTCTTCCTCCTTGCCACTCGAGCATCTGGTAGTGCTCATATCTGGAATGTCACAATGGGATATTGCAGAACATCTGCCTATGAGAAATCTTTTGTTCCCCAAACAGCATCTCTTTGAAACTCGCTTCCCCAGAGCTGTTTCCTCCCAAACATCAACCTACAGCTGTTCAAGTCCAAGTGTTATAGTTTTTTTTTTTTTTTTTTTTTTTTTTGAGGGACACCTGTAGTCTGGTGTATAGATTATTTTTTCAATTAAATTGTTTTTCCTTACTCTGTTCTATCATTTAAATATTATATATATATATATATATATATATATATATATATATATATATATGTGTGTGTGTGTGTGTGTGTGTGTGTGTGACTCTTTGGTCTTGTAATATGTAAGACTTGAGTTTTGGTTAAAGTTATTGTGCTAATCGAAGAGAAGGAGGAGTTAAAGATGAATACAGGGAGTTGCTCTTGATTTATTATCTTCAAAGAAAGTCTAAGCTGAGCACTGTATATATTACACAGGGACTTAATTTACTAAGTCTCGTCGGACCCCTCTTCTTACTTGCTCTTTCCATTACCTGTCGGTTCTATGGCTAGCCCCCTTCTCCTCTCTGATTCCTACATTCTCGTTTAGCAGGGGTCGTGTCACATGGGCTATACTGTCTTGGAAGCTGCTAGAACTCTGTATGTGTGTGTGTGTAAGTACTGCTTCCGGTGTACTTCTAGCATTCCTTCACTTAAGAGTTGCAAGCTCATTTCCTTTTTGGTTGATTCTCGCTAATACACTTCCTATCTCACACCCTGGCTTGGTGCTTCTATCTATCTATCTGTCTATCTATCTATGAGTTGTATTATTATAATACGGAGTCCTGACATCGCTCTGTCACGCCAGCTGGCAGTCCTCTGACAGCAATCATCATTGACATATGCTAATCTATTAATACATAACACTGATTATAATATTATATAGACATAATATTCGTGATAATATTGTACTGGCTTAATAATATTCTAGAAACATAATACATTTTAAACAAATTGTATACATAATTAAACAAATGCATTATAGTTAAACTGATTATTAAATATTGTATAACATATTATAAAATGTGTATGCATAACAGACATACGCATATAATTGTGCAATGGTAATACTGCAAGGTCATTACATATGGAATTATCCCTTTAGTAATGTCTAATATTTCACCTAACTTGTGTGATGATTCTGGTAATACAGAATTGTAATAACATTGTATGAATTGTTACACAATAACTGTAGGGGAGAAGGTGGTAATATGGACCACTTTTTTGTTTCAAGCAAAAACACCAATTTTAAAGGCAAAAACTACATCAATAACCGTCAGAAGTATTGACAAATTTGATCTTTATTATGCATTCAGAGTTATAATGAAAAAAATATATATAAAATATTCAAATGCCACAAGTTTTTATTCAAGCACTTCCAAAAGAGCGGGTCTTGGAAAATGGGGTGGTATTATGAAACTAATGGGGTGGTAATATGAAACAATTTTGAAAATAGTAACAAATAATATTTCTTTTTGTGAATACATAAATAACAATTTTACAGTGAAAATTTATGTTTAAGAACAGAAGTCACAAATGAAAATATCATTTTCACAACCACTACACAAGACATGGGCCCATCCCTGACACACTACACATTGAACCCATAGTTCTCCTGATTTGGACCTCCTGACCTTTTCTGAACAAAAAAGACAGTCTGCATCATCTCTTCCAGGATTTGCTTCTCCTACAATTTCTTCTAGCGAATTTGAACTTCCAGAAGACAGACTAATTCTCTCTTCTTCTTCAATAGAACTTTCATCCTCATCTCTGTCTTTTTGAAAAAAAAGTTTCTGTTTTACTTTTCTCACTCTTTCCTCCACCTCCTTTTTTCTTTTCTGTGTAGGCCTGGTTGACACTTTCAAAAAAAAAAAAAAATGGTGGTAATATGGAACAAGGTAAAAGGAATTGTGGTAATATGGAACACGCTGTTCCGTAATGCCACCCAACATCATTTTTAAAATGAATTAGCAGAAATTCTAGGCTAGAATTTTTTTCTAGAAAACTATGCCATATTAACAGGTGATCTTATGACTAATCAACACACTATATATCATAGTCCATATACATCAATTTATATAGGATAACAAGTTTTTAATTTTACCTGAAAAAAAGTTTCACTGAGTGAAAAGTAAACAATATCCTCTCAGAGCACCTCACCTCGAGTGACTGATTCCAGAACATTCTGGTGGCCTGTGGGGGAACTAATAGTTAAGTTTGATTACCAATGGACGGCAGCACTTTTCAGCTGAGATAAGGCCTGTTTAATATTACCACCCTGTTTCATATTCCCACCCTCTTCCCTATTGTACATAACTGTATTGTAATTGTTACATATCGTTTGTAGTTACATAACTGTAGCAAGTGCAACATAATTCTAGTAACTTTTCAGTAATATTGTAGTAACATTGTAGTAATACATAACTGTAACATTGTATGAATTGTTGCATAATTGTATTGTTACATAATAATTGTATTGTACATAATTGTATTCTAATTGTTACGTATCGTTTGTAGTTACGTAATTGTAACAACTGTAACATAATGCAATCGTTTGTCATTACATGATTGTAGTAATTGCAGTAATATTGTAGTAACTGCAGTCCTGACATCGCAGTCCTGAGGTCGATGATAGTGATGATGTGCCTTGCCACTGGCTCGTGGAGAACAACAATTTGCTTTTTGTTTCACTTATAGAATGAGTTTATGTGGTATTTTGGCATTTGTAGTAACACTTACACCTATTTTCATTTTTATTATGTGATCTTACTGTATTTTTTTCTTTTATGTATTGATTTTCTATAGTTTGTTTTTCTTCGTTTGTCAACGCTTTTTCGGTGTTGTCCAAGGTTGCATAATTGCTGGTTAATTCCCTTGGGACCCTTTTTTAAGGCTTAGTTTATATTGCACAGATATTGTTGAAAATGATATTATATAGCCCCATATTTTGTTATTTTTTATAAAAAATATATATACACTATAATTATACAGTATTAACTAAATACACTCACTTGATGTTCACTTGTATCTATCGTGGGCAATGTATGTGTCAGCATTGTGTGGAAATCTTTGTCTTCACGATTGTGTGGAAGATGTTTATTCTTGCTAACGTCATTTGTGTTGCCCATTTTATTTCTTTTCCTGGTTTTCCTTGTAACTTCATTTGTCTGTTTCCACTAGGTAGCTTTATTAATAAATTTTTAATACAGTTCTTTTAATTGCTCGCAGAGCAACTGTGATAGCATATTTTCTTAATTACTTTGTAGATGTAATAATGTATAGTTGTATGTATGAAACACGAATTTTATGTACAGGTATAAATGGTAACACTCGTTGGTAGTAAATATATGCTATAGTAAATGGATGAATAAATACAGTGTAGAATATTTAATGTTGGTGCAAGTATTTAGTAACTGAATTATGGAGGTAACTGAAGTAGGTATGTGTACATAAGTTGTAACTGTGCAGCACGTTTTATATGTTTGTGCAGGTGTTTTTTGTCTACCACTGTGTATTGGATAAATGAAGTAACTATGTAACTCACTAGTATTTACCGTGGTGGATATGGTGTGAGTGGTGGTGTCACACACGAGTTGACTGACGTGGCGTCATCTCAGCAAACACGCACAGTGACATCGACTTCTCACCCTCTGGTAGCTGTGGTGAGTAAATGAGTGAAGAAAAGGTGAGAAAGATGAGTTGTGAATATGGGCTTCGTAATTGCTTCGTTATCTTGACCTCTTCACTCCTTGCGTCATCGTGGTGATGTTGGTGGAGGTAGGGGGCGGTTGGAGAGAAGGGCGGTGGTCTGGTGGTTGTTGCTGTGTTCTTGCTTTTCGTTTGCTTGTTTTGTTTTTCTTTCACAATTTATTATCGGACTTTTTTTCTTGTGATTTACTCGTTGTGGGATGAAGAATGTCGCTACTTGTAGGTGCATGTAGAAGATTATAGAGACGATTCATAGACTTGTTACTTGTAGTTGACCGTAGATGGCTGTAGTTCATTGGTTCGTCATAGAAATTGGAAGATTGTTTGTATCAATATTATGCTAAACTACTGGCAAGGCCTTGTGTTACCTCTTCACCTCTACATCAGCCTGATGATCGGGGACACGGATGGGGGGTTGGAGAGCTTACTGTCAGGAGCTGGTTGTGAGTTGTTGGTTGTAAGAAGTATTATTTGTTTTCTATCTTGATAATGTAGACACAACTGTACACTCGTAGACTCGTAGGCTCATAGACCCGTAGGCTTGTAGACTCGTAGACTCGTAAGCTTGTAGACTCGTAGCCTAAACTCGTAAACTTGTAAACTCGTTCTTCTTGCTGTATACTCGCTTGTGGATACTTGATCGTAGAAATGTAGTTTCCTGATGGTGTAGAATCAACTGTAGAACTGTAGCTGATCCTGGTTACAGTCTTGTCTGTTTTTGTAGAAATTAACTGTAGATTTGAAGACGAGGTTCGTACTTCTGCTGCACCATATCTTATAGAAAATTCGTAGGTGCTTGTAATGAAGTTTTGTAGATCAGTTATACATATATTAGACTCGTGGACGAGCGGTTGTTATATGTGAGTAGTTTTGTAAGTGGATAATCCTCGTTCCCTTTTGTCATGCAATGACAGGAGAGGTAAAGATTAGTATGGATCTATTTTTATTTGTCTTGGAAATATTAACAAAGTCTCTCACACACGAGTGAAGTATAGAGTCCCACTGTTACCTCCCCACTGTCTCATTCTATCTCTGCCACCCTCTCGCCCCTGTTGCTAACCTCCTTCTCCCCACTGCCTGTCGGTTCCATGGTTAGCCCCCTTCTCCTCTCTGATTCCTACATTCTCGTTTAGCAGTGGTCGTGTCACGTGGGCTATACTGTCGTGGAAGCTTCTAGTACTCTGCATGTCAGTGCGTATGTACTGCTTCCGGTGCATTTTTGGCATTCCTTCACTTAAGAGTTGCAAACTCGTTTTCTTTTTGGTTGATTCTCACTGATAAACTTCCTATCTCACACCCTGGCTTGGTGCTTCTATCTGTCTGTCCATCTATCTATCTATTTATCTACCTATTTATCTATGAGTTGTATTATTATAATATGGAGTCCTGATATATATATATATATATATATATATATATATATATATATATATATATATATATATATATATAAATATATATATATATATATCCCACTGGAACCCGGTGTCCGGAATATTGGACAGAACTGGAATTTTTCAAGTCTTTATAAAGTAGGGAACCCCCAGGTAGGGACCTATGAGCTTCGCGACTATGAGCCGATAGGAGGAGGGCAGTACGCTTAGTACCCACCCAGCGCCATGCCTCGCCCAGCACCCCTGGGATCCAATGGGTTTAATATATATATATATATATATATATATATATATATATATATATATACATTTGTACACACACATCTATCTATCTATCTGTGTATCTATCTATCTATCTATCTATCCATTTATCTGTATCTATCTATCTATCTCTCCATCTATCTATCTATCTATATACACTAACATGGGTACCCTGGCATTGCCGGGTCAAAAAGGTGAACACTCTAATCCTGTTTGTTTTTGTTCTGTCTTTCTTTCTACTCAAGCCAGACCATGTACTTCCTATGTTTTTGAAGAGGGATTGTAAGAGGTCCAGGAACTTTCTATTTCAACTTTCACAGACTGACACACAGTATTTTTGTGCACTTGTTTACTATTACCAGTGACCTCAAATAACCTCTGACTGCTTACCTCCAGTGACCTCGGAGGTCAGCCTTCCATAGGCCATGTCGAACTGGGGGCCATGTGAGTCTCCATGCCAAAAATTAGGCTGCTGCATCCAGTCTTTCGAGCATGTATTACTGGTGACCTGAAATTACCTCGGAGGTCAACCCTACATAGCCTATGTCTGAACTGGAGGTCATGTGAGTCTTCATGCCAATAACTGGGCTGCTGGATCCAGTCGATCGAGCGTGTATTACCTGTGACCTCAAACAACCTCTGGCTTGTGACCTCAAATTGCCTCTGAGGTTAACCTTACATACTGTAGGCCTATGTCCGAACTGGAGGTCATGATTCTGCTTGCCAAAAATTAGGCTGCTGGATCCAGTCATTCGAGCATGTATTACCAGTGACCTTAAATTACCTCGGAGGCCAACCTCACATAGCCAATGTCCAAACTGGAGGTTATGTGAGTCCCCATGCCAAAAATTGGGCTGCAAGGGTACCCGTTGTTGCTCAGGCCAAACTTACGAATACTCTACTGGTGACCTCAGATGACCCAGATCTGATTTTTGACCCTCTTTTAAACGATGCTTGGGACACCTGATTCAGAATATATATGAGTCTGGGGATCTGTGGCCCTTGGTTGGCGCATGATTGAAGAACAAATAATCAAACAAACAAACAATGCGGCTTTTTTATGTATATAGATATTATAGCCAACAGATTAATTGGCTATTTATCCCTGACTGAATGAATTCGTCTTCTGATTTTGGAGTATCTAACAACGACCGAAAGCAGTAAATTGTTATCAGTGATGACTTCTAAGCAAAAACGACCTGGATGCCAAGCTAAGCTGTAAAGAGACCATAGGGTTATGTCTGAACACCTGGGACAATGTGTTTGTATGAATGTGTGTGAATACGTGTATACATGTGTGTAAATTGTAGACATATGCAAAATGGGTGCACAAAGCGAAGGTGCATTTGTACATACTTTCAAACTTATACATCACTGTATAGAAATACATACCCACAAAATTAAGAAGTCGGGTCAGGTGATCTTCTGGGGGGCTACCATGTTAATAACTTTAAGACAAACATGTCATATTACCGATAAACTATTTCACCATCACCTGTACGAGTATTAAGCTGGATATATTACCAGAGCAATTTATGCATAATGCTGTGTGTAAGAGACTGAAGGAGAATAGAATATACAAGAGAGTATGGATCACTTGTGGCAAGGATTGTGTGGGTGAGACCGAAAGTAGGAGTACAAACGTAGGCGATTGTGCGTGTGTGTATGCACCAACACAAGATCATGCAAAAAGAGTGAAAGAAGAGTTCTAGGCAAATGTGAAAGAGTGCATGGAAAAGTCTGAGAGGAATGAGAGTGTTTTTGATTGGATATATAAATGGAAAATAGAGAATGTGAAGGCGGATGGAGTAGTTCGTGAGTCTGATGTGACTTCAAAAGTGGATGAGAATGGCAGTGCTGTAGTGGACATACATGCGTGAAGGGGGTTGGTAATAGCCAATATCTTCTTTAGGCACAAAATGATCCAAGTAGACGTGGCGCGTGATGAGATGGGTGGGTGGTGTGAATGAATGGAAGGCAATATATGATTATGTGTGTGTGTATGAGAAAATGACGAGGTATGTAATGGATGCAAGAGCACACAGAGGTTGGGGGAGTGGACTTTCTGACCACCACTTGGTAGTGGTGAAAGTCAAGCTACAAATGCTATGGACGAATAGAAGGAAAGGGGGACAGGGAGAAGTAACCTACAAAAGGAGGGTCGAAATGTTTCAAGAGGATGGAAAAAAGGCAGAATATAAGAGAGAGAAGTGGAGGTGCTATTTGGGTTAAAATTATTTGCAGCAGATGGAGGAGGTGGAGGATGTGTGCATGATATTCACAGAAGAAATCTGTGCAGCATGTGAGTTGGTGTATGGGGTGAAGAGAAGACGAAAGGGGGTGCAAGGAACAGCATGGTCGAATGGAGAGATGAGAAAAGCTGTGGCGCAAAAGACAAAAGCAAATAGTGAGTGGATGAGAAGCAGAGGCATGGAGGAAGCTGAAAGAAGGATGAGAGAATTATATGCACATTAGAGAGGAAGAGAAAGGTGAAAATATTAGCAAGAGAACATATAAAGAAAGTGGATCAGAAATTTGGACGGAATTTGAATATAAAATGGAGGGAATGTAAGAAATATTCTGGAAGGTGGTAAAGAGAGTTATACAGGTTGATAAAGAAGCTAGCGGGGAAGTGAAAGATAAAAATGGTAGACTGAAAGTCGTGAAGGGAGAAAAAGTGAGCAGATGGAGAGAACAATTTAAGGAACTGTTAAACATAGAGAATGAAAGTAATGCGAGTATAAGTGGCTGGGGAATGACTGGGAGGAGGAGGGAGGTGAGAAGGAAGGAAGAGATCAGTAGGATGGATATAGTGGAAGCAATGATGAAAGTCAAAATGGGGAAAGCCCCAGGCATTGCCGTAGTGTGTGGTGAAATGATGAAGCCTGGGGAGAGATAGCAGCAAAATGGGTATGAAAGATGTGCAGTTTGGCCTGGGAGGAAGGTAGAACCTCGAAGGATTGTAAGCCAAGTATAATTATTCCCCTGTACAAAGGAAAAAGGGAAAACGAAGTGTGTGGTAATCATAAGGGCATTTGTCCTTTTAGTGTAATAGGAAAAGTACTGTATATGGTAGAATACCTACTGACAGAGTTAGGGAAATATGAATTTTATGGAGAAGAACAGGGAGGTTTTTTTAATGGAAGAGGTTGTGTAGATCAGATATTCATTTTTAGGTCTTTAGTGGAAAACTTTCTAGAGAAGGGTATGAAATTGCATATGGGCTTCATGGACTTGGAGAAAGTGTATGACGGAGTGGATAGACAAGGAATGTGGAAAATATATATATGTTTAATGTCATGGAAAGCTGTTTAATGCCGTGAAGATTATGTATGAGGGCGCTAAGGCTGTAGTGCGTGTTGATAGTGAACTGAATGAAATTTACTCTCTGAATGATAGATTGAAACAAGGATGTGCCATGTCTCCATGGTTGTTCATTATGTGTATGGATTGGGTTATAAAAGAGATATAGGGTACAGCAGTGGATGTTGGAGTGGAGAGAGGGCAGCGTTAGGAAACTTTCATTACTGTTGTTTGCAGGTGATACTCTACTGTTAAGGGAAGATGAAGGGAAACTGCAAGCTTGGTGAATGAGTTTGGGAAAGCGTAAGAAAAGGAATCTAAAGGTGAATGTAGGGAAGAGTAAAGTTATGGTTTCGAGAGAAATGAAGTCACTAAATGTACAGTAGGGTTGGATGATGACGAAATGGAATATGCGAGTGCATTTAAGTACTTGGGTAGTATATATGATGAGTCAGCATAGAAGTTTAGAGGATGAAGTGCTTAAAAGGAGAAAACTGGGAAGGAAGATTGCTGGTTCTTTGAATGCAGTGATAAGAAAAAAGGAAGTGAATATGGAAGTAAAAATTTGCTGCATGATAGTATTGTAATACCAACTCTAGCATACAGAAGCAAAACTTGGACATTGCTTGAAGAACACAACTCAAGAGTGAGCACACTGGAAATGAGTTATTTGAGAGGGCATGTGGAGCTACATGAAGTGGCAGACTAACAAATGAGCAAGTGAAGGATCATTGTGGTGGGGATGTGGATGTGATGGAATGCGTTAAGAGAAATACCCTGAGGTAGCTTGGCCATAAGAAGAGGATGCAGAGCGAGAGACTAACGAGGAGAGTGTATGTGTGTGAGGTGGAGGGGAGGAGGGAGGGGGAGGCCGAGGGTGAGATGGAGGGATGGAGTGGAGAGATACGAGAGAGAGGGATGTGTGTGCTGCGAGGAGGGCAGAGAAATGGTGGAGGACAGGGTGGCATGGAGGCGATTTGTTTAAGGCCACCCCTTACGGAATAATGGTGTCTGGCAATAGACAGACAGACAGATGTCATGGGCCGCCAAGCTTACCTTACTACTGGCATGTGGGTCGCAGACGGAAATGATTAAGAAACATTGGCTTACAGCCTGGAATGTTTATTCTTTCCAAATAAAACTGAAGATAGAATGCCAAATTCAAGATGTGTTCTTTTCGAGATGCCCGGTACATTGCATTTAAAGGGGTGGAGATTACTGTTAGTGGTAGAGACAGACTGAGGAAGACAAATCCAGAGGTGACAACACTCAGAAAGCGCTTACCTCCGCCAATGCTATTGCCATTAAAAAGGATCTGGATCCGGATTCGTGGATATAGGACCCGGATCCGGATCTGCCCCCAAATTAACGAATCCTTTCATGTTCCGTGGTCCACCTTTCCACAAAATTTCATTGATATTGATAATTTTTGGAGATATTGTGGGAGATACTCCGGATCCGGATCCGGATACACCCCCAAATTTAATAATTTTTTTCTTGGCCCAAGGCCCACCGTTCCACAAAATTTCATCAAAATCCATTTATAACTTTTTGAGCAATCCTGCTAACAGATCCGAGGATATAGGATCCGGATCCGCCCCAAAGTTTAATGTCTTCTTTCTTGGTCCATGACCCACCTTTCCACGAAATTTCATTGAAATTCATTGAGTACATGTGGAGATACTGTGAGAGATACTTCGGATCCGGATCAGCCCCCATATTTAATAATTTCTTCCTTGGCCCATGGCCCACCCATCCACAAAATTTCATCAAAATCCGTTCATAACTTTTTGAGCAATGCTGCTAACAGATACAAACAAACAAACTCCAGGAAAAAACATAACCTCCTTAGCGAAGGTAATAAGGATACTGGTTAAATCGTGCACTGGACAACTTGACAGAAAAAGGGCGTGAGTGTGGAGCTAGTTGGATGTTATGTGCCTTGTGTTATGGTGAAGGGACACTGTACGTTGAAGCTAGATTGTGCTGTGTGAATGTCATGCTCTGCTTTGTGTGTATTTTGCTTTAGGGGCAAAATGCTCTTCTGAGTGTGTTGCATCACATGTACTGTATACTGTACCCGTAAGTGTGTGTGTGTGTGTGTGTGTGTGTGTGTGTGTGTGTGTGTGTGCCGTTCTATGTGCTGTTATTATCCTCTCTGTGTCAGCATATCCCACGGGCAACATTTCCTGTCTGAATAATGGCCACACTTTGATTTAGGTTAGTCCACTATTGACGCTCATCAGTTATATGGAAAGTTTCTCTTGGCTGATAGTTTGTTCTCATCGGTAACTTGACAAATACTGACAAACTCCTTCAAACCAAAAGCACATTTTTTTTTTCTTGTTGCTGTTACACGATTTTACTGAACTTAGAAGACACCTTCCCAACTGAAAGAATTTGACACAGTCTTTGTTAACCTTGTTACTCGTATTATGCGAGTTTTATCGTGTGTTAAATACAATCGCCAAGACTTTATGCAAAGAAAGAGACATCCCAATGAAGTAAAGAAGCAACCTTGTATGGAATATAAAATATATCCATTCAGTCTACTAACGTATTATATATTTAATTCTTGCCGATTTACAGGATTATGTTTCGGATAAGGGAACGCCCTAATTAATGAGTGGTTAATGCAGGCTGTGTCTAACCCGTCCAGTTCGAAAAGTCTCTCCTGAAGTAAATAAAAATATTGGGTGGCTCCATGGTGAAATAAAATATATCATCGTAGTGAACCAACGGTATAAAAAAAATCTAATAAACCAGTTATGTGAAACTGAAGTGGGATATTTGCGAGGAGTTCTGATATAACCAACTTTACTCATCACGTTTTGATTTCACAGTGGACGGAATTGTTCAGATGAGAGTTGTGTTACCTGTAATAGTTCATCACGTTTCACTCCTTTTCAAATGTAGGGGTCCGAGGTTAGGCTAACGTAATCCAGTATATTGAAGTAATAATGATTATTCTGCTTTCACAGATGGTTTTACGTCATTAGGACCTCACATCACCTCATGGGTATAGAATCTATGCACTGTTGCAGCTCCAGTTGGTACATTCTAACCACTAGACCACCAGAATTATATGCAGATATGCTCAGATTGTGATAATTGATAAGAACGATAATTTCCGCACAATCAGGTCTTTCATCAAGTCTCTCTTCACACTCTGCAGCTGTAAATGTTCAGGCCGCTGGCTCATCTGCTCGTGAACTATGTGGACTGCAAGATAAGACTGACTTTTTTGCAGTCTAACGTCCTCTTTTCAGGGAGAGCCACGGGTCTAATGGACATTTGCATAATCAACCAGCAGAATGTGTCTGGATGAGGGCATTTCCCTCCACCATCTTATAAGTGAAAAGGTGGAAAGGATCTTAGTAGGGCCAAAAATGCTGTATCATCGGATTACACTTACTGTAAATTCATTAAGCTAACGTGGGTTCTCTGGTGATCTGGTGGTAGGGCTGTTGAGCTGGAAAGGACCGTCGTGGCTTACATGCTACGGATTCAGTCCTAGAGGAAACCAGAGGTTTTTCCATCGTTTTGAACGCTACCAGGGACGACGGTCGGTTTCGTATTCTTAAATGTTCTGGACTACTTGGGCCTTTACGCTCTGGAGGAAATATTGATGACAGTGGTCATTGCCGTTTTCTTTTTTTTAAGTTTCACTTTTCCAGTTGATTCTTGACCCTAAATTAACGTGATTATTTCTGCTTACGGATTGTGTAGTACAAAGCTTACCTATGGCGATTATTTTTTTTATTTTATTATTATTTTTTTTATGCGAGGAAGAAGGAACTAAAGGCCATGAGCCCGCAGTAACAGTTCCCTCCAAGAGAAAAACAAAATACAATAGAGAGCCAAATTCAAGATCCGATCATTTTGAGATGCCTGGACACACTACGTTTGAAAGACTGGAGATCATAGGCAGAAGGAAATACAGACAGAGGGAGACAGTTCCAGAGCTGACCTGTTGCATAAATGAAAGACTGGGAGTAACGGTTAACTCTTGCATTAGAGAGTTGGACAGAAAAGGGATGAGAGTTTGCTGCCAGACGGGTGCTACGCGCCCGTCGTAGAGGTGGAGGAATGCAAGCAGACAGTTCAGAGGAGCAGTGACCATTAAAGTAGCGATAGAAAAGAGATAAAGATGGAACAGTGCGGCGAAGAGACAGAGGTTGAAGGGAGTCAGTAAGAGGAGGAGAGTTAATGAGACGAAAAGCCTTTGACTCCACCCTATTGAGAAGAGCTGTATGTGGGGAGCCTCCCCACACATGAGAGTTGTACTCCACACAGGGGCGGATAAAACCCCTGTATAGAGTCAACAATTGTGCAGGGGTAAAGAAAGAGCGGAGTCGGCTTAGCACACCCAATCTCTTGGAAGCAGATTTTACAAGAGATGTAATATGATCTTTCCAAGATAAGTCCCGAGTAAATGAAACCCCAAGCATGTTCAAGGATGATGCAGGATTAATCGGAATATTATTAAACATTAGTGGGTATACCTGTGGAAGATTTTGTCGGGTTGATAGGTGTAAGAACTGAGTCTTAGATGCATTAAAGACAACCATATTATTTTTACCCCAGTCAGAGATATGAGCCAAATCAGACATTAGGTGTGCCATAGCCTCATCCCTTGTTTCTTGAAGTAACTGTTGAGATGGGCGTTGCGGGAACCGAATGGAAAGGTGAAGGTGGAGTCATCAGCGTATGAGTGGATAGGGTTAGATGTACAGCTTAGAAGATCATTGATGAATAAAAGGAAGAGAGTTGGTGATAGGACAGAGCCCTGAGGAACACCACTGTTGATAGATCTAGGAGAAGAACGATGGCCGTCTACGACAGCAGCTATAGAACGACCAGAAAGGAAGCTAGCGATGAAGGCACAGATAGAAGGATAGAAACCGTAGGAGGGCAGTTTGGAAATTAAAGATTTATGCCAGACTCGATCGAAAGCCTTTGAGATGTCAAGTGCAATGGCAAAGCTTTCGCCAAAGTCCCGAAAGGAGGATGACCAGGAGTCTGAAAGGTAGGTGAGAAGATCGCCAGTGGAGCGTCCCTGGCGGAACCCATACTGACGATCGGAAAGAAGGTTGTGATAGGAAAGATGCCTTAAAATTTTACTATTAAGAATTGACTCGAAAACTTTTGAAATACAGGACGTTAAAGCAATTGGACGATAGTTGGAGGGTTGGGAGTGGTCACCCTTCTTTGGGACTGGCTGAATGAGAGCACACTTCCAGCAAGAAGGGAAGGTACAAGTTGACAGACAAAGGCGAAATAGTTTGCCTAGGCAGGGTGTAAGCACAGAAGCACAGTTTTTGAGAACAACAGGAGGGACCCCATCAGGCCCATATGCCTTGTTAGTACTGAGGCCAGTGTAGGACTACATAATAGATAGATAGATAAATAGATAGATAGAGAGACAGATAGAAGCAGGAAGTCAAATGATGAGAAGGTGTTGTGTCTGCGAGAATCGAGCAGTGCTAAACATGCTTACACGGAGGAAAGATGACGACAGCGGCCAGTAAGGAGATGATGCAGTTAGCTGTCAGCAGTCCTCTCGTGAAGAAAGATCTGGTAACCATGAGGAACATACGTGACACACCCCTGCTACACCAGATTTTAGGAAAGAGAGTTGAGAAGGAGACAAGCGACCCTAGAGAGAGGTCGAGACGGAGATTAGCCTTAGAACAGAAAGAGAGAGAGATAGCGAGACAGGGAGGTAGCTACCCGGGACTTATACTCTTCCCATAGAGAGACCTGTTTAATATTTCCAAGACAAATAAAAATAGTCCCATACTATTCTTTACCTCTCCCGTCACTACATGACATCTGGTGGGGAAACTACTACAAGATATAAAAGCCGCTCGACCACAAGTCTAAAATATACTTCTCTACAAGTAACTACAAAGTCTTTATGACATTTGGTGGCAGCGAACGTATACGAACCTCGTCTACGAATCAACATTAAATTACTACAAAATATCAAGATTGAAAACAACCAACAACATCAGCTCCTGACAGTATTCTCTCCATCCAGCCCCCTCCGTCTCCCAGATCATTACGCTGATGCAGAGGTCAAGAGATCACTCGACGCCTTGCAAGTAGCTTAACGACAAACCAGCAAATCTGCGGACATCATCTCCGAATTAAAAGCAAATTTCTACAAAAGCAACCGAGACTACAAGATTAGCTTCAGTTCTACATTGAATCCTACAAAATACAGTCTACAGTGCAAATAGTCTACAAAGTCTACAGCCATCTACAATCAACTACAATTAACAACTCTATGTCGTCTGTATAATCTTCTACACGCACCTACAAGTAGCGGCAGTCTTCATCCCACAACGAGTAAATCACTAGAGAAAAGGACCGAGAAAACTTCCACATAGAAAAACGGAACAAACGAAGAGTGAGACACGACTCACAACTCATCTTACTCACTCGTCTTCACTCAAGTTACTCATCGCTACTCATTCACTCACCACAGCTACCAGTGTGGGAAGCCGACGTCACCATGTGCTGAGATGACATCACAACGCGAGTCTGCCATGCCAAGCAACGTGTGACTGACACCAGGCTCTTCTCACCCACTACTCATTACTCATTATTCACATAGCTCCTACTCATATTCACTTATTTTCACAGTTAAGTTGGAAATTCGACGTTCTATGCTGAGGTTTGCCTGGGACAGCCGTTAACCACTACCAATACCAGGCCATGGAGTTTCCTGAGTAATATCGTCCATCAACACACCACTAGAATTATCAAGAGATCTTCAATCAAACCTGTATTTTCTTCCGAGATCGACTTTTGTATCAACACACCTCTACGATCTGTATCAAGTGGGTAAAATTATACTTGCTCATTTCTTCTCAGTGCTAAAAGTAGCTATATTCAACTTATTTACTCATCTAGTTTGCTAGGACATAAATAAACAAGAGGCGTATTTCATAACATCATATCTTAATGACAGGAATATTTTCGCCACCACCCACGTTAATACCAGATGACACACAAATTGCCACAACATCAGACTCACAATTAAGAGACAGCCCACCCATTGTACAACCCACACCACACGTTAAAGATAAAGAAACAAATACGGGAGTTTCGGATGATGAGTGGGAAACCCCTTCCGACATAGAGAGTGTCGACTTTGCAGCTGCCTTGCATACGTATGCCAATATACTTAACAGGGTTCACCGGTCCGGTCATACATATTCCACCATTCCCTCACATAACGATAAACTCGTACAAGTTGAATTAACAGGGCAATCATTAAATATGAATCAAGAACCAAATACTGCTGATCTAAAAACCACACCTCACGTTTTTGTGTATCACGAGGATAAGACTGCCCCAAAATTCTCTGGCACAGACAAGGATCGCATTGATGTCATTTCATTAATCAGTCAGTGCGAACAAATGTTCATCAAGCGCCACATACTAGATGAACAAGAGAAAATTGCTATTTTTTCATCTTGCATAAGCCAGGAAAGATGTCCAGCAAGCAATTTATTGCGCTCCGATAAGCTACATCGTGCTAGGACATATGATGAATTTAAAACTGAATTTCTGAAGAAATTTTCTGGAGGTATGAACTTCTTGCCAGGTATAATTCCAGAATTACATAAAATTGTAGATCTTGTAAGGGAGCACACTACAAACCATGTGCTCAGTGAAATAACTGCTGATGTCTCCACAATCCAGTGAACCCTATTAGCTACTCTGGAGAATTCTAAGTGGATAACAGATGATGGAAAGATGTCCCCAGACCTCGTCGTGGACATCATTGGTTATGTAGCTGCCTTGTGTAAATTACCTGATAGAACCCTTAAGATCGCCAGAACAATCGCGTACACCCCAGGAATGTGCTTACTAGACTTAATGAACGAGGTAGAGATGCAGTGCAGTAAAGCAGGTGTGGTCGACACACATGCACATTCTGGTAGAATCAGGGTACCTGAGACAGTATCAGCTGTGAAAACATCTACACCGACCCCAAACAGAGAACAAAATCGATCGCGACCAGAAATGAGGTAGCCCAAACAAACAAAGATGCCTAGACCTCGTTCCCACACGCCTTCCTACAGGCAGTTTCATAAGTTTTCGCGCAGCCCGAGCAGGTCTCGCGCCATAAACAACACTTTTTATGGGAAATCACCTCGCAGGTCACAGTCAAGAGATAGGTCCATTCTGTGTCATTATTGTGCAAAACCAGGACACACAAGGTATGAATGCTTTATCAAGGCAAAAGAGGATAGACAAAAGACACAAGGATTTGGTCCTTACTGTAGGCATCATAGATACCAAGGGCACTGGACCAGTGACTGCAAAACAGTAAAAAAAAATTGTGTCTATGTTCAAATCGGGGGAAGACCAAGTCATGACAAAAAACGAACAAACGTAAAGAAGAACAAGTCTAAACTTCACATAGGAGACATGTTGGGAAATGAGTGTATCTTGATACCAGCGGTATGTGAGGATCAAAACGTTTCCTTATTTTTAGATACAGGCTCTCCAGTGAACTTAATAACACATGAAGAACTAAACAGAATTCTTAAAAATAAAAGGAAAGTAACTTTTCTGGATGAAGCTGATTTAGAATTATACACAGTAGATGTTCAAGGGATTACAGTAAAAGGTATGATAAGATTAAATCTCAGTTTCACAGAAACTACAAGACCATTCTCTGCATTGTTCTATATCGTTGAAAACTTAGCAATTAAAGCTCATATGTTACTGGGCTTAAGATCCATGAGAACTGAGAACATAACTATACTCCCACAAATGAATGGAATAGACCTTGATAATGAATTCATAGAGGAAATACTTTCAGAGCCCTCACCGATTGGTAGAAGAGAGCCAAAAAGAATTGGTAATATTAAAGGCTTAAACAAACATACACAAACAGATGAGTGTATAAATCCACTTACACCAGCAACCCCATCCTCCAGAATTAGTGACCCAGATAACAGTACTGATTTATCAATTTTTCCAGCCCATCTCACTAATGATTTGGTTATACCACCTAATTCATACATGAAGGTAATTACCATAAAGAGCAAATTACGGAATAGTACTGTTCTTGTCTTAGAAGAGTTATGTAAAGTAAAGGGATTGTCAGTAGAAAACGCATTATGTCATACGAACGACGAAGGGCTAACTCAGATATTCATTATTAATCACATGAATGGGGAAGTTCAGTTGAAGAAGGGAACTTGCATAGTTAATATTGAAAAATGTTTCGCCCCTGTGAAGGAAATAAATATTGGTGGAGTAACAAGTGAGATAAAATCTACGGATAGAGAAAGAATAAAAGAGAATTTAATTCACTCAGGTGAATTTGACGAAGAAAATGATTTGTTAACCCTGCTGGAAACACACAGGGACACCGTAGCATTGCCCGGAGAACAATTAGGGTGTACTAACTTGATTAATCACATGATTAATGTGCACCCAGAAACACCACCAATTTTCGTACCAGCTTATCGCATACCACACTCCCAACGTACACTTGCAAATCAGTATGTCGATGAAATGTTAAAGCTTGGAATTATTGAGCCTTCAGTTTCTCCATGGAACGCTCCCCTTTTCTTTGTGCCCAAGAGAAATGGAGAAATGCGTGCGGTAGTAGATTACCGTAAACTAAATAATCACACAATCCCAGACAGATTTCCCATGCCATTGCTAAGTGATGTTCTACAGAATATTGGTCCTGAGAATAATATATTCTCGACCATCGATCTCCTAAACGGATACTATCAGATTCCGGTATCTCAGGAGTCACGTAAATACACTGCCTTTTCAACAAACAGAGGCCATTATCAATATACAAGAATGCCAATGGGACTGAGGACAGCCCCCGGTACGTTCCAGCGTCTTATGAATTACGTATTGTCCGGAATTTTAGGACAAGGAATATTTGTTTATCTTGACGATATTATTATCGCAACGAAGAATATTAAGGATCATCTCAGGAAATTAGACTTACTCTTACAAAAGCTTAGTGATGCCGGATTAAAAATTAAACTTTCTAAATGCAAATTTTGCTTTAAGGAAATAAATTTCTTAGACCACAAATTAAGTTCTGATGGTATTCACACCACTGATGACAAAATACAGGCGGTGAGAGATTTTCCTGAACCCACTACGACTGACGAAGTTAGACAATTTTTAGGTCTGGCTGGGTACTATAGATCCTTCGTACCACAGTTCTCTCATATAGCCTTCCCTCTATTCCAACTACTCAAAAAAGATGCTGTATTCCAATGGGAAGAAGAACAAAAAAGGGCATTTAACAATCTAAAAATTAAACTAACAAATGCACCTTGTTTAGCATATCCGAATTACACGAAATCATTTCTTATTTGTACAGACGCATCAGTTAAAGGATTAGGGGCTGTACTGATGCATGACGATAAAAGGGGAAAGAATCAACCAATTGCATTTGCCAGCAGACAAACAAGAGGTGCGGAGAAAAATTATAGCACTACAGACTTAGAGGCACTTGCAGTGATTTTTGCGTTACAAAAGTTTCGAGATTTGGTATATGGTTACGAAATCCACTTATTCACCGACCATAAACCACTGGTGGGTATGTTTAAAGAAAAACTCCTTTCTGGGAGGAGAGCAAGATGGAAATGTACAGTTGAAAACTACAATGTACAAATACATTATCTACAAGGTAAAATGAATATAGTAGCTGACGCATTATCTAGGAACCCGAACACAATTCAGGTCGCGGCATTAGATCTCAAAGGAAATATCCCAAACCACGAGGATATCGCAAAGGCACAAAGACTTGACCCAGTATGGTCAAAAGTAATATACAAGTTAGAAAGTGGAGATGACATACAATTACCCAAACTTCATGTCCCACTTGAACAATTCACAATGGTCAATAATACATTATACAAAATTAACTCTAAACAACCAAAACGCCAAAGAAATACTAACCAGTTGGTAGTACCTAATGACATGATACCCCAAGTATTACGAATGATACACGACAGCCCACATGCAGGACACCCTGGAAAGGATAAGACATTCAACCAAGCCCAGCTATTATATTACTGGCCTTCATTACGAAGAGATATAAACAATCATATAGACAGATGCGAATCATGTGCGAAACACAAAGGATACCCAATCACACCTGCACCGATGGGTAATTACCCTGTACCACATCAACCATGGGACGTTGTCGCTGTTGATTTACTCAAGATGCCATTATCATACAATAATAACCTATACTTATTCGTTGCAACGGATCATTTTTCCCGTTATGTCATTTTAGCTCCAATTAAAGATAAGACGGCAGAGACAGTAGCAAAGGCAATAACAGATAATGTAATATGTCGCTTTACTACCCCAAAGGTATTAATAAGTGATAATGGAGGAGAATTTAATTCTGAGATCTTTAAAGAAATATGTAAACAATACAACATCAAAAAGGTTAACGTTTTGGCCTATCATCCAGCATCGAATGGGTTGGTAGAGAGACAAAATAAAAAGGTATTAGTTGTGCTACGACACATTCTCAGTGAAAATTATGCAAGCTGGGATGATTGGATTCCCAGAGTAGAGGCCTCCATTAATGGGTCTATAAATAAATCCATTGGTGACACACCACATTTCATTATATATGGAACAGATAAAAAATTACCATATGAGCTCCTAGAAGGTGACAGCATGCCTATATACAATTACAATGATTACTCTAAACTCCGTTTACGTGAATTCCAGGACATTCACAAAAGAGTGAAAAAACAATTAACGATGTCCAAGGAAGTAATGACGGAGGCATTTAACAAGAAGGCAAAAGATTCACCTATCAGCTTAGGAGACATTGTTTACGGAGTCATTCATACGAGAGACAATAAATTATCCCCTAAATTTGAGGGCCCATACAGAGTAATTAACATAAAAGCAAACAAAGTTTTAATTAAGTCACTTTCAAGTGGCGAGGAAAAACAAGTTTATATTGACCATTTAAAACGAGTTTCAAGGGAATTATCACATAATTATTCAGCCTCGGATACAACCGAACAGGTGAACGTACCTCAAGAAACCAAGCAAGAACACAACAATGATTACAAAAAGAAATTAAGGTCATATACCAACCAATCGAACATAGGTGCAACTATTCCAATGAAATCTACAGTACATCATTTACGAGAATTAAATATCAATTTAAACTCGTTCTATAAATGAAATAACAGCCAACCGTAACGCACATCATCACTATCATCAACCACAGCTTTATAGGGAATTAACAGATTTTTTTTTTTTCGGTAGGTTACGATGAAGGGACTTATGCTATGGATTCTCCTATACATAGTAAGAGTATATGCGCACCTAGACCCCAAGCATAAAGTACGACAAGGATGCCTCATAGCTCCAACGGCCACGACTACAATCGTCAAGGACGTCATGAGTACTGAAATAAGTCTAGATTACTTGTATGACTTACCTACTTATGTAGAAAGACTTGCGACGCTGATGCGAACTCTGGACTTCAAGATAGGGAATTATGTTTCACAAGCACATAACACCAAGGAAGTGGATGAAATGGTGAAGTTAGCGAAATGGAAACTAGAACAGGCGAAGTCAACTATGCTCGTCATGATCCAAGATCTCCCATCTTATGGAACGGAGGTACTGAGCGACGGGAACAATATCACACGTACTCGCCAAAAGCGCGGTCTGTTCGATCTGGGCGGCGCAATTCTTGGGAACATCTTTGGATTGGCTACAGAGGATGATCTTAAAGAAATAAACAACAAATTTAATAAGATAGCTCAGGTACTAACATACCAGGATAAATTCATCACAGGACAGAACTCGGCAATGAAGACAATTGTGAAAAATCTGAAACAAGCAGAAAACGTAGCTCTCGAGAGTATAGATAAAATAAATGACTTAGAGGGCAACGTTACTCTTTTCCAGCACTTCTCCATCATCACAGAACATATTGACACGATTCTACTACAATTAGAGAACACTAGAGATCATTTCAGGGCACTTATGCAAGGAATTTCGAATGCTGGTGATGGCAAGATCACAAATGACTTACTCCCAGTTCATGAGCTACGTCAGATAGTTAGTCAAGGCATACATAAACATAAATTGAAGCCATTGTTCCGCAGTAGGGAATTTATGCAATATTACCCGTACTTAGAAGCAACACTAACACCAACATCAGTGATAGTTCATGTACCATTCATCACGGAAGACCTGTTCACAGTATACCAAATACACCCCTTCCCCTATAGAAACAACAACACTTTGGTCATCATCAACATCAACACAGACACCGAACTCATCATGGTCTCCAAGAGACGAGACACTGTCACTTTCGCAAGTGAGTCAACGATTGAGCGAAAGTGCCGCACATCCTTACATGCTGTTCATCTTTGTCCTGCGTACATTTTCACGTTTCAGCCTACTGATACGGTCCCTTGTGAAATGGCTATCATCAGCAATAACAATATTCATCATCATTGCAACTTCACTTTTGCTCCAGATAAACTTGTACACCATCAACGCATTGGACACTCGCAGTTTTTTTATTTCCCTCATAACACATCAGTTTACATAGTCTGTCCAGATATACCACCATCTCATACATCAGCCTCAGGATTATACATAGCACCAGACTACTGTGCGGTATTTACACCATCCATGTCTACTTTTTCCACCATCAATCACTACGCCATTATCAACCATATACACAAACATTTCCACCCACTGCCTAATATGAACTTAAACATGAGCACAAGTATTAAGCTGACTTCACCTAAGTTTGAAACTATGCAGCTGATCAATGAAACAATGAAGCCCTGGGAAGATTTGAGTTTGAGTATGTTCAACCCATATTATGTGTATAGCCAAGCACCTTCTGTCTTTATAATCATCTGCATTGTAGTTGCAGTATTGCTGTTGGCAATGCACAGAATGCATGCAAGAATTGCTAATTTGGAGTCATTGTTTAGTGGGGGGAAAGTTAACATCACAGTTAACCACCCTGAATGAAGTGTATATATTTTGTATATAGTATTAATTATATATATATAAAAAAAAATAATAATAAAATAAATAATAATAATACAAAGAAGAATGACCCATATATGACAGACCAGTACCATTATCTTTGAATGAAATATTAATAACTCTTACAATAATCTTAATTTTAAACTATTTTTATTCTTGCATGTATGCATTTCACTATAATATCCCAAGTACATATTGTATTACAGTTAAATAATTTACTTTAATGCATTTATTCAAATATGTATACAACTTATTTAAAATGTAATATTACTGAATAATCACTATTTACTATGAATAATATATGTATACAATATTCATACAATTATGTTACTTTACAATATTATGTATTTCACTTAATTAGCTTATAAGTTCATTATAATGTGTATGTAGTATGTATTAATATGTTATAACTATTAAATGTCGATGGTACGCCATTTTCGCGCGGCCGAGCAAATGTAGGACTACATAATAGATAGATAGATAAATAGATAGATAGAGAGACAGATAGAAGCAGGAAGTCAAATGATGAGAAGGTGTTGTGTCTGCGAGAATCGAGCAGTGCTAAACATGCTTACACGGAGGAAAGCTGACGACAGCGGCCAGTAAGGAGATGATGCAGTTAGCTGTCAGCAGTCCTCTCGTGAAGAAAGATCTGGTAACCATGAGGAACATACGTGACACACCCCTGCTACCTCAGATTTTAGGAAAGAGAGTTGAGAAGGAGACAAGCGACCCTAGAGAGAGGTCGAGACGGAGATTAGCCTTAGAACAGAAAGAGAAAGAGATAGCGAGACAGGGAGGTAGCTACCCGGGACTTATACTCTTCCCATAGAGAGACCTGTTTAATATTTCCAAGACAAATAAAAATAGTCCCATACTATTCTTTACCTCTCCCGTCACTACATGACATCTGGTGGGGAAACTACTACAAGATATAAAAGCCGCTTGACCACAAGTCTAAAATATACTTCTCTACAAGTAACTACAAAGTCTTTATGACACCAGTAATGGCAGAAAATACATCAACTGAAGAAATTTTAATATCAGCCATGAGGAAGTGAGAGGGGGGAAGTGATGGAGGAACAGCACCGGAATCGTCTAAGGTGGAATTGGAGGAGAAAGTCTGTGCGAAGAGATCTGCTTTATCAGTAGAAGAAATAGCTACAGAACCATCAGAGTAGAAAAGAGGAGGGAAGGATGATGAGGTAAAGTTGTTAGAAAGATTTTTGGCAAGGTGCCAGAAGGAGCAGGAAGAATTCGAGTTGGAGAGTTAAGAGCATTTAGTATGGATGAAATTATTTTTAGTAGAGCGAAGAACAGACTTAGCACGATTCCGGGCAGAAACGTAAAGATTATGTGATTCGGGGTGGGTTGGCTCCGGTACCTTTTGTAGGCCTTCTCCTTGTTGCGGACAGCATTAGAACAAGCGTGATTAAACCAAGGCTTTCTTGCGTTAGTCAAAGGATATGAGAAAGGAATGTATGCTTCCATACCCGAGAGAATAACCTCCGTAATGCGCAAGGCACACTCAGATGGCTCACGCCATGGAAGCAATAATCGTTCCAGGGAAAATCAAAGAAGTACTGCCTGAGGGCCTCCCAGTCCGCGGCTCCAAAATGCCAGAGACGACGTTTCCCTGGAGGGTCCGCAGGCCGTACTGGAGCAATAGGACAGGTTAAGGTAATAAGGTTGTGATCGGAGGAGCCCAACGGAGAGAAAAGATTAACAGAGTAAGCAGAAGGATTAGTTGTGAGGAAGAGGTCAAGTATGTTGGAGCTCTCTCCAAGGCGGTCAGGGATACGGGTAGGGTGCTGTACAAGCTGCTCTAGGTCATTAAGGATAGAAAAGATGTAGGCTTGTTCACCAGGTGGATCCGTGAAAGGAGAGGAGAGCCAAAGGTGGTGGTGAACATTGAAATCTCCAAGAATGGAGATTTCAGAGAAAGGAGAAATGGACAGAATGTGTTCCATCGTAGAAGTAAGATAGTCGAAGAATTTTTGATAGTCAGTAGAATTAGGGGATAAGTAAACAGCACAGATATATTTAGTCTGAGAATGACAGGAAAGCCGAAGCCAGAGAGTGGAGAATTCAGAAGAATCAAGTTCAGGAACACGAGAGCAAGATAAGTCGTTGCGTATGTATACACAACAGCCACCTTTGGCTTTGAAATGAGTATAGAGAAAGTAGGAGGATACAGAAAAGGGTTTGCTGTCAGTTGCCTCAGACAGCTGAGTCTCCGTTAGAAAAAGAAGGTGAGGTTTAGAGGAGGAGGGGTGGTGCTCAACAGAGCGAAAGTTAGATGAAAGGCCGCGAATGTTGCAGAAATGAAGAAGAAGAGAGTCAGACAGTGGTTCCAGGCACCTCGAGTCGTCACCGGGAGAGGGGCAGATTATGGTAGCAAATAACACTATATATATATATATAAAACACTGTTTTATATATATATATATATATATATATATATATATATATATATATATATATATATATATATATATATATATATATATATATATATATATATATATATATATATATATATATATATATATATATATATATATATATATATATCTATATATATATATATATATATACCTAGGCTGCTTCCCCCAAAGAAAGGGGGTAGCTAAAACAAGACGACACACTCCCAATTTACTCATCCACAAACACACAGACATTTTCATCTTAGCTCCAAAGGGAGAAGGGACAGATCCTCACTGCACCACACCGCACGAGGGTCAACTGCGCAGTGCAATCAGCGACATCTGCAGCAGGATCCGACAGCAGAGCTTGTTTGCCCCTGCCACATCATCATGGACCCATCCCCTTACCCGCACCTGACATGATCAGCTGATCAGACCAAATGTGGGAGAATATCCCCTCAGGGCTGCGTCATCATTTATGCATACTTAATTTCTCTCCAGTAATTCCTATCACGTGCAGCCACTCTTTCTTGCTCAACAGACACCCCTCTCACATCCAACGCTCTCTTCACACTGTCCATCCATACTATTCATGGCCCTCCTCTCAGCCTTACACTTCTCACATCCAATCCAGTCATCTTTTTCACAAATCGTTCATGATGCATTCTCTCCATATGCCCAAACCATCCCAACACCCTCTGTTCAACTCGATCAGCCATCTCCTGCACAACTCCAGTTCTCCTTCGCACTTCATCATTTCTCACTTGATCCGTACACGTCATTTCATGCATACTCCTCAGACACATTATTTCCATTACATTCAAACTTTTCCTCTCTGCTACACTCATATTCCACGTTTTAGCCCCATATTATGCAGTCGGTACCACAACACCCTAGTACAGCCGTCATTTTACATCCATTCTAAGTGAATGACATCTAAACACTCTTTCATTCCTCCCAGCACCTTTCCTACTTCATTCATTCTAAACTTCGCTTCTGCATTATTCTTCCATCCACAGCAACATGTGACCCTAAATACTTAAAACATTCTACCTCCTTAGGCAACTCACCATTCAAAACTATATTCATCCTCCTACCACCTACCAACCTCGTACATTTAATCACTTTACTCTTATTCTCATTTACTTTCAATTTCCTCCTTTCACACACCCTTCCAGAATCCTCTACCAACTATCTCAATCTCTCCTCTGAATCAGCCACAAGTGCAATATCATCCACAAACAGCAGCTGATTCAGATTCCACTTTCTACCATCAGCATTCTCCAGATTCAAACCTCCACCTAACACTCTTGCATTCACCTCCCTTACCACACCATGCATATAAATATTTGACAACCAAGGAGACATCACATATCCCTGCCACAGCCCCACTCTCCCAGTAAACCAATCACACACCATATTTCCCACTCTTATACACGCTCTGCTATTTGCATAAAAACTTTTCACTCCTTTTAGCAGCCTACCATCAAGTCCATACAATCTAAAGAGAGTTGAAGAGGAGGGAGTGATTGGTGATGAGCACTCTGGCTTTAGGAGTGCGATGGGGGATCAGGTGTTTGCTGTGAGACAGGTGTGTGAAAAGTATTTACAAAAGGTATGGATGTGTTTTGGACGTTCATGGATTTTGGGAAAGCGTATGATAGAAATGATAGGAAGGTTTTGTTTTAATAAACATTCTACCATGCACCTTACCTACAACACCCAACAGACTTATACCCCTAAAACTAGTACATTCATACTTATCATCCTTACCTTACCTTTATACAGTGGAACCACACAAGTACTTGCCCAGTCAATTGGCACCATACCTCTTACAAAACACAAATTCGACAATCTTACTAACCACTCAACAATAGTTGCTCCACCACCTTTCAGGCATTCCACAGCGCACCCCTCCATACCTGCAGCTTTCCCTGCACTTCCTCCATCATGATCAAAGAATCATTAAACTCTCCCAACACATTTATTCCTTGCACCCTCCCATCCGCCACAATCTCAGTCTCCCTTTTCTCCTCTACATTTAACATTCTTTCAAAATACTCCGCCCACCTCCTCCTTACTGCATCCATCTCAGTTAACATCCTCCCATCCTCTGCCTTTACTCGCTCTGTCTTCCCAGACTCTCTCCCTTTCACAACCCTTTCACCACCTTCCAAAACATTTTCTTATTCTGTTGAAAATTCTCAGTCAACCGCCTACCCCATCTTTCATCTGCCACAATTTTAACATCACGCACAGCCCTTCTCGCCCTATTCCTCATTCCCTTATACCTCTCATATGACACCTTATCTTTCCTCTGTGGCCGCACTTCATATACACGTCTCTTCTCAGCCATAGCCACATTTACTTCCTCGCACCACCATTCACTTTCCTTTCTTACACCACCACCCACTCATCTCACACCATATACCTCTTCTGCATGCCCCACCACAGCACTCTTAAACAACTGCCATTCCTCCTCCACACTGTCATTCTCCTGATCTTTCACTGGATTCCATTCATCTTTCAAATTCTCCTGATACTCTATCATTTTCTTTCTTTTATCCAACTCACTTTCAAAACCTCCCTGCCACACCTAACTCTCATTGCTCTCGCCCATCTCTTACCTACTCTCAACAATCCCTCCACCAGATAATGGTCAGACATACCTCCACCTTCCCCTCTCAAAACTCTCACATCCAACAATCTTCTTATTACATTCCTGGACACAACCGCATAGTCCATCAATGTTCTATCAACAATCCTTCCACCTTCCTGTCTTACCCATGTATACTTAAAAATATTTTTCTTCTCAAACAAGGTATTTCCAATCACCATCTCTCGCTCAACACACATCCCTATCATTCGTTCCAATCAATGCTCTATCAACAACCCTTCCACCCTGGTGTCTCACCCATGTATACTTATAGCCAAAATACCTTTCTTATCAAACAAGGTATTTCCAATCAACATCTCTCGCTCAACACACATCCCTATCATTCGTTCCCCATTTTCATTTCTTCCAGGCACACCATGCATACCAACTACACCTTCAACTGTTACATTTCCCACACTAGCATTCAGATCTCCAATCATTACCACATTCACATTCGCTCCAAAGCTCTGCAGACACTCATCAACATCATTCCAAAAAGACTCCCTCTCTTCTGCATCCCTTTAGCTACCAGGCCCATATGCATTCACAGATACCCACAACTCACATTCAAATTTCGCTTTCATCCATATCAATCTCGATGACACCTCCTTCCATTCAATCACACACTGCTGCATTTCCGGACTCACTAACAAGGCCACATCTTCTCTCGCCTTTCCTCTATCAACACCTGACAATTTTCCATCCCCATTTCCAAACTTAGATTCACCTTTCCCTTTCATCTTTGTCTCACTCAAAGCTATCACATCCAACTTTCTTCTCACAAACATTCTCCCAATCTCCTCCCTTTTAGTCTCAATCGTACTACATCCTTGCACATTCATAGACCCATCTTGCGGGTACGGAGATAATTCAGTCCCCCATCCCATTCTATTCCCAGTCTCACTGTAGGAAATAAAAATCTGAGGAGGTGGTTGCAAGTCCCCTCGCCCGGCCCGTTTTAGTCGCCTTTTACGACATGCAGAGAATATGGTGGCAGAATTCTTCCTAACACAACCTGGCAGCAGAGTAGTAGTACCACGTCATAGTGTGGCTAGATTGTGTGTGTGTGTGTGTGTGTGTGTGTGTGTGTGTGTGTGTGTATAAATAATTTACACACACACACACACACACACATATATATATATATATATATATATATATATATATATATATATATATATATAGATAGATAGATAGATAGATATATATAGATAGATAGATATATATATATATATAAAATGTCTCACTCTGGACAAAAGCTTCAGGGCCAATTTCTCGGGGGCAGTGGCCTATCCCAAGGCCCAGTAGTCCTCCTACACCTCCATATGTCATCAATTCGGCGCTAACACCCACCGTTCATTTTGAATACGTGCTACGGCTGCCTCTTACAGGACCAGTGTACTGGTAATAGTGGGGGTATTGTTACATGTCGGCGGGTCTTCTGGTAGATCAGGAAAGTTTGCTTTTTATATGAGGGTTCCTCACACAGATGAAGTGCTCTGACACTAATATTGTACTCACTGACAATGCTGAGACAAACAATCTGGCTGATGTTTGGTTCAGTGCTGATGGCAAATGTAGGTGTCAGCATCCTCTGGTTTAGTGTTAATTTGCAAGGTGTAATCCTCTCGCTCCTACACGTCCTGGATGTAGTTGGGTCCCGGTTGTAGCCCCTTATTAATAGTCCCTGTCGCCTGATCAGAATGACCCAGGGGATATATATGGCTATGAAGCTCTTGTACTCCGCTTAGGCCTGATTGTGCCGACTGGAAGCTACTCGATCGGATGGGGATGAATGATGCACAGGCACGATGGCCCGTCGGTTACATTTGTCTGGTCCTTTAGAACCGTGGTGGTGGTACCTGTTTTCTCGTCTGCGCGCCCTCTGATTGGTTTCGATGATACTTGTGTTTGATTGTTGCTTACCTGATCAGGGATGCGTGGATAATTGAAACTTCTTTCTAGGTCAGGGTTTCCTTGATTGTCAAAGTTTCTTTTGGAGTTTATTTGATATTCTGGCTTTCTTTGATAACTGGGCATTATTTGGAAGTTTTCTTCATTGTCAGCGTTCTTTCATAGCTGTGGTTTCTGTTGGAGTTTCCTTCATGTCCGGGGTTTCTTTCATATTCGGGGTTTGTATTTGGAGCTCCTTTGGTAGTCGATTTTTTTTTTTTTTTTTTTGAGCAAATTTGATAATTATGATTTCTTTGTTTCGGTTTTTTAATGTGGTTTCTTTGTTTGGCGTTTTGGCTACGTTTTCTGTCATGTTAGTGATTTCTCTGTTCATGACGAGGGGCTATATTAAAGATTCTCTTGGGGTGAGCATTGCTCTTAGGGATCTGCTGATGATCTAAAAGGGTGCTTCTGCTTGTATGATCTTTCCTGTGATTGGTGTCTGAATGGATATGGTAAAACCTTACACCACCATCACTATGTTTCATCGACTCATCAATACTTTGCTTCACCATCTTTTCACCACTTTGCATCATCAACTGACCATCACTGAATTTCATTAACTTTTCCTTGCTGCCTTTCACCAAATTTTCATTATCTTCAAAAACAGACTGATGATTGTTTGTTGTAGAGTACCAGTTCTGCTGTCTCTGGATCTTTGGCTTTTGAATGTGATAATCACTAATTTCATCAGCACAGTCATCATAACATTGTCACCGTTGTTTTGCTAATTTAGGTTCGCTGGTGCTTGTCTACGATGATTCCCATCATTGTCATGGTAATCAGCATCACCACAATCACCAGTACTGTCATAATTATTACCACCACTTCCAAGATAATGTACATCAATAACTGTTTCACCAACAGCACTATCAGCAACCACTTTATAACTATCACTAAGAATGTAAATGTGTCCGCCAATTTCAGTTTCACCTCCACTACAAATATCATTTCCATCATTAACTGTAGCACCACCACAAACAAATCTCTCACGAATAGATATATATTTCCCATCACCACCAGTCACCAACACATTTTTGGTTCCGTGCCTACGATAATTTCTAGCGGGTTCTGTTATTTCACCACCGCCCGCACTACCACAGCAATGCCATCCGATGACTTTTTCCACACGCACGCTCGTCAGTGCTGGAAGAAATGGTGGCATTCCCACAACCAACTAACTGTGCGCTGCTGCTCTCACGGGACTTGGAGAAGGTGGTGTTGCAGCCGTGACACTACGCTTCTGCTCCTGCGAGACTTTAATTGGTCTCACCTGAGGCACTCTTCGTTGCGGCTCTTGCGGAACTTGAAGATAGTAGTAATACCGGGCAGGACAGAGATACACATATCCATGGGGAAGTCTCTCTGTCCGTGGACAACATCTGTAGATCTGGTCCTCGGATCCAAGACACCTGCAATCAAAGAAATGGGAAATGACATCTCTCTCTCTCTCTCTCTCTCTCTCTCTCTCTCTCTCTCTCTCTCTCTCTCTCTCTCTGTCTCTCTTAGCCTGCAATAAGAGAAGAGGAAAATGGTAGTTTTTTTGTATCCACCTGCATTGGTGAATAGTAAAATGTCATTTTTTCCATTAATCTCAGTCTGCTATTAGAGAAGGGACTGAGAACAGGTTATTAGTCACAGCCTACGTAACTATAAACTACCTGAAAGACTATGAATGAGAGAAAAACAAAACAATGACCACCTTAGTTATGTCAAACTCAACCAACAATTCAGGTCATTTGAGAGACCAGGAGTGAACATACAGGAGGAAGCTTTGTTAGCTAACAATTCAAACTACAGTTGAGAATTAGAAAACAAACAGTAAGCAGAAGCCTCCGTCAACGCCAATGTAATTTACGGTTTATAAACCAAATTTCATCCATCATGGTTGGCCGAGGTAAGGTACATAATTATACGGTCTTAGTCTGCCTTTTTATATAATATCAGAGTAGGCACACCTACGCCAACGCAAATGAAATTTATTATTTATTCTTTCATCCAGTTCCGGATCCACCACAAAATCTAATGAACTCTTACTTGACCCAATACCTACTCATACACCAGATTGCATCGAAGTTCGATAACAGCTTTTTGGGATATACTTTGCCACAAACAAACGTTTAAGTAGACCAACAGACACGGGTGAATGCATAACCTCCGTCCAACTTCGGTCACGAAAGTGAAAATATATACTAAAAGTTCCACTAAAATTAGCAAACATGGTTTCATCTGATGTCGTGTTTTTCTCTAGTAATAGAATGGAGTCAATTGGAATATCTTTAATGGTTACTAAGATGGAGAGAAAACAAATATATTGTGGGAGTCCCGCCAAACTATGAGACCATTTCATTTCTAGGATTTCTCTTTGACGATCATAATCGACTTGTATTACATGAAATGAAACACCTGTGTGAACAGACCACAGTAAAACACTCCAATAAAACGTTCGGATATATGTAACCCACATTTCACTGGAACCTATCCCAACTGCAACACATTTGCAGCGATATATCTGATGCAAATTATCCACTGCAAAACTTCTAGATCAACGCTTTTGCTTAGTATTCAGGTTGCTATTTCAGTGTCCTCAGCTTAAGAACACCTGATGTGTCAATCATTATGCAACATTTTTTTTTTCACATTTCTCCTCAATTCTCTCACACTTTTTGCTCCTTTTCTCAGACATTTACACTGTCCTTCTAACTTAGGCATATTCTTTCTAGTACCTTATCTCTGGAACAAAATTCTCATTCTCTTCACTAAATCTTGTCACTCTTCCAGCATCTTTCTCACACGTTTACACTATATTTACTTCCATTCTTTAAAATTTTCTCGCAGTTTTTCACATTTTACTCATCATGCCTCATATATTTCTTTTACTTTGTAAATATCTTTCTCACACTTTCCCACAACTAAGGCAATGCCCCTCTAACTAGCTCGTCTCTACAACACCTCTGCGCCAAAAGCACAGGTCAGTACACGAACTGCAGTGTCAATTTTCACCCCCTTTTTGACACCTGATGCACCTTTAACATACTCTGCTTTTTTGTTACAGTTTGACAACTTCTTTACTAATTTTTTTGTGAAAATTTTCTCATCGATTTGCAAATTGTTTTCTCCCAGTGATATGTGTCATTTCTCTCTCTCTCTCTCTCTCTCTCTCTTTCAGAATTCACAAGCTTCCAGTATCTTTCTAATATGCGAACCTCTCCCACCATCTCTCCATCCTCGTCCTCCTCTCCCCGTCATCACCTTACACGTTGTCTCCCCACCCTCTCCTTCTTCATCATATTACCACTTCCCTTCCTCCTCCCTTCACACCATCACCACTAACCTCCCCCCCCCTCTCTTCACCCATTCTCTCCCTCTCCCTTCCACTCACCCTGTCGTCTCCTCCCCCTGCATTAACTTCTCAACTTTCCTGCCTTCTTTCATCTACCCCCTTCTTACCCTCACGTCTATCAAATATCCTCTCTCTTCTCCTAAACTTCTCCTCTCCTAAACTCCTATCACCTTAAAAATCTCTCTTCTTGCCCCTTTCTCCTCCTAGATTCCAACCCCCACCCGTGTGACTGCACGCCTCCCCCTCTCACTTTATCCCTCTCTTTTCACTCCAGTTCTCTATTTCCTTACGTCCCTTCACTACTTTATTCCACGCTTCTCCTGCTCTCCTCTCTTCTCCTTTCTCCTTTTCCTTCGCTTCCTCCTCTACTCTTTATCTCTTCAGGCGCCACCAAACAAACACGAACGCCTTCTATCATAACACGCCTTGCTCACTTCCCCCTCCTTCCCCCTCCCCTCTCATCTCCAACCCTTTTCCCTCCCTTCCCCCTCCTCCCCCTCCTCTCCTCCTTTCCCTTGCTCTCTTTCCTTGCTCCTCCCCCTCCCCCCTTTCCCTCCATCTTCTTCCTGATGTTCGCTTCAAGAATGCGAAATTTTCTGGGAGGACGTTGTGCCTTGGCAGCTTGAGAATAAGTTCATAATGCACTTACAAAATTCTGCAGAACTGAGAAGATGGTGGGGTATTACGTGAGCTGGGGAGAGAAATGAGAAGAAAGAAGGAAACGAGAGGGAGGTGAAGAGAAAATGGGAGAAGAGAATATAAATAAGATGGTAAGAGAAAACAGCTGAGTGGAAAAAATAATCAGTGTAACAGAACAACAAAAGTTCAGCGGGTTCTCTTTCTTAATTATGTGGAAACGTTTTGTGGGGAACAGCCCTTTCCCTTCATCTTCCCTAGCCACACACTTAGGTAACCTCATGCACCATGCTATCACAGAACAGAGATTTCTTCATCATAAAGTCAACAAAATATTCCTGCGAGTTACAAAGAGTTACAAGTCCGCGTACTGCTTCAAAGGTCTGACGACCCATACTTAACCCTTAGCCGCCGGGGGGTTCTTGGCCACAGCATGCTCTTCCCTATGAGCGATTTCCGGTGATTTTGGAAAAAATACCCTTACTTCAAACCCTTATATCTGCCAAACTGTAATAGCTAGAGAATTCAATGAAAGTTCATAAGACTCATCAACTCTTCCTCTTTCCAATGAAGGCATCCCGAGGTCTCAAGGTGGTCCCGTCGATGAGTAAGGATGAGTTCAAGACGAGTGGTTTTTCACGTTTTGGCGCGCGGCTCCGAGCTCCGGCCACTGGCCATGGCATTGGCCCAGCCGGCTAGTGCTGGCAGCACTGATTGGAGTGGTAATTGTAACACTGCCCGAGCGTCCTTGGAATGCGGAATATTCCACTCGTTTTTTTCTACTCCTCCATACTCACCACCGTGAAAATGAGTCATCACCCGGTTCATGTAGCTCACCCAAGGATTCACCGCCCACACCACCATGCCACTAAGCCCCGTAGGTGTGTGGGAAAATAAATATCTCGTCGTTTTTCTGTATTCACTTCTTCCGTAAATAATCATATTTCTCCTTTACTAAGACACTTAGAACTACACTTTACATCACGATTACGGATAATTGCTCTTTGACAAGTAAATGCTGTTGTTCTTTCATGCATTATCGTAGAGTATGAGGTAATTATTTGTACTGTAAATCAGACTGCTTTGTACCAATCAGGGTTATAGTTAAAATCATATAAATGTTTCACACAACTAACATTATTTGTACTTCACATCACAGATACACAGATGCTCATATTTGGCACAAACTCCCTGAGTATTGAGTAAAATAATTTAGGTATACCGAAGCAGGTATTGTTCATTGTGGCCCGCTCACAAGTGGTTTTCTTTCAGGTAACAGGTAGGCAAACTCAAGATATATCCAATAATTTTCTAACCAATATCCAATAAACAGTATCAACTCCTGTACTGCACTTACTATAAATCACTTATATGCACTTGTAGAACTTATAAAAGACTTATATCTTAGCACTTTCTATAATTCACTTACAATATCACACATTTCACTCATTTATGAAAATACACAAACTTCTGCACTGCTGTACACTATTTACACTTCCCCACACACCTACTCAGTGCTCATAACACTCCCGAAGGGCCTGGTTGTGGAGATTCTGCCCTTGAAGTGGTAGGCTGAGGTGTGGGGGAGCGCAAGCAGGCAGCGAGAGTGTGGGGGAAACGGCTCTGCGGCGTTTTTTTCCGCAGATGACCGCCAGGTCCGCGTCACTTTCCCAATGTCCTGGGTCATCTTGCACCTCCTCATCGCCGAAATCATCACTCTCGTAGATTGTCCCTTCCTCCTGGAGAAGTCGGAGAGCCCTCTCTAACGTTGGAGAGCGAGTAGGGGTTGGAGGGCGAGAGAGCTCACTCTTCACGTGGTAGCTTTTTTTTCTCCGCAGAGGAAGTACTCGTGCTGAGTATATGAGAGGAGACTGTATCATCAAGGGCACGTCCTATGGCACTATTACTAAGCCCTTTACCTGGCAATAAGGGCTGAACTTTCGTGGGGATTGATGAGGCAATCAGCCCTTCATGCGGTGGGAAAGAAACGAATGATGTCAAGGAAGATGACGTGGCTCCTCTCGCTACCACTGCCGAGTACAAACTGAACAGTGCAACTGCAGGGTACCTGGGGGTCCCACCTACCCCGTAGGTATAATAGAAAATGGGCCTGCGGTTAACCAGTGGCGGGAAGGTGAGTGCGGTATATCAAGTCAACCGGCGGCCCTCCACACCCTGAATCCTGTCATGCATACACGTCAGCCAGTGGATAGGGACTAAGAGAGACCATGAGTGGAGTGGGTTCCTACTCTTAATGAGAGAATATTATAATACAAATGAAGGCTAACCCCATCTTTCTCTCACACCCGCTGACTGGATGTGGAAAAGGAAGCCCACCTAACTCGAAGGAAAAAGGCCAGGCCAGGAATTTTCCAGGAAATAGGGAAACACTCCATTTACCACAAAGTGAAACCTAATAAAACTTTGTCTAACCTAACCTTGAACTGCTCTTTTGAGGAACTGTCTACAATTTATGTTGTTAGCTGATTCCAGGTACTGCAGATTTTATACACGTGGAAATTGCTTATTTTATAATGTTAGTAATGCCTCACAGCAAGATTCCATTCATGACTCCTTGCCATGTTGATGTTTAAAACCAAGTATATGCGGAAAGTCAATGTTTTCAAAATCATGAAGGATTCTAATAATCTCAGCTGCCCACACACACACACACCTAGTTTCTGGTGAAAAAAGGCTCAATGCCTGCAGTCTTCTCTGTTATATCCTATGTGCGTGGTTGATGGGATCAGTCTAGCAGCCCGTGCCTAGGCTCTCTCAAGCTCCTCGAAATATCCTTTTTCAGGGTCGGCGACCAGAACTGCATGGCATAATCTAGAAGACAATGCGAGGAAAGAGTACCATTTACTTATTTCTATGGATAAACTGCATCATTATCTAACATATTATAATTCCAGCCGTGTTTTTGTCTGTCTGTTGTGTAGCGCACCTGATACTGGAATGAGGATTCAGACGAAACTTGTCAGGATGGTTACAACTGGACTGAAAAGAGCCATTTTAGCTTCACGTCAACTGGAGTTTTATAAAGGGGTATTTTGACACCTTATAATTGTCCCTACTGACTGTACATTGTGCAGAACGCATCGTGCGAGAATTGCTTATATTGAAGCTGCTATTCGTCAGTTTCAAGCATCAGAAGTCTCGGTGGAAGAATGGTTCTCATTTGAACAGTCAGCTACCATATAAAATCATTATTTCCTCAACATAATGCGTATCATTGGCATCAATATATAATTCTGCATGCAATGGTGCAAAAACTATTACATGCAGACGTATAGTTTTTGACCTTGTTGTGTTAAACTGAAACAATTCCTGGTGGGTGGGAGAGAAACATGAATCACTGAAAACTGGTTATCTTCAACAAACAATTAAGAAACTTACAATTTATAATTAGAATATAACTCGGCACAGGTGCTATGCTGCGCTTTCGGCTGTATAAACTGATTCTTTGTACATTCAGCCATTCTGTTCCAATTGAGAGATGACTGAAACTGAGCCCGTGTAGCTACAAATGATTGAGATTTGAGGGCAAACTCTGAGACTCTTCCACAGGAGCAAATGTGCTGCAGTCCGGTAGGGCCACGAGGCACTTGTATATAGGGAGTAGACTGTAGCACCAGTCGAACAGGGTGGTACTCCCAAGATGGATGGACAGCTGGTGACAGGCAGTGCTGGAGATCCCTTTTCATCAGCCCTCGGGACTAACTTTTGACCATATCCTTTTACTGAACTTTATAAGTGATTCTGTTACATAGGAGGTAGGCCAGCATACTCTGCTATACATTTTCTTTGGTCAACAGCAACCTACATGAACATTAGACACTGCATTTCCAGTTCCAGAATCAGTAAAAATGGCATCTTAAAATATAGTTTTGCAGTCCCCAGGGAGGGGTCATAAAAGCCCTTATCTTCTGCCCCTCTCCCGTCTCCCAGTGACAATCAAGCGAGATGCATGGAACCATTGTCTGACTCACTCCTTCTTCATTTCCACAACATTCGTGGCATTTCCTCTAAATTTCTCTGTTGAACACCACCTCGCTTCCTCTAAACCTCACCTTCTCATCCTCATTGACACTCAGCAGTCTGAGGCGACTGATAGTAAACCCTTCTTTGTATCCTTCTACTTTATACTCAGTTTCATGCCAAGTGGCTGTTGTGTGTATGTACACAACATAATAAGTTGCTTTCGTGTTCCTGAACTTGAATCCTATGAATTTTCTACACTCTGGCTTCAGCTATCCAGTCATTCTCTGACTTTATACATCAGTGTGCCCTTATCCACTAATTCTACCAACTATAAAAAAAAATGAGCTATCTTACTTCTAAGATGGAACACTTTCCATCACTTTTTCCATTCTCTGATAACTCCATTCTAGGTGATTTCAGTGTTCACCACCACCACCTTTGGGTCCCCTCTCCGTTCACTGATCAGCCTGGTGAAGAAGCCTACATATTTTTTATCTTTCATGACCTCCAGCAGCTTGTATGACACTCTGCTCGTATTCTTGACCGGCTTGAAGAGAGTTCTGACATAGCTGACCTCTTACTTAAAACTAAGCCTTCTGCTTACTCTGTTAATCTTTTCTCACTGATGAGCTACTCTGATTACAACTGTACCACGTTATCCCGTCCTATCGTTCCCGTAAGGTCTGAGGACCATACTAAGAAGAGGCAGCTGTGACACATTGGAGCTGCTGACTGGGAGGCCCTCAGGCAGTACTTTGATTTTCCATGGAATGATTACTGCTCCCATGACTGATAGCCATCTGAGTGCACCTTGCACATAACGGAGGTTAATTTGTGTGGCAAGGAACCATACAAACGTTTCCATTAGCTAATACTGTGCAGAAAAATGAGAGCACCTACTAAAGGTACCGGAGTCAACCCACCGCAGAATCTAAATTCTATTATACGAATTTCATTCGACCTAAATGATTTGAACTCTCTAACCTAATTTCTTCCTGCTTCTTGTGGCACTTGCTGAACACCTTCCGAATAACTTTACTTCATCCTCATTCTCTCTTCTTTTTTACCCCAGTGGTTCTGTACCTTTTCTACTACGGACAATGCAGAAGTCTTTGCATAAACTTTTCCCTCATGTCCACTCGAGATAATTCAAGTGTTGTTTCTCCATCACTTCCCCCCCTTTGACTTCCTGATAACTGACATTAAAATATCTTCTGTTGATATACCATCTTCCTTACTGGTCTCAGTACTAACAAGGCATATGGGCCTTATGGATTACCTCCTGTTATTCTCAAGAACTGTGCTTCTGTGCTTAAACCCTGCCTAGGTAAATTCTTTTGCCTTTGCCAGTCACCTTGTACCTTTCCTTCTTCCCAGAAGTTTGCTTTCATTTAGCCTGTCCCAAGGAAGGGTGATCATTCCTGGAGTTCTAACTTCCATTTGCTTTTGTATTCTGTAGTTCTAATCTTTAAATATGTTCTAAAAAACACAATAAAACACTATTCCTAGAAGAACCTTTTTTCCAGTTGCCAGAGATGCTCCAATGGCGATCTCATTTCCTTTCAGACCGCTGGTCATGCTCTTTCTTGGACTCCGGCAAAAGCTTTGCCATTGCAATTGATATCTTAAAGGCGTTTGATCGAGTCTGGCATAGATATACAATTTCCACACTGCTCTCTTACGGTTTCTATCCTTCAATCTGTGCCCTCACCTCTAGCTTTCTTTCTAGCTGTTCTGTAGCTGGTATTCTTATACATCTCTGAATACTGGTGTTCCTCAGGGTTCTGTCCTATCACCAACTTTTTTTGTTCATTAATGACCTAATCTGTCAGTCTGATCCTATCCACTCATATGCTGATGACTCCACCCTTCTCCTTTCTATTTGCTTCCCACAGGATCCATCTTAACAGTTACTTCAACAAACACGGGATGAGACTATGGTACTCCTGATGTTTGACTTGGGTTATATCTCTGATAGCAGTAAAAGTAGTCTTGTTTTGTTTTTAATGCATCAAAAACTCATTTCTTAAAATTTTCGACCTGTTAAAATCTTCCACACGAGTATCCTTTTTTTTTTGTTTTTTCAATACCCACCTCAATCCTGTATCTTTGGAGAAACTTGGGGTTTCAATCTTTTGGGATTTATGTTGGAAACATCATATTATCTCTCTTGTAAAATCTGCTTCCAAGAGATTAGGTGCGCTAAGCTGACTCGGTGCCTTCTTTACCTCTATACAGTTGTCGACTTTATACATGGGTTTTACTTGCCCCTGTGTAGAGTACAATTCTCATGTGCTGGGAGGCTTCCACATACAGCTATTTTCAACAAGGAGGAGTCAAAGGCTCTCTCATTAACTCTCCTCCTCTTACTGGTTCCCTTAAAACTTTGTTGCATTCCTGCACAATTGCATTTTTATTTCTTTTCTACCGCTTCTTCCTTTCTTGTACAACTCCTCTGATCTGTCTGCCTGCATCCCTCCACCACAACAGTAGGCACGTAGCATCTGTCTGGCAGCAGACTCTCATCCCTTTTCTGTCCTACTCTCTAACGCAAGAGTAAATCGTTACTCTCAGTCCTTCTTGTATGCAACAGGCAAAATCCGGAACGACCTTCCTCTCTCTGTATTTCATACTGCCTATGACCTCCTGTCTTTTAAAAAGAATGTGTCCAGGCATCCCTAAATGAACGGATCTTGAATTTGCTGCCTTTTTTTTGGGGGGGGGGAGAGAGAACAATCTTGTGCATTTCTAGCCACTGGTTCTTTTTTCTTTGTATTAAAAATAGAAGCGTCTGTGCTTTCTTCTCTTCATCAGTGCACTGTTTGGAGAACTTAAAATTACTGAAGATTAATACACCTATGTCTTTCTCCAAGTCAGTATTATTGAATGCACTTCCTAACAAGGTTAATTTGTTCTTAGATTTGCATGACCGATGTGCAGCACCTTTCACTTGCCCATGGTGAACAGCATTTGCCTACCACTCTTCTATTTTAACAAAGTCTATATTTTATCCACGTCCTTATCTTCTACCTTCTCAAATGACGAGGCATTACTTCCTGGCTTTGTGTCGTCCGCAAATATTGCAATCTGGCTAAAGATGCTATATTATTAATGTAAATGATAAATAACATTGGCCCTAAAACTAGGCCCAACGAAACTCCACTTGTATCTTATTTCCAGCCAGATGTTTCTCCATTTATTACTATCCTCTGTTTCTGTTCAGTGAGCCAATATTCAGTCAGTACAGACGGCTCTTTCTAATACCCAGTGTTGGAGTTTTTGTCATCAGCCAACAATTAGATATCCCACTGAACGCCATCTGGATGTCTGGATTAAGAATGTCAATTGCTCAGCACAGATCATATTTGGAAAGCTTGCGGTGGAAGAAGTCAATGAAAATGGTCAAACTAAGAACTATGTTGCTTAAAGCCATGTTACGAGTCAGACAGTAACATATTCTATTCTAGATGATCTAGAAGTCAAATTGTTACTGTACCTTCCAGTACCTTTCGTAACCACAGATGTGAGTCTAATTGGACGGCAATTTCCAGGACAATGTCGATCTCCCTTTCTTTTTTTCAAAATGGACATCCAAATGCCGCCTTCCAGTTCGATGGAACTATTTCAGTATCCTATGAGTAATGATCCCTCCCCAAAAAAAAGAAAAAAAAATGAAATTCAACTAGGCGGAATTAAATAAATTTCCTTACTTCTAGCAGTGTTCCTCCCGATCCTCTCCATTTCGTTTCTACGTATCTCGTTCATCCATCTCTCTCTCTCTCTCTCACTCTTTTTGACCATCCGTCCGTTCCTCTCTCTCTCTCTCTCTCTCTCAGCAGTTACCAGTACCTGTGCAGAATCAATGGGTACAGACTGTTTCGTGTGGTACAGGTATTCTTTTTCTTTTTTTTTTTTTTTTCAATACAAGGAGTAATCAAGAATCAAAAGGCGTCTGTGACCTATGTTATTGCAGCAATTCCCATTCTCTCTCTCTCTCTCTCTCTCTCTCTCTCTCTCCACGCCTGCCTATCAATCGGTCCATTTATCTTTGTATCTAGCTATCTGTCTGTCTACCTGTGTACCTCTCTAGTATCTAGCTGGCTCGGAAGGACTATTTAGATATTTGTCTTTATTGCACTTGCCTTCGCAAAGCAAAAGTGAGTGCTATGTTTTGATCGGCATGCACACACGTGTGTGTGTGTGTGTGTGTGTGTGTGTGTGTGTGTGTGTGTGTGATATTATACAGTGCACAAGTTTATACTAAGACATGAAAAAGACTAAGGGGAAAAAAAGAACCTTGACAAAAAATAAAGAAAACAGGCAACAGGTCAAATTAGAGAGGTTTGTATATCACATCTATTCTTGACAATGGTAACAGAGAAAAAGGTAACGACAGTTCAGATCCATTTAGTAACATTTGTTTTACTGAGCTGTGGTAAAATGTATGTAAATAAAAAAATTATTGCAAATAATACTGATATGATGTCCATTAACCCAAGGTCCAGAGAATACCAGGTCAGTTTACGCGCATGTGGGCGGGACCGTGATGACGTCAGTAGGCCTGATGACAGCTGGCCTGCTCCACCTCCCTCTCTCTCCTTTTTTCAATCATATCTTTCTCTTTTATTACTTTTCTCTTTCTGTGCTCTCCACCTTCGTCATTTTCTTTCCCCATCCCATTGTTCCCTTCCGTACCTCATTTCCCAACAAATTCCTCCTCCCTTTCCTTATCCACTCTTCCTTCATTCTCTTCTCTCCTCCCTTCATGTATTTCCTTCCCCTACATTGTTCTTTCATTCTTTCTCTTCCTTTCCCCTTTCACTCTAGTTTCATTCTCATCAATACATACAATATACTGTACTACACATTTATGTATATTTGTACATATTTTCTATAAATGCTGGTTTACGTAATTGTGAAAAGTTTGACTGTGTGTGTGTTCTTACCTAATTGTATCTTTACAGGAATGAGTCAAGCTCGTACCGTCCCGTGTCTTAAACCATATTTATTGTACATATCCTTAAATTTGTGAATTGTTTTGGCACACACTATTTCATTCGGTAGTGCATTCCACAGATCAATTGCTCTGTTTGGGAAAATGAATTTCCTCACGTCTTTATCACCTCTCTACTTATGCAGTTTTTTGCAGTGTCCTCTTGCCGATGCTTCCCTATATGTTAAGTAATCATTTATGTCTATTTTTTCCTTCCCTGATATGCATTTATATAGCATTATCATGTAATTTCTTTTCCTTCTCTCCTGTAGTAATGGTAGATTCAGTTTATTTAGTCTTTCTTCGTAGCTTAGATCCCTTAAGCTTAGTATCCATCTTGTAGCGGCCCTTTGAACTTTTTCAATCTTGTCTATGTGTTTTTTGAGACGAGGACTCCAGACTACTGATGCATACTCCAGGGTTGGTCTGATGAATGATGTTATTATCCTTCTTAGCATGTCTTCATTTATGTATGTGAATGCTATTCTCATATTTGCAAGCAGTGTATACATGTTCCATACCTTCTCACTGATGTGGTCAGCCGAAGATAGTCTGTTATTGATAATCACACCTAGGTCCTTCTCTCTTTCTGATGTGTGTAGGGTTTTATTTCCTAACGTATAATCCCAATCAGGTCTTTTTCCACTTTTACCAAACTTGATTACATGACACTTGTCCACATTGAATTCCATTTGCCATGTATTACTCCATTCACGAAGTTTATTTAATTCTTCTTGTAGCTCTTGACAAGAGTCTGTGTTAGTAATTCTCCTTTGTATTTTTGCATCATCTGCAAACATATTTAGATAGCTTTCATTTCCAATGTTGTTATCTGTATCGTTTATATACACTAAAACCATAATTGGTGCCAGCACCGAGCCCTGTGGTACTCCACTAATCACTTCTTTCCATGATGAGTAGTTTCCCCTTAGTACTGTTCTCATTTCTCTTTTTATGTGAAAATCTTGCATCCAACAAAACAGTTTGCTTCGAATTCCTCCTTGATGGTAGGGTTTCCATATTTGGTGTGGTACTGTGTCAAATGCTTTCTTGAAATCTAAATAGATACTGACCACCCATCCTTCTCTTTCCTGTATTATGTCTGTTACTCTGTCATAGTAGCTCAACAGATTAGTAACACATGATTTTCCTTTTCTGAAACTAAACTGTCTTTCTGTTATCATATTGTGTTCTTCTGAATGATTTACCCAAATTTTTTTTAATAAACACTGGTCAATGATACTTGTCGGTAGTTGAGTGGATTTGGTCTAATCCCTTTCTTGAATAAGGGGACAATATTTGCTTTCTTCCAAATATCAGGTAGTTTACCTTGACTAAAGGATTTCTTGAAAATTAAAAATAATGGTTTACTTAACTCCTTTGCACATTCTCGTAATACCCAACATGAAATTTCATCAGGACCATTTGCTTTTCCTCTGTCTAATTTACTCAACTCCTCCTGTATCACTTTTTCTGATATTTGTATATCTGGTAGTATGTGTGGACATGCATGTTCCACATAGTCCCTCTCCAATTTTTTTTCTTCTGTAAAAACTGATTGGAAATTCTTACTTAGTGCTTCACATATATCTTTCTCTTGTGTATAGGTGATTCCCTCGTCCGTAATGGATTGTATTATATCGTTTACTTTGGTTTTGCTTCTGATGTAGCTGTAAAATAGCTTCGGTTGATCACTACTTTTATTTATTATATCCTCCTCAAACTGTTTTTGGGCTTCCCTCCTTATTCTTGAATAATCGTTTCTTGCCTGTTTGTAATTATTAGATGCCCTTTCACTATTGTGTCTTCTGTATCTATTCCACAACAAATCTCTTCTTTCTTTTGATTTTTTACATTCTGTATTGAACCATTTCTGTATTTTCTTATCTGCTTCTTTGTGCTGTGGGATGTACTTCTAGACTCCTATTTCATAAAATTCATAGAATTTTTTTATATACAGCATTTAAATCTTGTCCTCTAAGCTCATTTTCCCAATCAGTTTCTAAGAAATACTTCTTTAGGTAATGATAATTTCCCTTTTCATAGTTTAGGCTCTTTTTGTAACTTTCATTGCTGTTAACTATGTCATATGCTATCCTGAAGTTGCAATTTAGTACTACATGGTCGCTTTTGCCGAGTGGAGGGTGATATATTAAACTGTCAATATCATTTTCTTGCCTAGGAAATATGAGATCTAGCACTGAAGGTACATTGAGTCCTCTTTTTCTTGTGGTTTCCCTCACATGTTGCATTACGAAAAACTCTTCCACGAGATCCAGGAGTTTTTGGTCCCAACAGCTTTCTTGGCTTATTGTATCTAGAGTATTCCAATTTATATTTGTATTAAAATCTCCAGTTAGTATAATTCTTTCCGATTTCTCTACCATTTTATGTAGTAATGCTCTTAAACTCTGAAATGTACTCTCTGCCAGGTCCTCATATTCATCTCTTTCCCATGTGTTTGATCTGGGTGGCATGTACAAATTGGCTACAATTACTTTCCCTTCAGATGTGTTGATCTCTACTGCAATCAGTTCTACTTGTGAGGGTATATCTAGTTTTATTTCATTGACTTTTAGATTTTTCTTAGTTAATATTATAATTCCTCCTCCTTTTTTTTAAGTTTCTATCTCTTCTCCATATATTATATTCCTCTAAGTTTAGTATGTCATTTGATATCCTTGGTGTTAATTTTGTTTCAGTTAGGCATATTATATGTGGTTCATTTTCTCTGACATAATCATTCATTCCTAATAATTTAGATACCATTCCATCCACATTTGAGTACATCAACTTTATCATCTTGTTTATATACTTGTCATGACTTGGTTCTACTACTTTCCTCCTTTTTATTCCCTCCTGTTTATGTACCACCTTCGTACCTGCAATCCTATTACTTTGTAAAAAAAATGTGTTCTCCTCTTCTGATCTTCCCTCATTTTTTGTTTCTGCTTCCTCCCTCTTCTCTTTCAGTAATTCCAGTTCCTCTTGTGTTAGGCATCTTTTTATCCATACATTTTTGAACTCCTCTTTTTCCATAAAATTCTTTGCATTTTTTAGTATCTCCTCCACGGTGTTTACACTCTGGAAAGTTACCTTTATAGGTCTTGACTTGCTTTTCTCGTATTTCCCTAACCTTTTGTGTTCCTCTATGTCTTTACTATAGATTTCCTCTGATACTTCTTTCAATAAGCTCATTACATTTGCCATCTCCTTTTTGTCTCTTGAGATCTTGTTTTTTACTTCTTCCTTTTCTATACCAGTGATTACTATAGATTTGTTGATATCTACTGAATCTCTGACTAATTTTGGATTGTTTTGGATCATTCTTTTCACTTCCTTTTTAATGCTTTTTTCTTCCACCCTTGTTTCTAAGTTTTTCTTTACTTTCACCATTTCAGCATACGTGGTTTCCACATCATTTTTGTAGCTTTGCATAGCTTCATTCACCTTTGTTATCTTCTCCTCAATATCACTGGTCTGGTCTATCAGACTGCTTACTTGCCTAATTGTCTCTGTATCATTTTTCAACTCTTCCATAATACTCTCGTGGTTGACTACTGTAATTGCCATTTCACTCATTTTCCTCCTAAGTGTACTCAATTCCACTGTTAGTTCACATATGGTTGTGTCTTTCTTGTTGACCTCCCTTCCTAGTTTTTCTGTTTCTTCCTTTTGCAAGTGCATCTGCTTCTTTATTTCATCAATTTCATTCTGGAAAGCCATCTCCAGTCTGTGTGTGTGTGTGTGTGTGTGTGTGTGTGTGTGTGTGTGTGTGATGTCTCCATTTCTCTTTCCTTCATTCCTCTTTTTCCTTCTCCTCCTCCTTTCCCTTTTCCCCTTTCCCTTCCTTCTTCCTCTATCCTGCATCCGTTTCTTTTCCTTTTACACCACTCCATCTTATTTTTCACCTACATGTGGTAATTCCTTTACAAACGCCGCACGGCCTTCCATCCTTACTAATGAGTTTGTCTCACCTCCCTTCTTAAAGCCCTCCCTTCCCCTGCTCTCTTTCCTACGGGATCAGCTCACACACAGTGTTCAAAAGTAAACCTCAACCTTGTTCTTTACTATATATATGCATATTTATCTGTATATGGATATATATGTGTATATAAAGTATATCATTAGATTTATTAATAAATATGCTTTCCTGCATTTTTCCCCATACACATGCTTTCCTGTATTTATCTCCATAGCTTAGACATTTTAAAATCAACATTAAGCTATAGTAGGCTTATTAATGTATATGGTTTCCTGCATTGATCCCCATAGCTTAGGCATACTATTTTTCTTGATCACATTCTTGAGCTATAGAAGGCTTGTTAATATATATGTTTTCTTGCACTGATCCCCATAGCTTAGGCAATTGTTAAGATCATATTTAAAAAAAAATCTTACTTTAAATATTACTGAAACAAATGCCACATATAGTTGTACTGTATACGTGTCTACACCTGCCTCTTGATGTGGGAAGGCACAAAGTTGGTACCGCATCCACCGCTAATTCTCGTATTTTTGCTGGAACTGGAATGCCCAGGAGTTCATATTTTAAATTTCATTTAAAGGAATCAACTTCAACATGGAAACTACATATCCATGCATTTTGGGGATTGAAACTGTCTTTTCTCTGACACAGATTAATCTGCTTCTTTCTAAGTTCTTAATCTTGAGGAAATCTGTGCAGAGAATAGTCTCTTGTGCAAACAGAAAGAATTGCAACCATAAACTGCACAATAATCTGGCTTTTTTTCGACCTTGAGCACGACTCGATCAGTGTGGTGGCCTGGGTCAAACTGAGACAGCAGGCTTAGCGACGTCACACACGGCTAGGGACCCGTTTTCGTCCCTTCGCGGACTCACCTGCTATTCTCTGAACCTTGCATTAACCTAAGTTGCAACTATTAATTCTATTATACATATATTCATTCTACTTATTTAATTATTTATATACCACCAAACAAACCTTACTTTCACATTTCACTGTTCCTCCACGTTACACTGAGTAAGAAATGAAGATAACCAAACTCGACTCAGTTGACTACCCTGCAACTCATACTGCCTACTTGTTAGACAACAGCATAGCTATTATTTGATGCTTTCATGTGGTTGCACTAATACAGCTGGATGGCTCCCCTTCCTCTTTATACATACTTTCGTGAACATCCTCTCCACTCCCTGAAAGGAGGGTAACGAACTGCGGATGAATGGTTGCTTCTCATTGCAGTTCACCGGGTTTACATTTCAAATAAGTTTGGGGCCACATCAAGAATAAGAGCAATCTTACACCAGTAACTCATTGCCTTGCTACCCCCTATTCCCCAACAGCTTCCCAAACCCACAGCTGGCAAGTGTTACAGTAGACCAGCTTATACTCCAACACCGGCCCCCATATTCTTGGCTATGCGTTACCGTACTCCTCACATAACTGCCACCGACATCACTTTGTTTATAATGATGCTGATGATGATCATAACATAATGACGAAGATGGTGATTATTTCTCTGGTGAGGGACTCTTTCACTTGGTGCCACCGACATAACCGACCAACTCCACTACCCAATTATACAAACATCCCTCAACTCCCTCCCTATCCCGCAAATGGAATACTGTTAATTGCAGGTGTGCAGGCAGCCTCATCCTTCAGTCCACCAGGTTCCCGTTCAAATGAACCTGGAGAGACAGCACACACACACACACACACACACACAAATGTTCCCCACATGACCCACCTTATCACACCTAACATCTTAGACATTATGCCCTTTTATAACTACTACCGCCACCCAGCCACCCCACATTCTTGGCTGATAGTTACTCCACCCATTAATTGCCACCATCTCATTTAAACTTTACTCGTGGTGGCGGCAAGCAGCTCCATCAGCGAGAAAGAGTTGGGTAGTAGCTATTCAGCAGAAAGGCAGGAAGTTTATTAGCTCAGAGATGACTATGACTGCCCTGAGTTCGCCTAGAGATATTAAAATTTATTGAGAGGGTTGGTAGTTCAGTCATTTGAGGGTAGTGTGTCAGTGTAATGTCTTGTGGTTCAGTTGACAGGGTGAAGTTACAGGTATTTGCTCAGCCAACAGGCATAATGTTGGTCAGTGAGGAAAGAACTGAACTGCTTGGGTTCAACTATGTAGTATAGTTGGCCGAGGTTTGGCGCTCAGCTGGGTATGGTTTAGACAATAGGTAGAAGCTATGGACATGGTTTATTGGAAGTGGAAAGTTAGGGATACACTTCCGCCAACAGGTATAAATAACGGCTGTATCTCAGCTAAAAAGGTTCAGTCACGATAGCTTGAGCAGAACTGGGTTCATTGAGGTGTCACTTCAGTTTGAAACTGTATTGCCAAAGACGAAATCAAGGGTCATGCAGTCTTGAGCCGGATTGAGGGTTTACTGTCCATTTGTTCGTCCACAATCAAGCTGGCGCAATTATGGTCCCATCTTAACAGCTGAAGTGTCAAATGAACCCTTTCTACCTGACCGTGTGCATTTGTCCGAGTGTTCGACACGCCCAAAACAACCTCAGGGTCCAAAAAAGACTTAATTCACATGAGTATAGACATAACACTGGTATCAATAGAAAGGGCATTAAAAAAAACGGTAATGTATACATTCATCACAATTTTGATACAACACACTAGAATCTGGCATAGTGCAAATAAATAAATAAAGACATTACCTGTGTCGCCACATCATTATGTGGAGGAAGTAAGCATGAAGCATAAAGGAAGGTAGGTGGGTAGGTAGGCAAGGAGACTTATAAGTAGTCAGATGAGTAGATGGAGTGGGTAGGGAGACAGGTAGGCATGTAGGTCGACAGATAGGCATAGAAGTAAATTGGGAGGTCGACATTAAGGTAGGCAGAGGTGTAGATAGGCAGGAAGGAAGGCAGAGAATTGGATGTGAAGATGGGTAGGCGGGTAAGTAGGTAGGTTGATAGGAATTGATAGGAACGAGGGACAGTAGGCAGATATATTAGCAGGGAGACAGGTAGAGTAGTAGGCGTTGAGATAAGCAGATATGTAGGTAAGAAGGCAGGTGGGCAGGATAATATTGTAGTTAGCAAGGAACAAAGTTAGAGAGGAAGGTAAGGAAAGCTAAAAGAGTTGAAAGCTAATTTTTTGTACACTAAACAAACAATTTGAAGCCGAATACCTGTCATTTAAAGGGTCAGTTATTGTAACAGAGTGGCTGTAAAGCCTGAGATCAGGGCATAACAAATAATCCCCTGTTCACAGCAAAGATCAAATAAGACACCGTCATCGGGACTGTTGCGTGGCAAGACAGTTGGTATCACTGATTTTATCGTCAGTAAAAGTGAAGGATGAATAATTATGTAACACAATGGACTGGGTTAATACCAGTGTGTGTGTGTGGGGGGGGGGAGGGTCGTATCAAGCGGTATAGAGTATGAAGATATCTTTCGTCATTAATATGAGTTTCATGTTTCATGTGAGATTCAGTGTCAGCGTTCGAAGTTTCAGCCTGATCAACCCTCACTAATACTCAGGTAGTAAGTGATGGCAACCATCATCCACTCACTTCATGTAGTATTACCCTTACTACTTCTTCCTTCACCTCTTTCATTATTTTTCTGAGTCTGCCTTTCTTCCTTCATATTTTCTACCATCATTCCTGTCACGTTTTTTACTCCTCTTTCCACTTCAAGTGACTCTACAATGAGCGACAGTCCTAATGGATTTCTGTACCCCAGGAAACCATTTACAACGCTGGATGTTAGTCATATAATCTAATAACGGGATCATTTGGAGCCTACTATGGTGCCCCTGGTAACTGGGTAGAGATACATAGGCTATGCGGCATTCATTCATGAGCCAGACTTTCACGCTTCCCTGCAGCTCATTGTGGCAAGAAGACTCTGTATGGGCAATTGCTTGCCTGCAGTTGATGTGTCTGCTCGTCCAGACGACCTGGATTACTCAACAACAACAACAACAATCCTCACTAATACGAACAACTATCAAGACATTTTGTAGTAACCATAGCAGAAAATGTTATCATGGCCTGTATGTTTAAGGATACCTACCCTATCCACTGATGTAGCTGACACAACTATGATCACAGTTGCAACATGTATTGACCAACGCATCATTTTGAGTCTTTTAATCGTTCCTGCTTGACCCACAGCAAACTCTCCCAAGTGCTGATGCTGCACTGAATGGTTAGCAAAAAATCCGAATAAAAAGTCTATTGTTTGTATTATTTTATCTACAGGGTAACCACGGTACTCACGGCGAATGTATGAGCAAGTACTTGTATTCAAATTACCTGGAGATACAGCTGATAATGACAGACTTATAACTCCTCCACATAACAGACAACAAAAGCTACTTAAGCCTATCAAATGAAAACACTAACATGTACTCAAACAAGTCCAAAACTATCACAGTGCTGAAACCATTCGGACCAGCAGACCCTCCCTCCAATACCATCCTTGAGGCTGGATCCGTGCTTGGTCCAATGTGATACGAACCCATTATCCATACTAAGACATGCCAATCCGACCCAGTCACCTATCTAGACCAGTTACCTTTTAACAGATCACCCTTCTGGGTAGACCAGGTAAATGGTGGGCCTTCTAGCTATCTCGTTGACATATCAATTCTCTGCCTCAAGCATAATGGAGCTTCACCTCCTCCCTGGATAACAATGCTCACAGACTTCTTAACTCTCAGCTTAATAAAACCGATTGACGTTAGCTAGAACATAATGCTGGAGTTGTTCCAACAATGTCAGGGATTATGGTGACAGTATTAACACTCTCAAGCTCCTAAGCTGTCAGTTGCTTAAAATCGTCTGGCAATATGCTACCAAGAATAACTCGGCTGGCTCCGACCGTGAAAGTTTTTAAGACTGCACTATGATGATGCCTGTTATATTTTCTTCTTGCTGCCACCAGGTGATTTTATTCGGCTTGGAAACATTTCAAACGTAACGGGTTCAATAAATCCTTCATTTATCCCACCACCCAGGTGTCTTCTACTTTATTACATTTAGAATACCTCCAAACTATTATAATAACAAAAGGAGAGTGACACATACTTGCAGTGGCACCGAAAAGCTGGCTGGAACCACTGCACGGTTATATCAATGTCCCCCAACTCTCTCCCTATCCCCTGAAAAAGGACAGTGTGCTATGCAAAACCAACAGCTTTTTGCTGCAGTCCAATGGCTTTGCGTCGAGATGAACTTGGGGCCACAAGAAAAACTAAGGACACATTAAACAGGAAGGGTTAATTATAACCTTCATATACCGCGTCAATATTTTCGTGGTGCACGACTCTGAGGTTGTCATTATTGTACCATGGCAACCTATCCATCATCAGTACATCCGATTTCGTGTATAATATGGTAATGTGTGATTCGTTTATAATATGTTCGTGTATAATAATATGATTCATGATAGTATGATACAAAAATCAGATGCACTGTTGACTGGTAGTTGCCAGGGTAACCTCAGTCGTGCGCCACGACTATAGTAGAGATCTAGAAAAGCAACCTGTGATAACCTGATCATAATAAATCAATACTTTACACTATCGTCTTGAATTAGTAATTCCTCCAAATTGAGACGTGGATGATGAGTCTGGAAAGTATTTGAGTGTAAAGTTGAAAGAATGCAAGAAACTGTTCGGGAAGGGGGTTAAGCGAGTAAGACTGGGTGTTAACCTGACGCGTGCCAGTGCCGTTTTAAAATGCTTTAAAATAAAAAACTTCACTGTGACCGCATTTTTCAAGATTCGCGGGTAAAATTTGGCAGGCTTGTAAGGTAACTGTTCCTCTACCATCCTTCAGGCTGTCAAGGCCATACACTCGCTTGCTTTCCCCCTCAAGCTCACTCTGCCTCACTTTGCCTGTGTGCCTCATCTAGTGCTGTACATAGTAAAGGCATTTTGTAAATATTTTCATGTAAGTGTAAGTTGTAAATATTTTTTTGTAAGGATAAGGACTATATAGTGAAGTTCAGTTGTAAATACCTTCTTGTAAGTGGCAGGACTGTACGTAGTGAAGTCAGGTTGTACCTATCTTCAAGTGTAAAATAATGCATTCACAGTGAGAAAGACACGCAAATTGTGATAGATGCTGAAGTAATAAGTAATCAGAAAAGTGAGCTGAACATTGCTATACCTTCCCAGCATAAATACCTGAGTATACTTTACATAGAAAACGGCTTTCTCTCACGTACATGGTGAGCATCAGAGAGCGACTATACCTGTACACGAGTATGCAGGACTCAATAAAACTAATTTCCAAGCCTTGGTGAGCATTTTAATGGAAAAATTCGTTGTTTCCACATCAAAATCTATCATTTTAGCCAAAAAAAAAAAGGTCGAAAAATGGCCAGCACTGGGGTGACCCAAAGGGCTAAAATAGCCGGGACGCGGCGGGTTAAAGAAGGTAGTAAGGGAGTGAAATATATAAATGGCAGATCGCTGGTGGAGAGAACAGAAAAACAGTAAATGGAGACAACACCCTAACGACGTGTTAAACATATACTGTAGAATAAAAGAAACACTAGTATAAGTGACTGGGGAATGGCTGGGACAAGGAGCAAATGAGAAGGAAAGAAGAGATCATCAGGATGGAAGTAGTGGAAACAAGGAAGAAAGTGAAAATGGGCAAAGCCCCAGAAACTGATGGAGTGTGTGGTGAAATGCTGAATCACAGGAGAGAGATAGTAGTGGAAAGGGCATGGAAAATGTGCAAATTGGCCTGGGAGGAAGGTAGAGTCCCAGAGGATTGGAAGTCCGATATAATTATTTCCCTATACGAGGGAAAACAGAAAAAAGGTGTATGGTAATCATATGGGCATTTGTGTTTGTGTAATAGGAAAAATATATGATTGGATACTTATTGTCAGAGTTGGGAAATAACAGAAGAGTTAGTTGGAGAAGGACAGGGAGGTTTCAAGAGAGAATTGCCTGTGTGTTTCAGATACTCATCCAAAGGTGTTTACTGAAGAAGTTTCTAAAGAAGGGAAAGAATTTGAATGCTCTCTTCATGGATTTGGAGAAAGCACATGAAAGAGTGGCTAGACAAGGAATGTGTAAAATTTTTAAAATATTTGGAATGAATGGGAAGCAGTTGAAAGCCATGAAGAGTACTCGTATGTATGACGGTGCTATGGCTACAGTGCATGTGGAGGGTAAACTGACTGAGTTTTTCTCCCTGAATGTTGGACTGAAACAGAGATGTTTCATGTTCTCATGGTTGAACCGAGTTATAATGAGATAGAAGGTAGGGCAGTGGTCACTGGAGTGGCCCTAATGAGAGAGGGTAGTGTTTGGAAACTACTTGTTTTATTGATTGCAAATGACACTGCACTGTTAACTGAAGACGATGGGGAAACCCCAAGGCTTGGTGAGTGAGCTTGGAAAAGTGTGAAAGAAATTAAATCTAAAGGTGAATGTAGGGAAAAGTAAAGTTGTGGTCTTCGAGAGAAATGAGGTTACTGAATACACAATGAGGCTGGATAATGAAGAAATGCAAAATGTGCGTGCATTACAGTACTTGGGTAGTGTGATGTGTAAGAATGGAAGTCTGGAGGAAGAAGTGCTTGAAAGTGTGCAGCAGGGAAAAAGGTCGCTGGTTCATTGAAAGCAATGATAAGAAATACAGCAATGAGCATAGAAGCAAAAATGTCACTATGACAGTATTGTGGTCCCCATTCTAACATACGGAAGTGATGCTTGGACCCTGTTGGAAGGACGCAAGTTGAGTTGGAGCAATGGAAATGAATTATTTGAGAGGAGCATGTGGAGTTACTTGGAGAGACAGACTGACAAATGAGGATGTGAAGGAGAGTTGTGGTGTGAACGTGGGTATGACAGAAAGTGTTAGGAGAAAAACACTGAGGTGGTTTGGTCATAAATGAGAAGATGGAGACTAAGAGATTGATTAGGAAAGTGTATGTGAGGTGGAGGGGAGGAGAGGGAGGAGAGCCCGAAGATGAGATGGAAAGATGGATTAGAGGTATATGAGAGAGGGGGGTGTAAACTGGGGGAGGACAGTGAAAGAGCAGCGGAGAGGGTGACATGGAGCTATAGATAGATAAAGGTAGACCTGTACATGATGCAACTTGTAATTGCCATATTGGCCTACTGTAGTCTTTGCATGATATCCATGGTTCTATTAGTCCCCGTTGTTTTTAGCTGTTCGGCTTTGGCAACTCTTGTTTGATTCGTCAGCATAATGGTTGAAGGGACTGTCCTAAGTGTTTAACTAAACTTAACCAAAACTAACGTACAGTTGGGAACTGGGAAACGAAATCCACCTTTGAGTACGTTGAGTAAGCTTCTTCCATTGCGCTGGAAACAAACAACTGTAGATATGGCTAAAAGGGCTTAACCCCTTAATGGCCGTGGGTTTAGAAATTTCCATACATCCCTGGTCGGCCCTTGAACGATATTTTAAGAGGTCTAAAATCATTTTTGTTTTCTTACATATGTGAAGATAATCGCCTCGCGCACCTAGCAATGTGTTTTTTAGCTTCCTAAACCCATCTTGTGATTCGCTATGATTCGCAGAAGAATTCATAAATTAACAGTTCATGTGCTATGTGGGCGAAATCATCTGAGATTAAGAATCCGTCTGACTGCATGGGATGGTAGCGTTGGGTCGTGTAAACATACCAGTGACCTCCGCTCCCTTCCAATAATTGTTCACCGTTATTATAGCTCACGCTAACTCGACGCCACTGACACGGTACGGTAAAGATTTGATCAACGCCGGAGGTTATTTAGGGGTTAATTGAATACATTATTGTTTGCACCAATACTCTGTCTTTCACTTATACTCACAAAAACGAACAAAAGAGTGAACACTATACATACATATAACGTTCAGCAGAAATACCTTATCAGTTCAATTCATATTCCTCTTGCTCATTTTCTGTATTTTTCCTTTTTTTTTTTTTTTTTTTTAAGGAAGATCTAATTAGTGAAGTCGTTAATTATGAGTTCGGCAATTATGGGTTGCTGTAGTATTTTAAACGATATTATATTTGTATATTAGACTGTTTTTACCACAAAACAAGGGTAAATCATTCACTGTTGTAGATAAATGAATTTAATTATTACACTTCACAGCTCACACTGGACAAATTGACACACCAGTTCACCTCCATTCCTCGGCTCTATGTTCCCCAGTCCTCACTCCCCAGTCACATACTCCTCCAACAACTGAGACAACTCCATGTTGAGCAGGTAATGTTGCCCATCATAAAACCAAACCGCTGAAAGTTCCCAGAGGTCAGGCTGGTTTGCTGGCAGGTTTTCATTTGCAGCTGTACATCCGCAGATGCAAAACCACAAATTTGCATAAAATTTGTTTCAAACGCAAACGCGCAAACGAAATAACACTTTCTCAATTGTGGAACTTGCGGTTTGCGGAAGTGATGGCGGAAGTGCCCAACTCTGATGGTGACTTTCTTAGACGAGGTAACCACGGGCAAACAAAAACTCTCTCACTGCATGATGGGGTGACAGAGCGGCAAACAATACATCAAAAGTAGTATGGTAATGAAAACAGTATGGCAGGCGACCCATCCCTTTTCATCTCTTATAAACTTCCTTCTTTTCCCTAACTTTAATTTCCACTACAATTTTTTGTCGTCACTCTATCAATCCATCCATCCATCAAACGTTCTTCTCAGCTTGAGCATTCCACCTAGCAGTATCTCCTGAAGATGGTCTACTGATGGCCGAATTATATCTCGAGAAATTAAAATGGAATTGGGAAACTTAATACTTTGAGTCAAGAACCTTAGATCCTGGTCAGAAGCATTAACAAAACCAAGTGAACAATGCTGTAGACATTTTAAACTCCAGTATATATTTATATCCATATTATCTATCTATATATCTATATCTGCATCAATCTATTCTCGTAACCGTAGCCAAGGCGTTACCAAAAATGTTAGATTACAGGGTTGTAAGAAGACAGAATTTTCAAGTTGGTCTTGTGGATGGCAGGAGAAAGATAAAGATGAGTCTGGGGCTTGATTGCAGTATTATTCTCAAGGGAGTTATCTTTACAAGCAGTCCTAAGGTGAGGGCTGTTTACGCTAGCTAATGGCGTACCTCCTTCAGCCTCTTCCACAGTGCCTTTCCTGTTTCCTATCGTGTCCGAATCCCTCCTGACCCGCCTCTCCAATTTCCCCTGTATATGACTGGGGCCATGTACGTGTATGCATGTCGTGTTCTTCCATCAGGTGTGTAGTGTGAGTTTTCCATGACGTCGATGTGCTGTGTGCGACATTCCCTAGCTAGAATCTCCACCGATGTTTCCTCCAGCCCTCTGAAATTTAGGCACGACTTTCCTCAAACCTCTACAGTATATTACATATTTACAGCATAATTGTCACTAGGTATTATGTAGTGTGTTATATCTTAGTGACAGCACACTATCTGTCATCTACCTATCTATCTGTCTGGCCATCTATCCATATATATATATATATATATATATATATATATATATATATATATATATATATATATATATATATATATGTATGTATATGTATATATATATATATATATATATATATATATATATATATATATATATATATATATATATATATATATATATATATATATATATATATATATATATTGAGGAGGTGGCTCAATCGGTAGAGAGGGGCCTGCGGTTGTACAGGACTCAGGTTCAGATCCCCGGTGGGACAGGGAACAATTTAAGGTTTTGAACTTCATATAAAGCAGACTTTACCGATCTACCAGAAGACCCGTCGACATGTCATAAAAATACCCCTGCTAATACCAATACATCAGTCCTGTATGAGACAGCCCTAGCATGTATTCAATATGGACGGTGGGTGTTAACGCCGAAGTGGTGACATGTAGAGGTGTATAATATGTTTGAGGACTAATGGGCCTTGGAAGCAGGCTGTGAAGCCTATGCCCAGAGTCGAGCACATTATATATATATATATATATATATATATATATATATATATATATATATATATATATATATTGCCAGAAGCCTCAATCCCGTTTGGGGTGGCCACAAACAAATCGCCTCCACGTCACCCTGTCCCCCGCCATATCACTGCTCCCAACTCACCCCCCCCTCACTCATATGCCTTTCCACCCCATCCTTCCATCTCATCCTCGGCCTCCCCCTCCCTCTTCCCCCCTCCACCTCACTCACATACACTCTCTTCGTCAGTCTCTCACCCTCCATCCTCTCCACATGGCCAAACCACCTCAGTGTGTTCCTCATAACGCTTCCTATCACATCCACATCCACACCACAACGCTCCTTTATATCCTCATTCGTCAGCCTGTCTCTCCATGTGACTCCACAGGCTCCTCTTAAATAACTCATTTCCACTGCTCTCACTCTTGACTTGTGTCCTTCCAACAACGTCCAAGCTTCACTTCTATGCGTTAGAGTTGGTATCACAATACTGTCATGTAGTAACTTTTTACTTCCATGCTCACTTCCCTGTTTCTTATCACTGCTTTCAAAGAACCAGCAACCTTTCTTCCCTGCTGTACCCTTTCAAGCACTTCACCCTCCAAACCTCCATCCTTACTCATCACACTACCCAAGTACTTAAACGTACTCACATTTTCCAATTCCTCACCATCCAACCTCGCTGTACATTCACTGACTTCACCTCTCTCAAAGACCATCACTTTACTCTTTCCTACATTCACATTTAGATTCCGTTTCTTACACACTCTCCCAAACTCATCCATCAAGCCTTGCAGCTCCCCTTCGTCTTCACTCAACAACACAGTATCATCTGCAAACAACAGTACAGGGAGTTTCCAAACACTATCCTCTCTCACCAAGGCCACTCCAACATCCACTACCCTACCTTGTAACTACTCTATTACCCCATCCATGTACAGATTGAACAACCATGAAGACATGACACATCCCTGTTTCAACCCAACCTTCAAAGAGAAAAATTCACTTAGTTCACCATCCACACGCACTGCAGCCTTAGCACCATCATACATACTCTTTACAGCATTCAACAACTTCCCATCTACTCCATATATTCTCAATACTTTCCACAATCCTTGTCTATCCACCCTGTCATATGCTTTCTCCAAATCCATGAAACCTGCATACAACTTCTTTCCCTTCTCTAGAAACTTATCCACTAAAGATCTAAGAATGAATATCTGATCTACACAACCTCTTCCCTTCCTAAAGCCTCCCTGTTCTTCTCCAACTAATTTCTCTGTTCTTTCTCTAACTCTATCAATAAGTATCCTACCATACACTTTTCCTATTATACTAAGAAGACAAATGCCCCCCTGATTACCACACACTTCTTTTTCCCCTTTTCCTTTGTACAAGGGAATAATTATACCTGACTTCCAATCCTCCGGGACTCTACCTTCCTCCCAGGCCAATCTGCACATCTTCCACATCCATTCTACTACTATCTCTCCCCCATGCTTCAGCATTTCACCACACACTCCATCAATTCCTGGGGTTTTCCCCAATTTAACTTTCTTCATTGTTTCCACAACTTCTATCCTACTGATTTCTTCCTGTCTTCTCACCTCCCTCCTTCTCCCAGCCATTCCCCAGCCACTTATACTCGCATTACTTCCATCCTCTATGTTCAACAATTCCTTAAAGTGTTCTCTCCATCTGCTCACTTTTTCTCCCTTCTCCACTAGTAGTCTACCATTTTTATCTTTCACTCCCCTGCTAACCTCACTTCCACCCTGTCTTACTCTCTTCACCTCTTTCCAGAACATTTTCTTACAGTCCCTCCACTTTACACTCAAATTCCTTCCAAATTCCTCATCCACTCTCTTCTTACTCTCTCTTACTACTCTTTTCATCTCTCTCTTTCTTTCTGCATATAACTCTCTCTTCCACCTCTCAACTTCTTCCACGCCCCTATTTCTCATCCATTCATTGTATGCTTTCTTCTTTTGTGCCACAGCCTGTCTCACCTCTTCAGTCAACCACGCTGTTCCTTGCACCCCCCTCCGTCTTGTCTTCCTTCCACACACCACATCACATGCTGCACATATTTCTTCTGTGAATATCCTGCACACACCTTCCACGTCCCCCATCTACTCCAATTCATATTTGCCCAATCTTTCCTCCACTTCTCTCTTATACTCTGCCTTTTTCTCATCCTCTTGTAACCTTTCCACTCTCCTTGCAACTACTCCTTCCTCTCGTCTTTCCCTTCTTCTATTCCTCCATCTTACTTGGATCCTAATTCTGGCCACCACCAAGTAATGGTCAGAAAGTCCACTCCCCCAACCTCTATAAGCTCCTGCATCCATTACACATCTTCGCATCCTTTCATCCACACACACATAATCAATCATTGCCTTCCTTTCATTCAGTTCACCACCCACCCTTCTCATCACTCGCCATGTATACCTGTGGATCATTTTATGCCTGAAGAGGGTATTGGCTATCACCAATCCCCTCCCAGCACAAATGTCCACTAACGCACTGCCATTCTCATCTATCTCAGCAGGCACACCCCACTCACCAACTATTCCATCCACCTTCACATTCCCTACTTTACCATTCATATCACCGATCAAAAACACTCTCTCATTCCTTCCAAACGTTTCCATGCACACTTCCACATTTGTTCAGAACTCTTCTCTCACTCTGCTAGCACGATCTTGCGTTGGCGCATACACACACACAATCGCCCACATTTGTATTCCAACTTTCATATATATATATATATATATATATATATATATATATATAGTGTGTGTGTACTGATGAGAAGAAATATTGCTAAAAAAAATCACACTGTAATACCGCTAGGAAAAAAAACATACTGTAATTAGACGGAGAAAAAAAAAAATCCTAAATTCCACATGTATCTGTGCCGAAAGCAAGCTTCTACCCAGCAGCAAAATACTATGATGAAAATATAACTAGACTCTCTCTCTCTCTCTCTCTCTCTCTCTCTCTCTCTCTCTCTCTCTCGTTTTGAAATTTATTTCGTTAGAATAGTGTGTGTTGGGGATCGAGGGAAGAGGACTGTGGCACAGAGACAGACAGACAGACACACAGAGATTGTGGAGGTTCTCTGTCCTTTATTCTGAGCATTTCATTATATTTGCAGAGAAACATCGTTGGCAGAATGAAAGTGCATTGCCTTCTTACTGAACTGGTTGTCACTGAATGCGATGAGGAATTTTTAGTTGATTCTTTCTTCTCGCAGATTGATTCAACGCAGAGGAATCTTGCACACTTAGTGAGTTGAAGAAAATCATTTAAATAACCCTCTTACGTCTTCAGAGGATGGAAGTAATGCGAGTATAAGTGGCTGGGGAATGGCTGGGAGAAGGAGGGAGGTGAGAAGACAGGAAGAAATCAGTAGGATGGAAGTTGTGGAAGCAATGAAGAAAGTTAAATCGGGGAAAGCCCCAGGAATAGATGGAGTGTGTGGTGAAATGCTGAAGCATGGGGGAGAGATAGTAGTAGAATGGATGTGGAAGATGTGCAGATTGGCCTGGGAGGAAGGTAGAGTCCCGGAGGATTGGAAGTCAGGTATAATTATTCCCTTGTACAAAGGAAAAGGGGAAAAAGAAGTGTGTGGTAATCATAGGGGCATTTGTCTTCTTAGTATAATAGGAAAAGTGTATGGTAGGTTACTAATAGACAGAGTTAGAGAAAGAACAGAGAAATTAGTTGGAGAAGAACAGGGAGGCTTTAGGAAGGGAAGAGGTTGTGTAGATCAGATATTCATTCTTAGATCTTTAGTGGAAAAGTTTCTAGAGAAGGGAAAGAAGTTGTATGCGGCTTTCATGGATTTGGAGAAAGCATATGACAGGGTGGATAGACAAGGATTGTGGAAAGTGTTAAGAATATATGGAGTAGATGGGAAGTTGTTGAATGCTGTGAAGAGTATGTACGATGGTGCGAAGGCTGCAGTGCGTGTGGATGGTGAACTAAGTGAATTTTTCTCTGTGAAAGTTGGTTTGAAACAGGGATGTGTCATGTCTCCATGGTTGTTCAATCTGTACATGGATGGGGTAATAAAAGAGGTACAAGGTAGGGTAGTGGATGTTGGAGTGGCCCTGGTGAGAGAGGATAGTGTTTGGAAACTCCCTGTACTGTTGTTTGCAGATGATACTGTGTTGTTGAGTGAAGACGAAGGGGAGCTGCAAGGCTTGGTGGATGAGTTTGAGAGAGTGTGTAAGAAACGGAACCTAAAGGTGAATGTAGGGAAGAGTAAAGTGATGGTCTTTGAGAGAGGTGAAGTCAGTGAATGTACACGAGGTTGGATGGTGAGGAATTGGAAAATGTGAGTACGTTTAAGTATTTGGGTAGTGTGATGAGTAAGGATGGAGGTTTGGAGGGTGAAGTGCTTGAAACGGTACAGCAGGGAAGAAAGGTTGCTGGTTCCTTAAAAGCAGTGATAAGAAACAGGGAAGTGAGCATGGAAGTAAAAAAGTTACTACATGACAGTATTGTGATACCAACTCTAACGTACGGAAGTGAAGCTTGGACATTGTTGGAAGGACACAAGTCAAGAGTGAGAGCAGTGGAAATGAGTTATTTAAGAGGAGCCTGTGGAGTCACGTGGAGAGACAGGCTGACGAATGAGGATATAAAGGAGCGTTGTGGTGTGGATGTGGATGTGATAGGAAGCGTTGTGAGGAACACACTGAGGTGGTTTGGCCACGTGGAGAGGATGGAGGGTGAAAGATTGACGAAGAGAGTGTATGTGAGTGAGGTGGAGGGTGGAAGAGGGAGGGGGAGACCGAGGATGAGATGGAGGGATGGGGTGGAGAGGTATATGAGAGAGGGGGGTGTGAGTTGGGAGCAGGGCAGTGAAATGGCGGGGGACAGGGCGACTTGGAGGCGATTTGTTTGTGGCCACCCCAAACGGGATTGAGGCGTCTGGCAATAGATAGATAGATAGATAGACGTCTTCAGATTCTTGATGAGTTGAAAATTACCTCCTGCAGATAACAAGAATAAATCATCGGACTGAAAGAAGATAATGGAGTATTTTACAGCGTATGTGAGCCGAGTAAAATATGTCAGTAAATCTATTAAAACCTGGAATCATTATCCTGAAGGTCTTACATTATTAATATATATATATATATATATATATATATATATATATATATATATATATATATATATATATATATATAGATAGATAGATAGATAGATAGATAGATATACATTTTTTTTTAACTGATAGCAATACTAAGCACACACTAAAGTGTAAGAGAAGGCCGGATACTCTCTGACGTTGAGAGATAAATGAGAAATATGGAAGGCCGATAACAATGGTAACAGCGATCTCTCAGCTTGCTTTGCCTTGTTATAGTGTTTTTTGCACCACCAGTAGCGTAACTAGCATCGTTCTTTACCCCTTTCCTTTAGCTTCCCTTCTCCTGCATCTCTTTCGTCATCTAGATGTGTCCATCATTCTTTCTGCAACGCTCTGCTGTCTCAATCATGACACGTCCCGCTTGGAAAATCCCCTCCACTCTCTCTCTCTCTCTCTCTCTGTCTAAAAATACTGTATCCTCTCTTGGTCCAAATTCTTGTTGCAAATTCTTTACCCTCTCTCACATTTGTTGGAAACATGGGTACCGGTACAAAGACTGACATTTGCAGAATCATTTATACTCTCTCTCTCTCTCTCTCTCTCTCTCTCTCTCTCTTGACCCACAACCACAAAACAAACATTTCACTTTAATCACAGTGTAGGATCAGGAAATGGCGATGCATATATTACTGTACTATCCAGGGTAATTTGCATATGAAACTGTGCCAAATAATTCCGTCATCTTGATGGGGTTGGAAGGAGTGATTGTGTCCTGTGTGACTAGTAATTTCCCACTTACGTAAACCAGTAACAAACACTTCAAGCATGGACGTTAAACTCTGGTACCTCTTCATGTATTTAACGTTTTTACTGCCAAATTTTCTATCCTGTTCGTTTCAACAGATTCGCATGTATATCATAAAATGAGAAATGGTGACGTGACTTTAGTTTTATAAACCCTTGGCTGTCAAGTTTTGTCTCGGTTAAAGGAAATAAAGTGTTAGCCTGAATAAAATTTTTAAATTCACCAACCAAAGCAAGAGGGTTAAATTTAAGAGATTTATTAGTACTGCTGCCGACTCTCACCATACACCAATGGTCCCATTCGCTGCATCATTAGATTTCACTTTTATAACGGCTAACACGCTGCCTTCAGTCTGCCCGATAAACATCGCATTTCCCATAATTTTTCTAACTATATCCCAATATCTAAGGTTCCGTTTAGGATGAAAGAGTGCTAAGGTTCACTTGAGATATAGATCGGCATAGTAATATCACATATACAGCTGGGTTTGTCTGGCTGACGAAAAACCCACTTTCCCTCCTGCCTATATGCACATGTACAACCATAACATACAATGCGAAACAGTTGTTCTCAAGGAATTATTAGCCTTACCACTATCTGATAAATTTTAATATTTCTACTACAGCTGGCACGAGAGGGATTTCTTCAGCTGAATATGAATATAGGAGCCTGTCAATGTTAATTATGTGCAAAAAATAACCATCACAGGATAAGTCAAATGTTGTACAGGTTTCTCTTAAAAGGCAGGCAGTGATATTTTCTACCGTGACTAGCAGGTAATATATATATTGTTACGGAACAGCGAAAGATAATGTACACTTTAAGTGAGAATACTAAAAATCACTACTGTCCCGTAAAGTTCCAGGTTCAAAACAAAAGAGTTAGGTAAAATTACAAGTTAAAGTTTAATGCTCAAACTAACAACAAAACATTCAGGACTCATAAGGATAATGTAATGGCAAAAACAGGTTAAATATATGGTTAACTGCAATAGCCTCTATTAACACGAAATTAGCAAGAGTAAATTTATCTAAGTCAGCCCTGTTAAAATGTGATACCAGATAATACTCAGTGAATGCCAGATATATTATTACAGATACAAAATATTATTAATGATGGCTGACAACAAGAACCTTTACACAAATTACAAAAACCTTACTAGGCCTAAGAATCAACCTTACGCTACACAGTACAAGAAAAAATGCAACAACACTTATACTCAAATTACACAGCTGCTAGATGGTTCCTGAGCACTCACAATAATAACTGTACAGGGGAGGACAGAGATGTCAACAAAATAAGGAGCAGATCTGTGGCAATAATGCAGAGACTGAGCTCATTATATAGGGGCCGGCAGAGCTTGATACAACTTGTAAGAAGGACGCGCAAATGAAGCCATGGGGACAAAGAGTTGACAATCCCGCTCTGAACAACAGAAAGGACGACTTACTCTACTATAACGGTAGAAGGGGGGAACTGAGGCAGAACACGCTCGTGATCAAACATGCAGCATACTGTGCGTTAAAATTACACAAAGGATGATGAAATCATAGGCTATGTAACACCTCCCCACAAAGAAAAATATATTTACAAAGGAAATTTCTTATTACTCTAAAACAATCTGTCTAAAGTCTAGATAAGCAATCTGCAATAACGTTTTCTTTCCACTTGACACGTTGTATGTCTAATGAATACTCCTGAAGAAGTAGACTCCATCTTGTTAATCTCTGATTTTTATCTTTAAACTTACTAAGGAATTTCAGTGGGTTATGATCGGTATAAATGACTATGGGGTCAAAATCAGAACACAAATAAAATGAAAAATGCTGTAAAGCCAAAATCAAGGCCAAAAGCTCTTTCTCAATAGTTGAGTAGTTCTTTTGAGGTGGAGTGAACTTCTTACTGTAATAAGATACAGGATGTTCAATACCCTGATCATCCTCTTGCAGCAAAACAGCCCCAGCTCCTGTATCACTTGCATCAACAGCCATCTTAAAAGGCTTAGCAAAATTTGGAGTAGCGAGCACTGGCTGACTTAATAGGATAGCTTTAAGTTTGTTGAAAGAGGATTCACAGTTATCGGTCCAGACAAATTTAACTCCCTTTTTCAGTAGGTCTGTAAGTGGTGATACAAGAATTGAAAAGTTAAGAACAAATCTCCTGTAATAACCTACCGTTCCCAAAAATCTTTTTAGCTCTTTCCTACTTTTAGGTCTGGGAAGATCACTTATAACCTGAACCTTAGCTGCTGGTGGAGCAACATGTCCATCACCAATTACATACCCAAGGTACTGAACTTTAGCTTGACCAAACTCACACTTTGATAAATTAGCTACAAGATTAGCATGAACCAAACGCTCAAGAAATTTACTGACATGGCATAGGTGATCTTTCCAGTTGTCACTGAAGATTAATACATCATCAATATAAACAACACACCTTGCCAAACCCTCTGTTACAACATTCATGAGCTTCTGAAATGTGGCTGGTGCATTCTTCATGCCATATGGCATTACAGAACATGCAAAAATCTTTCCTAGTGTTACAAAACATGAGATCTCCCTAGCATGTTCAGTCATAGGTACTTGCCAGTACTCCTTTAACAAATCAAACTTACTTATGTACTTAGCCTTTCCGAACTTGTCTATGCAATCTTCCACACGAGGGAGACGGTAAGTATCTGTTTTGGTTATCTGATTAACACGTCTGTAGTCAATGCAAAGTCGCTGTGACCCACCTGGCTTAGGGACTAGAGTGACAGGAGAACTCCACTCGCTCTGACAGGGCTCAATCATCTTGTGGTCCAACAGGTAGCCAAGCTCCTTCTGGATGAGAGGAACTTTCACTGGGTTCACACGGTAAGGAGGCAATTTAATTGGCTCTGCGTCTCCAACATCGACATCATGCATCAACACAGTGGTTCTTCCTGGAGTGGCACAGGACACTTGCGGGTACTCCTGCAGTAATGCCGAAAACTCCTGCTTTTCCTCGGGAGGTAGATGAGAAAGCTTAGTCTGGAGATCATTCATGATATCAGGATTCTTTCCCAAACTATCACTCAGGCTCACTCTGCATGGGAGAGCTTCACTTGCAGACTCGGGTGGAACAGCTACAGTGCAGACTGGATTATTTTCGTCCCGCCTGTGATATAACTTTAGCATGTTGATGTGACATAGTTGCTTGCTCTTTCTACGATCTGGTGTGGCGATGACATATTTGACATCACTGAGTTTCTTCTCCACGAAATAAGGACCACTAAACTTGGCTTGAAGAGGTTGCCCATGAACCGGTAGCAGAATCAAAACCTGATCTCCTGGCTGAAAGTGGCGTAACCTGGACTTCTTATCATACCAAGTCTTCATCTTCTCCTGAGCAGCTCCTAAATTCTCTCTCGCCAGCTGTAAAGCAATGGACAGCCGTTCTTTGAACTTCATCACATACTCCAGCAGGTTGACGTCATCTTCCTCCGACAGCCAGCATTCCTTGAGTAACTTAAGGGGTCCTCTTACTTCATGGCCAAACAGTAGTTCAAAAGGTGAGAAGCCCAGTGATTCATTTGGAGGTTCTCTTGCGGCAAATACAACAAATGGAAGACCTTTATCCCAGTCTTTTTGATGTTCCAAACAGTATTTCTTGAGCATCGATTTGAGTGTTTGATGATATCTCTCCAACGCTCCTTGGGTCTGGGGATGGTAAGCTGATGACGTGATCTGGGTGATGCCCAACTCTTTCAGAGACTGCTTGAAAACATTTGACATGAAATTACTTCCCCGGTCTGACTGTACCTCCTTGGGCAGACCAAACTTGGTGAAGAACCCTAGCATTTCCTTAACCACGTTCTTTGCTGAGATATTTCTAAGTGGAATGGCTTCAGGATAACGAGTAGCCATATCAATCAGGGTCAACACATAAGAAAATCCTGAAGAAGTCTTAGGAAGAGGGCCCACAATATCCACCAACACACGGGTGAAAGGCGCCTCAAAAGGAGGAATGGGAACTAGAGGTGCAACCTTTTCGGTCTGATTACACTTCCCCACAACTTGACAGGTGTGACAAGACTTATAATACCAGGAAACATCCCTGAAGATACCTGGCCAGTAGAAGTGTTTCAAAATGCGTGCCACAGTCTTCCTCACTCCAAGGTGTCCTGCCAAACTGCAATCATGAGCAACTCTAATGATATCCTGCCTACAAACACGAGGGATGACAACTTGATGTACAACCTCCCATTCACAGTCGGCTGATGCTGTTGAGGGTCTCCACTTCCTCATAAGTACTCCTGACTTTACATAATAACAAGTAGAAGTACCGGCTGACTCTTCTTCACTGTAAGCAGAGTTAGCTAGACCTTTCAACTCAGGGTCATCATCCTGCAACTCAATCAACTCTTGATGAGACAAATTATCAACACTACGGGGTACTGCCTCATCTGGTGAGTGGTCCAAATTAGCTAGAAAAGTGTCAGCTAGGATAACATCATCATCATCATTATCCTCTAAATCACCAGTAACTTTAGACTTAGCCCTAGTGACAGCACATGCAGGGAACACATCAGGGACATCACAATCCTGGGACGCAGCCACTGGCTCACTAGACAACTGAGGAGCTGGACACACTTGACTTCCACCAATATCATTTCCAAGTAAGAAAGTTACACCTGACATTGGGAGTGTCTCAACCAACCCAACCATAACGGAACCATTAACAAAACCAGACTCTAAATTCACTCTGCACACAGGGACAGAGAAGTAATTATTCCCTACACCTTGTAAGATTACAGTTTCATCAGAGGAATTAACATTAGAGCCTAGAACACTGGTCAGCATAAGGGATTGGCAAGCACCTGTATCACGATATATTTTAACTGATTTCCTGTCATTATTGTCCAGAGGACTTACAAAACCATCAGACAGGAAATTAGCACATGAACTCTTGAGAGTGTCACCCACGTCACTGCTCAAAAGAGGAGCTCCATCATAAGAATTTAAGTTACCCCTCAAAGCAGGTTCAGTTAACTCGGTTAAAGAATTCTGGGAACTCTCAAGGGTGGACACTAGACCAATTGACTGAATATTTAAAGACTCCTTTTTGTTCACATCACGATGTCTCCTGAAACATTTCTCCGTAGTATAACCAAGCTTACTACAAGAAGTACATTTACTTTTCTGAAATCTAGAGGTGAAGCTGGTATTTACTTCCTGAGAAACATCATCTTTATTCTCTTTCCTGTTACCTGTACTCTGAGTAGAGGCAACGCACTTACTCTCAGCTTTCCTTTTTTCTCTATAATATCTCTTGTGAGTGAGAAGATACTCATCAGCTAAGACTGCAGCATCAGACAAATTATCTATTCTTCTCTCATCAAGATATAGGCTTACATCTTTACTAATACACCTCTTAAAGTCCTCCAGCAAAATCATCTGCTTAAATTTATCAAAATCAGAATCCACATTCTTAGAATTTAACCACTGCTGTAACAGATCTTCTTTGATTTTTGAATACTCAACATGGGATTGCTTATCTTGCTTGTAAGTTGTCCTAAATTTTACTCTATAGGCTTCAGGAACAAGCTCATAGGCCTTAAGAATCAAGCTCTTAACCACATCATAATTATCAGATTGATCCTGAGGCAAAGATGCATAAGTTACTTGAGCTTTACCGGTGAGAACAGTTTGAAGGAGTACTGCCCAATACTTTTTGGGCCAATTAAAACCTGTAGCTACCCTCTCAAACAACTGAAAATACTTTGTTAAATCAGATTCATTAAAAGGAGGGACAAGTTTAACATTTTTAGCCACATCTAAATCATCAGAGCTAGAAGATCCAGTTCCACCTTGTTTCATGCGATACTCATGGTCTGCCTGAATCCTGGCAAGTTCAATTTGTGCCTGAGCCTGTATCTGTGCCTCCTGAATCCGAGCCTGAGATTCAGCCTCCTTAGCATTTGCTTGAAATTCAGCCTCCTTAACACAAGCCTCCTTAGCCTGAGACTCAGCCTCCTTAGCACGTGCTTGAAATTCAGCTTCCTTCACACGAGCCTCCTGCAGGGCAAGCTGTAACTTAGCTAATTCAATCTGCGTTTGCTCATTTGGAGGAGTTACATTAAACAAGCTTTTATTAATCATGCCAACAATTTGATCTTTTGAATGATGAGAGCGAACAGCAATTCCCAATTGTTCAGCAACAAGCTTAAGTTCATTCTTTGTTCTGTTTTCTACATCACACACTCTTTGCACATTTGACAAAAAATCTTTGGCTTCATCGAGTGTAGTAATAGTAGGCATCATGAATAAATCACAGTCACAAAATATCGAGCAATATCCTTATGATAATATCCTGAATATCCTGATATGAGGTCGCCAAATTTATGTTACGGAACAGCGAAAGATAATGTACATTTTAAGTGAGAATACTAAAAATCACTACTGTCCCGTAAAGTTCCAGGTTCAAAACAAAAGAGTTAGGTAAAATTACAAGTTAAAGTTTAATGTTCAAACTAACAACAAAACATTCAGGACTCATAAGAATAATGTAATGGCAAAAACAGGTTAAATATATGGTTAACTGCAATAGCCTCTATTAACACGAAATTAGCAAGAGTAAATTTATCTAAGTCAGCCCTGTTAAAATGTGATACCAGATAATACTCAGTGAATGCCAGATATATTATTACAGATACAAAATATTATTAATGATGGCTGACAACAAGAACCTTTACACAAATTACAAAAACCTTACTAGGCCTAAGAATCAACCTTACGCTACACAGTACAAGAAAAAATGCAACAACACTTATACTCAAATTACACAGCTGTTAGATGGTTGGAGACTTCCTGGGCACTCACAATAATAACTGTACAGGGGAGGACAGAGATGTGAACAAAATAAGGAGCAGATCTAAGTGGCAATAATGCAGAGACTGAGCTCATTATATAGGGGCCGGCAGAGCTTGATACAACTTGTAAGAAGGACGCGCAAATGAAGCCATGGGGACAAAGAGTTGACAATCCCGCTCTGAACAACAGAAAGGACGACTTACTCTACTATAACGGTAGAAGGGGGGAACTGAGGCAGAACACGCTCGTGATCAAATATGCAGCATACTGTGCGTTAAAATTACACAAAGGATGATGAAATCATAGGCTATGTAACAATATATATATATATAGTGAATTTTTCTCTTTGAAAGTTGGGTTGAAACAGGGATGTGTCATGTCTCCATGGTTGTTCAATTTTTACATCGATGGGGTAATAAAAGAGGTACAAGGTAGGGTAGTGGATGTTGGAGTGGCCCTGGTGAGAGAGGATAGTGTTTGGAAACTCCCTGTACTGTTGTTTGCAGATGATACTGTGTTGTTGAGTGAAGACGAAGGGGAGCTGAAAGGCTTGGTGGATGAGTTTGGGAAAGTGTGTAAGAAACGGAATATAAAGGTGAATGTAGGGAAGAGTAAAGTGATGGTCGTTGAGAGAGGTGAAGTCAGTGAATGTACAGCGAGGTTGGATGGTGAGGAATTGGAAAATGTGAGTTCGTTTAAGTACTTGGGTAGTGTGATGAGTAAGGATGGAGGTTTGGAGGATGAAGTGCGTGAAAGGGTACAGCAGGGAAGAAAGGTTGCTGGTTCTTTGAAAGCAGTGATAAGAAACAGGGAAGTGAGCATGGAAGTGAAAAAGTTACTACATGACAATATTGTGATACAACTCTAACGTATGGAAGTGAAGCTTGGACGTTGTTGGAAGGACAAAAGTCAAGAGTGAGAGCAGTGGAAATGAGTTATTTAAAAGGAGCCTGTGGAGTCACATGGAGAGACCGGCTGACGAAAGAGGATATAAAGGAGCGTTGTGGTGTGGATGTGGATGTGATAGGACGCGTTATGAGGAACACACTGAGGTGGTTTGGCCATGTGGAGAGGATGGAGGTGAAAGACTGACGAAGAGAGCGTATGTGACTGAGATGGAGGAATGGGGTGGAGAGGTCTATGAGAGAGGGGGGTGTGAGTTGGGAGCAGGGCAGTGAGATGGCGGGGGACAGGGCGACTTTTAGGCGATTTGTTTGTGGCCACCCCAAAAGGGATTGAGGCGTCTGGCAATATATATATATATATATATATATATATATATATATATATATATATATATATTTATATATATATTGTTACGGAACAGAGAAAGATAATGTACACTTTAAGTGAGAATACTAAAAATCACTACTGTTCCGTAAAGTTCCAGGTTCAAAACAAAGAGTTAGGTAAAATTACAAGTTAAAGTTTAATGCTCAAACTAACAACAAAACATTCAGGACTCATAAGGATAATGTAATGGCAAAAAACAGGTTAAATATATGGTTAACTGCAATAGCCTCTATTATTACGAAATTAGCAAGAGTAAATTTATCTAAGTCAGCCCTGATAAAACGAAAATACACTGGGTAATGCTCAGTTAATGCAAGATAAATTATTACAGATACAAAATATTATTACCAATGACTGACATCCAAACTTTACATTAATCACAAAAACCTCACTAGGCCTACAAATTAACACCTTATGCTACACAGTACAAGAACAAAATGCAACAACACTCATACTCAAATTACACAGCTGCTAGATGGCTGGAGACTTCCTGAGCACTCACAATAATAAGAACTTTACAGGGGAGGACAGAGATGTGAGCAAAATGAGGAGTAGAACTAAGTGGCAATAATGCAGAGACTGAGCTCATTATATAGGGGCCGCCAGAGCTTGATACAACTTGTAAGAAGGACGCACAAATGAAGCCATGGGGACAAAGAGTTGACAATCTTGCTCTGAACAACAGAAAGAACGACTTACTCTACTATAAGGGAGGAGGGGGGGGGGAGTGAGGTAGAACACGCTCGTGATCAAACATGCAGCTTACTGTACGTTAGAATTACACAAAGGATGATGAAATCATAGGCTATGTAACACCTCCCCACAAAGAAAAAGAAATTTACAAAGGAAATTTCTTATTACTCTAAAACAATCTGTCTAACGTCTAGATAGGTAATCTGCAATAACATTTTCTTTCCCCTTGACATGTTGTATGTCTAATGAATACTCCTGAAGAAGTAGACTCCATCTTGTCAATCTCTGATTTTTATCTTTAAATTTACTAAGGAATTTCAGTGGGTTATGATCGGTATAAATGACTATGGGGTCAAAACCAGAACACAAATAAAATGAAAAATGCCGTAAACCCAAAATCAAGGCCAAAAGCTCTTTCTCAATAGTTGAGTAGTTCTTTTGAGGTGGAGTGAACTTCTTACTGTAATAAGATACAGGATGTTCAGTACCCTGATCATCCTCTTGTAGCAAAACAGCCTCAGCTCCTGTTTCACTTGCGTCAACAGCCATCTTAAAAGGCTTTACAAAATTTGGAGTAGCGAGCACTGGCTGACTTAATAGGATAGCTTTAAGTTTGTTGAAAGAGGATTCACAGTTATCAGTCCAGACAAATTTAACTCCCTTTTTCAGTAGGTCTGTAAGTGGTGATACAAGAATTGAAAAGTTAAGAACAAATCTCCTGTAATAACCTACCATTCACAAAAATCTTTGTAGCTCGTTCCTACTTTTAGGTCTGGGAAGATCACTTATAACCTGAACCTTAGCTCCTGGTGGTGCAACATGTCCATCACCAATTACGTACCCAAGGTACTGAACTTTAGCTTGACCAAACTCACACTTTGATAAATTAGCTACAAGATTAGCCTGAACCAAACGCTCAAGAAATTTACTGACATGGCATAGGTGATCTTTCCAGTTGTCACTGAAGATTAATACATCATCAATATAAACAACACACCCTGCCAAACCCTCTGTTACAACATTCATGAGCTTATGAAATGTGGCTGGTGCATTCTTCATACCATATGGCATTACAGAACATGCAAAAGTCTTTCCTAGTGTTACAAAACATGAGATCTCCCTAGCACGTTCAGTCATAGGTATTTGCCAGTATCCCTTTACCAAATCAAACTTACTTATGTACCTAGCCTTTACGAACTTGTCTATGCAATCTTCCATGCGAGGGAGAGGGTAAGTGTCTGTTTTGGTTATCTGATTAACACATCTGTAGTCAATGCAAAGCCACTATGACCCCCCTGGCTTAGGGACCAGAGTGACAGGAGAACTCCACTCGTTCTGACAGGGCTCAATCATCTTGTGGTCCAACAGGTAGCCAAGCTCCTTCTGGATGAGAGGAACTTTCACTGGGTTCACACAGTAAGGAGGCAGTTTAATTGGCTTTGCGTCTCCAACATCGACATCATGCATCAACACAGTGGTTCTTCCTGGAGTCGCACGGAACACTTGCGGGTACTCCTGCAGTAATGCCGAAAACTCCTGGCTTTCCTCGGGAGGTAGATGAGAAAGCTTAGTCTGGAGATCATTCATGATATCAGGATTCTTCCCCAAACTATCACTCAGGGTCATGCTGCATGGGAGAATTTCACTTGCAGACTCGGGTGGAACAGCTACAGTGCAGACTGGATTATTTTCGTCCCGCCTGTGATATAACTTTAGCATGTTGATGTGACAAAGTTGCTTGTTCTTTCTACGATCTGGTGTGGCGATGACATATTTGACATCACTGAGTTTCTTCTCCACGAAATAAGGACCACTAAACTTGGCTTGAAGAGGTTGCCCATGAACTGGTAGCAGAATCAAAACCTGATCTCCTGGCTGAAAGTGGCGTAACCTGGACTTCTTATCATACCAAGTCTTCATCTTCTCCTGAGCAGCTCCTAAATTCTCTCTCGCCAGCTGTAAAGCAGTGGACAGCCGTTCTTTGAACTTCATCACATACTCCAGCAGGTTGACGTCATCTTCCTCCAACAGCCAGCATTCCTTGAGTAACTTAAGGGGTCCTCTTACTTCATGGCCAAACAGTAGTTCAAAGGGTAAGAAGCCCAGTGATTCATTTGGAGATTCTCTTGCGGCAAACACAACAAATGGAAGACCTTTATCCCAGTCTTTCTGATATTCCAAACAGTATTTCTTGAGCATCGATTTGAGTGTTTGATGATATCTCTCCAACGCTCCTTGGGTCTGGGGATGGTAAGCTGAAGACGTGATCTGGGTGATGCCCAACTCTTTCAGAGACTGCTTGAAAACGTTTGACATGAAATTACTTCCCCGGTCTGACTGTACCTCCTTGGGCAGACCAAACTTTGTGAAGAACCCTAGCATTTCCTTAACCACGTTCTTTGCTGAGATATTTCTAAGTGGAATGGCTTCGGGATAACGAGTAGACATATCAATCAGGGTCAACACATAAGAAAATCCTGAACTAGTCTTAGGAAGAGGGCCCACAATATCCACCAAGACACGGGTGAATGGCGCCTCAAAAGGAGGAATGGGAACTAGAGGTGCAACCTTTTTGGTCTGATTACACTTCCCCACAACTTGACAGGTGTGACAAGACTTACAATACCAGGAAACATTCCTGAAGATACCTGGCCAGTAGAAGTGTTTCAAAATGCGTGCCACAGTCTTCCTCACTCCAAGGTGTCCTGCCAAACTGCAATCATGAGCCACTCTAATGATATCCTGCCTACAAACACGAGGGATGACAACTTGATGTACAACCTCCTATTCACAGTCGGCTGATGCTGTTGGGGGTCTCCACTTCCCCATAAGTACTCCTGACTTTATATAATAACAAGTAGAAGCACCAGCTGACTCTTCCTCACTGCAAGCAGAGTTAGCTAGACCTTTCAACTCAGGGTCAGCAACCTGCAACTCAAGCAACTCTTGACGAGACAAATTATCAACACTACGGGGTACTGCCTCATCTGGTGAGTGGTCCAAATTAGCTAGAAAAGTGTCAGCTAGGATAACATCATCATCATCATTATCCTCTAAGTCACCAGTAACTTTAGACTTAGCCCTAGTGACAGCACATGCAAGGAACACATCAGGGACATCACAATCCTGGGCCGCAGCCACTGGGTCACTAGACAACTGAGGAGCTGGACACACTTGACTTCCACCAATATCATTTCTAAGTAAGAAAGTTACACCTGACATTGGGAGTGTCTCAACCAACCCAACCATAACGGAACCATTAACAAAACTAGACTCTAAATTCACTCTGCACAGAGGGACAGAGAAGTAATTATTCCCTACGCCTTGTAAGATTACAGTTTCATCAGAGGAATTAACATTAGAGCCTAGAACACTGGTCAGCATAAGGGATTGGCAAGCACCTGTATCACGATATATTTTAACTGATTTCCTGTCATTACTGTCTAGAGGACTGACAAAACCTTCAGACAGGAAATTAGCACATGAACTCTTGAGAGTGTCACCCACGTTACTGCTCAAAAGAGGAGCTTCATCATGAGAATTTAATTTACCCCTCAAAGCAGGTTCAGTTAACTCAGTTAAAGAATTCTGGGAACTCTCAAGGGTGGACACTAGACCAATTGACTGAATATTTAAAGACTCCTTTTGTTCACATCACGCTGTCTCCTGAAACATTTCTCCGTAGTATGACCAAGCTTACTACAATAAGTACATTTACGTTTCTGAAATCTAGAGGTGAAGCTGGTATTTACTTCCTGAGAAACATCATCTTTATTCTCTTTCCTGTTACCTGTACTCTGAGTAGAGGCAACGTACTTACTCTCAGCTTTCCTTTTTTCTTTAGAATATCTCTTGTGAGTGAGAACATATTCATCAGCTAAAACTGCAGCATCAGACAAATTATCTATTCTTTTCTCATCAAGACATAGGCTTACATCTTTATTAATACACCTTTTGAAATCCTCCAGCAAAATTATCTGCTTAAATTTGTCAAAATCAGAATCCACATTCTTAGAATTTAACCACTGCTCTAACAGATCTTCTTTGATTTTTGCATATTCAACATGGGATTGCTTATCTTGCTTATAAGTTGTCCTAAATTTTACTCTATAGGCTTCAGGAACAAGCTCATAGGCCTTAAGAATCAAGCTCTTAACTACATCATAATTATCAGATTGATCCTGAGGCAAAGATGCATAAGTTATTTGAGCTTTACCGGTGAGAACAGTTTGAAGGAGTACTGGCCAATACTGTTTGGGCCAATTAAAACCTGTAGCTACCCTCTCAAACAACTGAAAATACTTTGTTAAATCAGATTCATTAAAAGGAGGGACAAGTTTAACATTTTTAGCCACATCAAAATCATCAGAGCTAGATGATCCAGTTCCACCTTGTTTCATGCGATACTCATGGTCTGCCTGAATCCTAGCAATTTCAATTTGTGCCTCCTGAATACGAGCCTGAGACTCAGCCTCCTTAGCACGTGCCTGAAACTCAGCCTCCTTAGCATTTGCCTGAAATTCAGCCTCCTTAACACGAGCCTCCTGCAGGGCTAGCTGTAACTTAGCTAATTCAATCTGCGTTTGCTCATTTGGAGGAGTTACATTAAACAATCTTTCATTAATCATGTCAACAATCTGATCTTTAGAATGATGAGAGCGAACAGGAATTCCAAATTGTTGAGCAACAAGCTTAAGTTCATTCTTTGTTCTGTTTTCTACTTCACACACTGTTTGCACATTTGACAAAAAATCTTTGGCTTCATCAAGCGTAGTAATAGTAGACATCATGAATAAATCAGCCACAAAATATCAACCAATATCCTTATTATAATATCCTGAATATCCTGGCGAGGTCGCCAAATTTATGTTACGGAACAGAGAAAGATAATCTACACTTTAAGTGAGAATACTAAAAATCACTACTGTCCCGTAAAGTTCCAGGTTCAAAACAAAGAGTTAGGTAAAATTACAAGTTAAAGTTTAATGCTCAAACTAACAACAAAACATTCAGGACTCATAAGGATAATATAATGGCAAAAAACAGGTTAAATATATGGTTAACTGCAATAGCCTCTATTAACACGAAATTAGCAAGAGTAAATTTATCTAAGTCAGCCCTGATAAAATGAAAATACACTGGGTAATGCTCAGTTAATGCAAGATAAATTATTACAGATACAAAATATTATTACCAATGACTGACATCCAAACTTTACATTAATCAGAAAAACCTCACTAGGCCTACAAACTAACACCTTATGCTACACAGTACAAGAACAAAATGCAACAACACTCATACTCAAATTACACAGCTGCTAGATGGCTGGAGACTTCCTGAGCACTCACAATAATAACAACTGTACAGGGGAGGACAGAGATGTGAGCAAAATGAGGAGTAGATCTAAGTGGCAATAATGCAGAGACTGAGCTCATTATATAGGGGCCGGCAGAGCTTGATACAACTTGTAAGAAGGACGCGCAAATGAAGCCATGAGGACAAAGAGTTGACAATCCTGCTCTGAACAACAGAAAGAACGACTTACTCTACTATAAGGAAGGAGGGGGGGAGTGAGGTAGAACACGCTCGTGATCAAACATGCAGCTTACTGTACGTTAGAATTACACAAAGGATGATGAAATCATAAGCTATGTAACAATATATATATATATATATATATATATATATATATATATATATATATATATATATATATATATATATATATATATATATTTAATCTTCTCTGGGAATCACTATTAACACTGAGTAAGCTATGGCATAAGCATGTTTTAAATTTTTGACGCTCTTTTCTGGGATACCTGTTATGTTATGTATGTGTGATCTTCATCATTCCACATCTCAGAGGTTAATCAGCAACAATAAAGAATTGTCAGATGTGCTAACCCACCATAACATATTTCAGTAATACTGTAAGCCTCGAAACTTGCAGCTTGTCCATACTTTCTCACTCTGTTTTAACAATTTACCGCTTATTATACATCCTGTTCCAGTTTCTGCTCCTTTCATCCTTGTCTTCCTGCTCTTTCTCTGTTTTTCTCCTCCATTTCCTACATTTTCTTCTTGTATTTTGTCGTTCTATAACATCTTTCTTTGTCTTCCTCCTCAGATATTTCCTCTCGCACCTCTTGCTTGTTCCCTCCTTCCTCCTCCTCTTGCTCCTTCTCCTGCTTCTCCTCCTCCACCTGCTTCTTTACCTCCTCTCGCTCCTAAACCTCTTAATTCTTCAACTTCTTCTTCCATTGATGTAATTTTCCTGTTCGTCCTCCCATGTTCCTTCAAAGTAAATATATCGTTTTAAGTTGTTCCATTAGGGTGACACCCACACCTGCCATAACCTTCAGCACCCAGGTCAACGCACCTCTTACACCAAAATAATACCAAGTGAATGTGTTACAGACTGAAAGAATGCTAGGCCTTAAGAAATAGACTGTCTAGCCTAAGCCAAGACACAGAAACACAGAGAAACATCTTTTAAAAATCTCACACATCACATTGCTTTGTCTCTCTTCCTCCACAAATTTCTCTCCCCTCGCGTCCTTCACCACATTTACATCTTACGCTTAGCTACAGCACACCACCTCTCTCTCGCTCTTTCCATCACACATCCATGTGCATTTGCTCCAATATGCAAATTCTGAATGGTCTTTTGCACGATAACTATCAATGAGGTTGGATATCTCAGCACTGTCCATTGCTCATATTAAACAAATTGTGATCATACAAAGAAACTGTGTTAATTCTGATCATACAGAAATTTCAGCTCGAGCTATACCCTCCTCTTGTGGTAGTTTAGGTGTATTAGTGGTGCCGGTGCTGGTAACTGTCTTGAGGTGGTGGTTGTGCTGGTGATGGTGTTGGCGGTATCAGAGGGATGGTACAGGTGTGACAATGGTAACAAGCACTAGCAGGTAGTCAGAAGTGGTCCAATTAGAGGAATGAAAAAGATGGGAGAGAAGTAAAAGAGGAAAGTAAAGGGAGGGACTTGCCTGGATGAAAGGAATAAAAGTGAATAAGAAAGCGAGAGGGCCTGAACAAAAAGGGAGAATGGGAGTGAAAGGCAAAGAAAATAAGGGAAAAGGATGGAGAGAAACAAATTCAGTAATAAAATGAAAAATTATAGGGAATAACAAGGGGAGAGATGGAGGAAAAAAAACATGGAACTGGAAGAAAGGGAGACGATGACATAAAAGAGAAAAAGAAGAAAGTGAGAGGTAATGAAAGAGGAAAAAGATAAGAGGAAAATGAGAGAAGGATGAAGAGAAAGAGAAGGGAGGAAGGAGGGAGAAAGAGAGGGGAAAGAGTGGGATGATGGGAAATTATGCGGAAAAGGAAAGAGACAGGGATTAATTCGAGGAATAACAGGATCAACAGTTCCTTCTAGGAATAATAGTTCAGATGATGAGTCTGGGGAAGAGGAAGAGGGGGAAAAAGAATAAGTTCCGCGGGAACAGTTTCTAAGTGGACAGAGAGAGAGAGAGAGAGAGAGAGAGAGAGAGAGAGAGAGAGAGGAGAGAGAGATTATAACAGATTTGGCGGAATAAGGAAATAAAAAAAAAAGGTGTCGGATGAAGAAAAGAAGGAAAAGGAAAGAAAATGAAAGGACAAAGGAGGGTATGTGCAGGGTGTGAGGAATGGCAACAATTCTTGGATATAAAAACGAGAAAATGTGATTACAAAGAAAAGAAAAAGATAAAGAGAAAAGCTGGTGTAAGCTAAGAAAGAGAGGGAATATGAAAGAATAGGGGAGGAGATAAGAGGAAAAGGCTAGAAAGAGAGAGAAAGAGAGAGAGATCTGTTGTTAAAGAATGGAGACATAATGCTATAAGAATAAACTTCTAGTAAACTATGACTCTATGTGTGTGTGTGTGTGTGTGTGTGTGTGTGTGTGTGTGTGTGTGTGTGTTTGTGTGTGTGTGGCCAGGCGGGAAGAAAATTATGAAACTTGGCAGGAGGGTTGGAATTGGGTCCTAGGTGATGATGATGGTGGTGGTGGCCGTAACTGTGATTTTGATGGTTGTGGTGGTAGCTCTGGTAGTGGTGATGTTGGTGGTGACGGTGGTAGTGGTAGCAGTGATGATGCAGGTGCTGGTGGTAGCTGTGGTTTTGGAATGTTGGTGGAAGCGATTAAAAAAAAAAAAAAAAAAAAAAAGGCTTTCATTTGGGGAAGTGGTTTGTGGCACGCTACAGCTGCAAAAAATTTGCTCCAAAGCAAAGCGTGGTTCAGAGACGGCTCTAATTTGGACAAATACTGATCAGCTTGCTACTGCTGCGAGGCTCATGTGTGATAACTAGTGTGAATAAGACTGGGAGAGAACTGTAGGGGAAAAAAGGAAAAGAAATAGACGAAACGTTTCTAAGGTATGGAATGGAGTTGCTATTCCGAGTATATGAATAGTAAAAGGTAGTTGGAGAGAAAGGAAGGTATGAAAAGGGAGAAATGAAGACGAGTAGAAAGTGAAAAAAGCTTTCAAGGTACTGGAGGAGGTGATTTCAGTCTAAGAATACTCGTACCGGTAAATCTAATCCACCAAAGAAGAGGACCAAACTTTACAGGATACGGCGTCAGACAATAGATAAATTGACAGACAGATCTATAGGTAAAACAGACAGAAAGACAAAGAGAGAGAAAGACAGATAAAAAGGTAGGCAGATAGATGTACAGAGACAGACAGAAAAATAGAGTTACAGATGGATAGCGACAGAACAGAAAATACTAGTAAATCTAATCCACCAAGGAAAAGGTCCACACCTTACACGATACGGCGTCAGACAATAGATAAATTGGCAGACAGATCTATAGATAAACCACAGACAAACAGACAGAGAGATAGAATGATAGATAAGAAGGTAGGCAGATAGATGTACAGAAACACACAGATAAATAGAGTTACGGATGGATATTGACAGAACAGAAAGACAAACTGAGATAAGGAATATATTTCAGACAAACATACTGTAAACTGGTATATACAGTGTGTGTATATATATACTGTATATATGTACATATACCTGTATGTGTATATATATATATCATCATCATCATCATCAGCCATTACAAGTCCATTGCTGAACAATGGCCTCCCCCAACCTTCTCCACGAATTCCTTGACTAAGCCAATCTCTGCCACGTTTTCCCTGCAAATTTCTCTATCTTACCTCTCCAATTCCTGTCTGGCCTCTTTCTGCTACTCTTACAATCTCTTAGTTTCCAGTCAATCAACCTCTTGCTCCATCGGTTATCCCTTATTCTTGCTACATGGCCTGCCGACCTCCGTTTCTGCTCTTTCATACCTTCTGTAATATCTTTGACTTTGGTCTGCTCTCTCACCCAAGTTGATCTTTTCCTGTCTCTTAAAGATATTCTCAACACTGACCTTTCCATTGCTCTCTGAGAACGGATTAATTTATTTTCCAACGATCTCGCCAGTTTCCAGGTCTCACAACCATACGTCATAGCTGGAATCATACATTGTTTTATCCTTTTCGTTTCATACAAACTGGCAAGCTACTTTTCATAATGTCTCTATGTTTCCGAATGCTTTCCATCCAATTGTAATGCGTCTTTTTATTTCGCTCTCATTATCTTTCGTTAATTTTAGCATTTGTCCCAGGTAATTGTACTCCTCGATTCTTCAAGAATTTCTCCGCTTATTCTGATGACGCTCTTTGGTGTTTGTGGATTAAACATTAGTTTTACTCCGGTTCATCTTTAGTCCTACTTTGAGGCTTTCTCTGTCCAGGTCATTTAACATTTCTTGCAATGTCTCTGTTATTTCTGAGATTAAGACAATGGCATCTGCAAATCTTAAATGATTTAGCTTTTCTCCATTTATGTTCACTCCTTTGTTTTCCCAGTTTAGCTCTCTGAAAATACTTTCTAGGCATGCTGTAAATAATTTTGGTGAAGTTGTCTCCCTGACGCATGCCTTTGTCATTCTAAATTTCCTCTGAGTCCTTATGTAATTTAACTGTAGCAGCTCCCTCTTTATATGTTTTCGAGCGTTTTACAGTGTTCTCCTTCACTCCTTTTTCACGCAATGAATTATAATATCGATGTGCTCCACTGAGTCTAAAGCATTTTCGTAATCAACAAAACCAAAGCACAGTGGTTAATTATATGCTGTAGTTTTCTCAATCAGCTGATTCATTGTGTGAAGATGATCAGTAGTCGAATACCTGCTTCGGAATCCTGCCTGTTCAAGAGGTTGGTTTTCTTCCAAATTTGTTGTTATTCTGTTCGTAAAGACTTTAGTGAAGAGTTTGTAAATGACTGATAATAAGCTAATAGGTGTCTAGTTACTGAGACCTTTTGAGTCACCTTTTTTTGTAAAGTAAACAAACTATTGCAGTACACCATGTTTTGGGAATTTTCATTTTTATACATTGAGTTAACAAATCAAGAAGCCTATTTTGCACTTCTACTCCTGCATCCAATAGTAAATCTGCTACTCTTCCATCTTCTCCCGGAGCCTTCCCTCTTTTTATATTTTTAAGAGAAATATTTACTTTGGTGTTACCTCAGGTATTTCACTTGTGTCAACAGAAAAGTTAGCTATTGGTACTACAGTCTTTGATGCATACAGTTCTTTGTAAAATTCTTCAACTCTCTTCAACATTTTATCTCTGCATTTAATGACTTCCCCGTTTTTGTCTTTCAGTGATGTCATTTGTTGCTCTCCTATTGCCATTTTACTTCGGACCTGTCTCAGACTTTTTCCTTTTATGATGGTTTCTTTGATCTGATCCATGTTTCCCTTTCTTTATTCTTCTCTTTGTTTTTTGTTGATTAGCTTATTAATTCTGCTCGTTCTGTTTCATCTTTCTTTGTTTTTACTTTCATTTACATTTTATTTTTCATAAGCTTGAGGGTCTTTTCTGAATACTTCTTGGCTTTCTTGTATTAGGTTTTCCTACTACCACCGCTGATTCTCTTAGCAGTTTTGTTAGTCTGTCATTCAGCTGATAAATGCCATATACATATAGATAGATAGATAGATAGATATAGATAGATAGATAGATATAGATAGACAGATATATATATATATATATATATATATATATATATATATATATATATATATATATATATATATATATATATTGTTACATAGCCTATGATTTCATCATCCTTTGTGTAATTTTAACGCACAGTTGCTGCATGTTTGATCACGAGCGTGTTCTGCCTCAGTCCCCCCTTCTACCGTTATAGTAGAGTAAGTCGTTCTCTCTGTTTTTCAGAGCGGGATTTTCAGCTCTTTGTCCCCATGGCTTTATTTGCGCATCCTTCTTACAAGTTGTATCAAGCTCTCCTGGCCCCTATATAATGAGCTCAGTCTCTGCATCATTGCCACTTAGATCTGCTCCTCATTTTGTTCACATCTCTGTCCTTCCCTGTACAGATATTATTATTGTGAGTGCTCAAGAAATCTCCAAACATCTAGCAGCTGTGTTTAATTTGAGTATAAGTGTTATTGCATTTTTTCTTGTACTGTGTAGCATAAGGTTAATTCTTAGGCCTAGTGAGGTTTTTTGATTAATGTTGGGTTTTATGTCAGTCATTTTTGATAATAGTTTGTATCTGTAATAATTTATCTGGCATTCACTGAGTATTATCTGGTATCTCATTTTATCAGGGCTGACTTAGATAAATTTACTCTTGCTAATTTCGTGTTAATAAAGGCTATTGCAGTTAACCATATATTTAACCTGTTTATTTGCCATTACATTATCCTTATGAGTCCTGAATGTTTTGTTGTTAGTTTGAGCATTAAACTTTAACTTGTAATTTTACCTAACTCTTTTGTTTTGAACCTGGAACTTTACGGGACAGTAGTGACTCTTAGTATTCTCACTTAAAGTGTACGTTATCTTTCTCTGTTCCATAACATAAATTTGGCGACCTCGCCAGGATATTCAGGATATTATCATAAGGATATTGCTTGATATTTTGTGACTGTTACTTATTAATCATGTCTACTATTACTACACTTGATGAAGCCAAAGATTTTTTGTCAAATGTGCAAACAGTGTGTGATGTAGAAAACAGAACAAAAAATGAACTTAAGCTTGTTGCTCAACAATTGGGAATTGCTGTTCGCTCTCATCATTCTAAAGATGAAATTGTTGACATGATTATTGAAAGCTTGTTTAATGTAACTCCTCGAAATGAGCAAACGCAGATTGAATTAGCTAAGTTACAGCTAGCCCTGCAGGAGTCTCGTGCTAAGGAGGCTGAATTTCAGGCCCGTTCTAAAGAGGCTGAGGCACAAGTTGAAATTGCTAGGATTCAGGCAGACCATGAGTATCGCATGAAACAAGGTGGAACTGGATCATCTAGCTCTGATGATTTTGATGTGGCTAAAAATGTTAAACTTGTCCCTCCTTTTAATGAATCTGATTTAACAAAGTATTTTCAGTTGTTTGAGAGGGTAGCTACAGGTTTTAATTGGCCCAAACAGAATTGGCCAGTACTCCTTCAAACTGTTCTCACCGGTAAAGCTCAAGTAACTTATGCATCTTTGCCTCAGGATCAATCTGATAATTATGATGTAGTTCAGAGCTTGATTCTTAAGGCCTATGAGCTTCTTCCTGAAGCCTATAGATTAAAATTTAGGACAACTTACAAGCAAGATAAGCAATCCCATGTTGAGTATGCAAAAATCAAAGAAGATCTGTTAGAGCAGTGGTTAAATTCTAAGAATGTGGATTCTGATTTTGACAAATTTAAGCAGATGATTTTGCTGGAGGACTTCAAAAGGTGTATTAGTAAAGATGTAAGCCTATATCTTGATGAGAAAAGAATAGATAATTTGTCTGATGCTGCAGTCTTAGCTGATGAGTATGTTCTCACTCACAAGAGATATTCTAGAGAAAAAGGGAAAGCTGAGAGTAAGTACGTTGCCTCTACTCAGAGTACAGGTAACAGGAAAGAGAATAAGAATGATGTTTCTCAGGAAGTAAATACCAGCTTCACCTCTAGATTTCAGAAAAGTAAATGTACTTATTGTAGTAAGCTTGGTCATACTACGGAGAGATGTTTCAGGAGACAGCGTGATGTGAACATAAAGGAGTCTTTATATATTCAGTCAATTGGTCTAGTGTCCACTCTTGAGAGTTCCCAGAATTCTTTAACTGAGTTAACTGAACCTGCTTTGAGGGGTAACTTAAATTCTCATGATGGAGCTCCTCTTTTGAGCAGTAACGTGGGTGACACTCTCAAGAGTTCATGTGCTAATTTCCTGTCTGATGGTTTTGTCAGTCCTCTGGACAGTAATGACAGGAAATCAGTTAAAATATATCGTGATACAGGTGCCTGCCAATCCCTTATGCTGACCAGTGTTCTAGGCTCTAATGTTAATTCCTCTGATGAAACTGTAATCTTACAAGGTGTAGGGAATAATTACTTCTCTGTCCCTCTGTGCAGAGTGAATTTAGAGTCTGGTTTTGTTAATGGTTCCGTTATGGTTGGGTTGGTTGAGACACTCCCAATGTCAGGTGTAACTTTCTTACTTGGAAATGATATTGGTGGAAGTCAAGTGTGTCCAGCTCCTCAGTTGTCTGGTGAGCCAGTGGCTGCAGCCCAGGATTGTGATGTCCCTGATGTGTTCCCTGCATGTGCTGTCACTAGGGCTAAGTCTAAAGTTACTGGTGATTTAGAGGATAATGATGATGATGATGTTATCCTAGCTGACACTTTTCTTGCTAATTTGGACCACTCACCAGATGAGGCAGTACCCCGTAGTGTTGATAATTTGTCTCGTCAAGAGTTGCTTGAGTTGCAGGTTGCTGACCCTGAGTTGAAAGGTCTAGCTAACTCTGCTTACAGTGAAGAAGAGTCAGCCGGTGCTTCTACTTGTTATTATGTAAAGTCAGGAGTACTTATGAGGAAGTGGAGACCCCCAACAGCATCAGCCGACTGTGAATGGGAGGTTGTACATCAAGTTGTCATCCCTCGTGTTTGTAGGCAGAATATCATTAGAGTGGCTCATGATTCCAGTTTGGCAGGACACCTTGGAGTGAGGAAGACTGTGGCACGCATTTTGAAACACTTCTACTGGCCAGGTATCTTCAGGGATGTTTCCTGGTATTGTAAGTCTTGTCACACCTGTCAAGTTGTGGGGAAGTGTAATCAGACCGAAAAGGTTGCACCTCTAGTTCCCATTCCTCCTTTTGAGGCGCCTTTCACCCGTGTGTTGGTGGATATTGTGGGCTCTCTTCCTAAGACTTCTTCAGGATTTTCGTATGTGTTGACCCTGATTGATATGGCTACTCGTTATCCTGAAGCCATTCCACTTAGAAATATCTCAGCAAAGAACGTGGTTAAGGAAATGCTAGGGTTCTTCACAAAGTTTGGTCTGCCCAAGGAGGTACAGTCAGACCGGGGAAGTAATTTCATGTCAAACGTTTTCAAGCAGTCTCTGAAAGAGTTGGGCATCACCCAGATCACGTCTTCAGCTTACCATCCCCAGACCCAAGGAGCGTTGGAGAGATATCATCAAACACTCAAATCGATGCTCAAGAAATACTGTTTGGAACATCAGAAAGACTGGGATAAAGGTCTTCCATTCGTTGTGTTTGCTGCAAGAGAATCTCCAAATGAATCACTGGGCTTCTCACCTTTTGAACTACTGTTTGGCCATGAAGTAAGAGGACCCCTTAAGTTACTCAAGGAATGCTGGCTGTCGGAGGAAGATGACGTCAACCTGCTGGAGTATGTGATGAAGTTCAAAGAACGGCTGTCCACTGCTTTACAGCTGGCGAGAGAGAATTTAGGAGCTGCTCAGGAGAAGATGAAGACTTGGTATGATAAGAAGTCCAGGTTACGCCACTTTCAGCCAGGAGATCAGGTTTTGATTCTGCTACCAGTTCATGGGCAACCTCTTCAAGCCAAGTTTAGTGGTCCTTATTTCGTGGAGAAGAAACTCAGTGATGTCAACTATGTCATCGCCACACCAGATCGTAGAAAGAGCAAGCAACTATGTCACATCAACATGCTAAAGTTATATCACAGGCGGGACGAAAATAATCCAGTCTGCACTGTAGCTGTTCCACCCGAGTCTGCAAGTGAAGCTCTCCCATGCAGTATGAGCCTGAGTGATAGTTTGGGGAAGAATCCTGATATCATGAATGATCTCCAGACTAAGCTTTCTCATCTACCTCCCAAGGAAAGGCAGGAGTTTTCGGCATTACTGCAGGAGTACCCGCAAGTGTTCCGTGTCACTCCAGGAAGAACCACTGTGTTGATGCATTATGTCGATGTTGGAGACGCAAAGCCAATTAAATTGCCTCCTTACCGTGTGAACCCAGTGAAAGTTCCTCTCATTGAGAAGGAGCTTGGCTACCTTTTGGACCATAAGATGATTGAGCCCTGTCAGAGCGAGTGGAGTTCTCCTGTCACTCTAGTCCCTAAGCCAGGTGGGTCACAGCGGCTTTGCATCGACTACAGACGTGTTAATCAGATAACCAAAACAGACACTTACCCTCTCCCTCGCGTGGAAGATTGCATAGACAAGATCGGAAAGGCTAGGTACATAAGTAAGTTTGATTTGTTAAAGGGATACTGGCAAGTACCTATGACTGAACGTGCTAGGGAGATCTCATGTTTTGTAACCCTAGGAAAGACTTTTGCATGTTCTGTAATGCCATATACAGATTGTTTTAGAGTAATAAGAAATTTCCTTTGTAAATTTCTTTTTTCTTTGTGGGGAGGTGTTACATAGCCTATGATTTCATCATCCTTTGTGTAATTTTATCGCACAGTTGCTGCATGTTTGATCACGAGCGTGTTCTGCCTCAGTCCCCCCTTCTACCGTTATAGTAGAGTAAGTCGTTCTCTCTGTTATTCAAAGCGGGATTTTCAGCTCTTTGTCCCCATGGCTTTATTTGCGCGTCCATCTTACAAGTTGTATCAAGCTCTCCTGGCCCCTAGATAATGAGCTCAGTCTCTGCATCATTGCCACTTAGATCTGCTCCTCATTTTGTTCACATCTCTGTTCTCCCCTGTACAGATATTATTATTGTGAGTGCTCAAGAAATCTCCAAACATCTAGCAGCTGTGTTTAATTTGAGTATAAGTGTTATTGCATTTTTTTCTTGTACTGTGTAGCATAAGGTTAATTCTTAGGCCTAGTGAGGTTTTTTGATTAATGTTGGGTTTTATGTCAGTCATTTTTGATAATAGTTTGTATCTGTAATAATTTATCTGGCATTCACTGAGTATTATCTGGTATCTCATTTTATCAGGGCTGACTTAGATAAATTTACTCTTGCTAATTTCGTGTTAATAGAGGCTATTGCAGTTAACCATATATTTAACCTGTTTATTTGCCATTACATTATCCTTATGAGTCCTGAATGTTTTGTTGTTAGTTTGAGCATTAAACTTTAACTTGTAATTTTACCTAACTCTTTTATTTTGAACCTGGAACTTTACGGGACAGTAGTGACTCTTAGTATTCTCACTTAAAGTGTACGTTATCTTCCTCTATTCCGTAACAATATATATATATATATATATATATATATATATATATATATATATATATATATATATATATATATACATACGTGCGTGTGTGTGTGTGTGTGTGTGTGTGTGTGTGTGTGTGTGTGTGTCTGTATGAGAGAGAGAGAGGAAAAAACTTTGGGTAGAGGAGGTTGTAGGGAAGGGTGGATGAAGGAAAGGGAGCACAGAGAAGCAGATCTGATAGAAAGGAATGTAAGGAAGGGAAGAGCTTGGTAACTGAATCTGATCACGCAATATACAGTACACACACACACACACACACACACACACACGTTTGCCCATATCATTCTACCTCTCTGTCTATATCTATCTGTGTAGCGATTTATATATCTCTCCAACTATCTATCTATCCATCCATCTATCTATCTATCTATCTTTCTATAAATATATACATTCTTGTGTATATATCAGATCTTGCAGCTTCCATAGTGGCAAACAAAATTTGCAGATTTCTTGTAAGTCATGGCATCGATTCGACTGTCACTGTAGTTATCATCAGCCGAAAATTCAATAAGTATCTAATTAATGAAAGCTATTACCAAAAACAGGATTCACAACATTTACAGTGAGATCAAATACCACATATAATACACAAATATGGGAGTCTATAATAAAAGAGATACACTCGACAACAGTTCCATCTGGACCACCTAGTCAAGGAATATGGCTAACGTGGCATCAGCGCGCGCGTGCGTGCGTGCGTGCGTGCGTGTGTTCTTACCTTACCTAATTGTTCTTACCTAATTGTATCTTTACAGGAATGAGTCAAGCTCGTACTGTCCCGTGTCTTAAACCATATTTATCGTACATATCCTTAAATTTGTGAATTGTTTTGGCACACACTATTTCATTCGGTAGTGCATTCCATTGATCAATTGCTAGGTTTGGGAAACTGAATTTCCTTACGTCTTTATCACCTCTCTTCTTATGCAGTTTTTTTGCAGTGTCCTCTTGCTGATGCTTCTCCATATGTTAAGTAATCATTTATGTCTATTTTCTCCTTCCCTGATATGCACTTATATAGCATTATCATGTCACCTCTTTTCCTTCTCTCCTGTAGTGTTGGTAGATTCAGTTTATTTAGTCTTTCTTCGTAGCTTAGGTCCCTTAAGCTTGGTATCCATCTTGTAGCGGCCCTTTGAACTTTTTCAATCTTGTCTATGTGCTTTTTGAGATGAGGACTCCAGACTACTGATGCATATTCCAGGGCTGGTCTAATAAATGATGTTATTATCCTTCTTAGCATGTCTTCATTTATATATGTGAATGCTATTCTAATGTTTGCAAGCAGTGTATACATGTTCCGTATCTTCTCGCTGATGTGGTCAGCCGGAGATAGTCTGTTACTGATAATCACACCTAGGTCTTTCTCTCTTTCTGATGTGTATAGGGTTTTATTTCCTAACTTATAATCCCAATCAGGTCTTTTTCCACTTTTACCAAACTTGATTACATGACACTTGTCCACATTGAATTCCATTTGCCATGTACTACTCCATTCATGAAGTTTATTTAATTCTTCTTGTAGCTCTTGACAAAAGTCTGTGTTAGTAATTCTCCTTTGTATTTTTGCCTCATCTGCAAACATATTCAGATAGCTCTCATTTCCAGTGTTACTGTTTATATCATTTATATACACTAAAAACATGATCAGCTAGTCAGGTCAGGTGCGGGTAAGGGGATGGGTCTGTTATGATGTGGCAGGGGTAAACCAGTTCTGCTGTCGGGCCCTGCTGTGGATGTCACTGATTGCATTGCGCAGTTGACCCTTGTGCGTTGTGATGCAGTGAGGATCTGTCCGTTCTCCCCTTTGGGGCTAAGATGCGAATAAATGTGTTTGAATGGATGAGTAAATGGAGAGTGAGTCGTCCTGTCTCGGCTACCTCCCTTTCCTTGGGGGAAGCAGCCTAGGTATATAGATAGATAGATAGATAGAAAAACATGATTGGTGCCAGCACTGAACCCTGTGGTACTCCACTAGCCACTTCTTTCCATGATGAGTAGTTTCCTCTTAGTACTGTTCTCATTTCTCTTTTTATGAAAAAGTCTTGCATCCAACAAAACAGTTTGCCTCTAAGTCCTCCTTGATGGTACAGTTTCCATAAAAGTCTTTGGTGTGGTACTGTGTCAAAAGCTTTCTTGAAATCTAAATAGATACTGTCCACCAATCCTTCCCTTTCCTGTATTGTGTTTGTTACTCTGTCATAGTAGCTCAACAGATTAGTAACACATGATTTTCCTTTTCTGAAACCAGACTGTCTTTCTGTTATCATACTGTGTTCTTCTAGATGATTTACCCAAGCTTTTCTTATAAGCTTTTCTAATACCTTGCTTACAACACTGGTCAGTGATACTGGTCGGTAGTTGAGTGGATTTTGTCTATTTTCTTTCTTGAATAAGGGGACAATATTTGCTTTTTTCCAAATATCAGGTAGTTTACCTTGACTCAAGGATTTCTTGAAAATTAAAAATAATGGTGTGTGTGTGTGTGTGTGTGTGTGTGTGTGTGTGTTCATGTGTACATGCCAGAGAAGTTTTTTAATCGCCAAGCTTCATCCTCTGTGCCGTATTATATTATGTGGTCATTGTACTGTATTATGTTGTGATATTGGGTACTAAATATTGTGTGATTGTTTAGAATAATGAGCTATGCACTGTGGTATTTATAAAGCCTGATTTATATAAAAGAATTCTTCTCTTATCTTGTAGCGTGAACCACGATACAGGTTGAGTCGTGGTTCAGAAATAGTGAGCAAGTTTACCCACAAATGGCGCGATGTAGGGGGAAGGAAAAAGGATGGGAGTGAGCGGGAGTTTGACAGGTGAAGGGAAGGGGAATGAAATGGGGTCAAGTTGTCTACTCCCAACAGTTATGCATTCTTTGCCATTACAGCATATTTTTTAAGGCGTCAGTGATATCCTGTATCCTAAATAATAATTAACCTGTTTGTTTTTTTATTATTCATTATTATAGACATTGATTACACACTATCAATTACACCAAACATAGGATACCCCGTCTCTCGTTAACGGACAACATGCAGCCTGCTCCACCAGCTCGACTCTCTCTCTCTCTCTCTCTCTCTAAGAGGAGGATGGAAGTGCACACATCACCGTCAATGTCTGGGGATGGGAGTGCATCCACGGCATGGATGACGTCGCCAGGATAAAGGGGAGGTTCAGTGCGGAAAAATTCATTAAAATTTTGCAGGATTTTTTCCTCACCTCAGTTTAGGAAAGGAACTATCCGTTTCCTCTGGGCCCTATATTTTTTTGTTCAGGACCGCTGCCTCATCCACACGGCGAGAAGAGGCTCAGAACGGTCTAGAGGTCGTCAGGACCTGCAGCTGCTTGACTGGCCCAGAAAGGGAGCAGACATGAATCCCATCGAAAATGTAGGGGGAAATATGGTTAACTGTTGAGAGCCTTAGAGCGAACGAACACCAGAAGAACTACTGGCCCACATCCATGCTCAAATCACAAACCAGCAGCAACACATACAGAACCCATGTCGCCTCTGTGTCAAACAGACTGCAGGAGGTGATCGAGAAGGAAGGTGGGTGAACTTCCTACTAATAAATGGGTTCCATACAAATCCTATGTGTTTTGATTATCCTCTGATTATAATGAACATTACTCCATACAGTATAACTACCTAACAGTGATTTAATAGCTTAATATAACTTATATAAGAATATAACTGACACAGCACTATATTATACTGTATACTTTGCTTGCTGACATGATTTGTATTTGGGGGCACTTATACAGGAATTAGGCACGTTCATGTGCATTTCGTAACGCAACTTTCAAGTTACAATGGCACATTATTTTCCATTAAAATATGATGCTTCCTTGACTGGCACAATGACAGTTCTACACATCTCACCAACTTGCTAGACATCTTGTCATCCACTGACATGCCTAAGGTGCTGTTTCCCAATCATGATGATGATTTAATAAAACTGCTGAGGAATAAGTTGGTCAGTGTATAATCAATAACAAATTGGCCTACTGGTAAACTACTAACAATTGCACTTGCTGCCTTTTCGATGTAGCTTTAAGTGAACAACCACTGGGTGAGCCACAGGGACATCACTTATTATACAATATATAATATATACATATCTGAACTCAAAGGTATAGTATAATGTAATATATTGATCAAAGGAAATCCAAAAAGCTAAGCTTAACCCCTTAACCGCGGGGCATCACTTTCGTGACGCTTGGGAGCAAGGGATCATACTGCGGGGCATCACTTTTGTGATTCTGTGTTATTTTGAATTCGCCCGGGCTTTCAGGTGGTGGCTTGTATCATCTATCAGTACTGTTAATGTCCAACACTAGTCAGCACTTATAATCTCATATGTACTCCCATCCATTGTTGACAACTTAGCCATTTCTCCCCGTTCTTGACTCCCTTCCTAACCTCCCCTCCATTACCCTCTCCTCTCACCTGCCTGGCCGTGCTTTGCTAAGTAAATCTTCCCTGGAATTTTCCACTGAATTCATCCATTGAAATAAGCCCTATGCCCTATTCTTATACCCAATAATATATACAAAAAAGAAATAAGGTAAGTGAGAGTGCCACACACCTGGAATTGGCTAATTATCACCTGACAACATCTCACGTGCACTCGTTCGCTAATTTTCGCTGTTTATTTCCACTTGAAATATGCCGTATAATCTATTCTCATAAAAAAAATATATATAAGATAGGAAGGGAGAAGCCTCAGTGATATTTAAATTAACCTGGAACTACCTAATTTAATATGTATTGTCTAGATTTCTTGCCAGTCACTTCATAGCATATATATTAGCAGCTGTCACCAGGCTGACATTGGCAGTATTGCACTCCCCCTGTGCAGGCCACCACTGTATTCTACGCTAAGTAAATCTTCCCTGGAATTTTCCACTGATTTCATCCATTGAAATAAGCCCTATGCCTTATTCTTATACCAAATAATATATACAAAAAAGAAATAAGGTAAGTGATAGTGCCATACACCTGGAATTGGCTAATTATCACCTGACACCTCACGTGCACTCGTTCGCTAATTTTCACTGTTTATTTCCCCTTGAAAGATGCCGTATAATCTATTCTCGTAATAAAAATATATATAAGGAGGAAAGGGAGAAGCCTAAGTGATATTTACATTCACCTGGAACTACCTAATTTATTATGTATTGTCTAGATTTCTTGCCAATCATTTCATAGCATATATATTAGCAGCTCTCACAAGGCTGATGTTGGCAGCATTGCACTCCCCCTAGGCAGGCCACCAGTATCAGTTTAGTGTCGTCTTTCAAGGTGAAAGCACGTCGGATTCGCCCCTGTCAAATTCCGCAGCTTTTTAGCCCCATGCAAAGGGCCCTGTGACCTCTACCCCCTACTAAACCTCGTGTGGAAAGAGGTAAAAGGCTAAGTGACTGCTGTGGAACGTGAACTGGCTAATTTGTCAATGAAAATGATAGAGACTGACAACGATCTTTCTGGTGAGTAAAACAGTGCAAGTGGAAATGTAAATAATGGGTGAATAATGTGTAAACAGCAAGTGAAAGCAATGAATGTAAATATAAGTGAACAGTGGAAAATAGTTTTATAAGTTACTGCAAATGACTGCCTAACACAGTGTAAATAAAATAGAAATCTAAATAATGTAAATAAAAGACAATGTAAATAGAAATGTAAATGAGTAGTAATATAAGAATACGAGTATATATACTAGGAGTAATGAAAGTGAAAGTTTCACTCTAGCATGTATGAATACTATGAGTTATGAAAGTGAAGGTGAAAGTGACATTCACTCTCAACGCTAGTATACAGGACGAGAAAGTGAATGCTATGTATTTTACTGAAAGAGAAATTGAATGCCTACAGTGACAATAAACTATTACTGAAGGAAACTTATGAATAAAGACTGTAGATATATATAAGTGTTATATAGTAACAGAAATTTAAAGTGTGAGGGGTTTTATGAACAATAAATGACAGAACACCAGCGGCGAACGATCTCAAGTGAGAAGGTAATACGCGCTCGTAATTTTCATTGCTTTCACATTTTTTTTTTTTTTTGGAGTATGGATTCCAAACTATTTGAGAATCATAGAATAGTGTTTCTAGTGATAATATCAGGCTGTGGTAATCATATTACAGGTTGTCGGGAAGGGTAAAGTGGAGACTTCGTTACCCAACTTCAGAGGTCTCCACAAGTCCTACGGTACTTGACGAAGGTTCAACAAACATTCCAGGTGAAAGGTGAAGGTATGTGCCATATGCAGATGTAAATTTTAATATTCTAGGACTAATAACTGATTTTTGGTAAATATTTTTAGAGAGTCTGTCGGAGCGTGAATATGCCAGCGGGACACTGAAGTCAAAGCAAAACAAGCCCGCGGTTTAGGGGTTAAGTAACGCTACACATACAACGTTGTTTGTTAAATGGATGTTATAATACTGTAATACTTTTTCCTGGAACAATGTTATTCATGTATTATGCCACTCATAATGCATTTTTCTAATATTTCAGTGTTTGTCTTTATACGATGTTTCAGGGTCCACCTCGAAAACATAATCATATATAATATAATTATGTAATATGCTACAAACTTATAAATAGAACTTAATTACTACAGAGATGTGTGTCATCAAGTGTGAAAGTCACAGATTACGTATATCAATTGTGGAAGTCCTTAGCCACGTATGCACACAACCACATTACCATTATAACACACCCACGTTACATACTTACTGCATTCCCCCGACCCCCACCACATGAATTATCCAACACACACACACACACACACACACACACACACACACACACACTGTACAGTATTTGACATTCTATGTACTGAATGAAATCCTTTCATGAATTCTGTTGTTCCAAATGAAAATAAGCATAAAAAGTTGTAACATTAATATCATGTTCATTAACATCACACTGTCAGGCTGGCAGTACTGAAACAAATGGACCAGGACTATGGCTGGTGCATGGGAACTGCAACGCTTCCACAATATGGTCCATAATATATTTTGAGAGTTCATAATAGGCTGTTTGTGTTTTTCATAAGAAATGGCTGTCCATCAGTATGTTACCCTTAATAACTGAGATAACTGGAGGAACAGAAACCTCTACAGTGAAGCTATAAGTCACCAGAGTAGCTATCGGGATTGGGGGTTTCAGCGGCCACCTCTCCTCTAACTGGTATCCGCAACTGAACTCATGATTACCTGAAACATTTATAAACACATCAGTGTGAGTATGGCTACCCCATGAGCATTACTGAAACGTAGGCTATGAACATAAGTATTGTTTATTGGCTAACATAGTCCATAAGGTGAGCTGGTAATGCATCGCACATGTATTTCGACAGTATTAAATTGTAGGCAAACATATTATATGCAAAGTCATTGCTCATTAGCACAAGCTGGTAATGTGTGTGTGTCTACTGATAGGCAGCTGACGAGAGAGAGAGAGAGAGAGAGAGTCGAGGTGGTGGAGCAGGCTGCATTATGTCCGTTAACGAGGGACGGGGTAGCCTATATTTGGTGTAATTTAAAGTGTGTAATCAGTGGTCTATAATAATGAATAGTAAAAAAAAAAAAAAACAGGTTTATTATCATCTAGGATACAGGATATCATTGACGCCTTAATAAAAATGCTGTAATGGCAAAGAATACATAACTGTTGGAGTAAACGATGTGACCCCACTTCATCCCCCTTCCCTTCACCTGCCAAGCTCCAACTCACTCTTTTTTTTTTTTTTTTTTTTTTTTCCGGCCTATCAACCATTGGGACCGAAGCCCCTGGTTATTAAGGCCGTGTATAGATATATATATGTATATACATTTAAACATATATACATATATATACAAACATATATATATATATATATATACATACATACACACACACACACACACTTCCATGCATACATACAGACACAATTTCATGCAAACGTACATATATATATAATAATTTTAATCTTATTTATTTTTATTTTTTTGTATTTTTATTTTTTTAATTTTTTCTTGGTTTTTTATTTTTTATACCTTATATTATAAAGGAAAACTAATCTAAAGACCCTAAAACTAATCACCTAACAGACAAATCACTAACCTATACTAAATCTTACAGAGACAAATAGCTAGACCTACACTAATGGTAAAAATACCTCGACTAACAGAACACCATCGACTACAGATATGTAATGCCTTTCTACATTACATACCTGCACTCATCACCTGGTGACTGTCAGTCGAGGCACAACCTAATATAGGGGACATCAATATATGAAAGGGAACCAGACGAGTCAGGAACATTTCCATATACGTCAGCTGTCGTCCCTAATTAGAATAACTTAAGCAAGATAATATAATGTATTTACATAATTTGTACAAAAAGTGAAGAACCTCGCCCAGCAGACCACCATCGACTGCAAGTGCCCAGTACCTTCCTATATTGCACACTTGCACTCATCATCTAGTGACTGTCAGGCGAGGAACTTGGCTTAATGTAGGGGACATCAATATTAGAAATAGATCGGTGGGAGGAGGAACTATTTAAAATATGTCAACTGTCAACCCTAATTAATATTACAATATATACATATTTACTCTTCATAAAAACCATAACCACACAGTAAAAAAGTCACATCACTCTGATCAGTCCGGTCTCTCTCAAGAAAGCCATCAATTTATCAGTCATAACAATGTCCCCATCACCCAGGATGGTGGAAAGGGTGAAGGGGGCGTCTACTGCGCCGCAGTAATTTATAAGTGAAGCGCGTTCACGAATAAATCGCCGACAGCGCAGGATGATATGACTAATAGATAACACCGCATTACAGATGTCACAGTGCGGTGGGAAGCGTCTTTCCATATATGGTTTTATGTGGGTTACAATGGTGGCATTAAGCCGTAGCCGTGCCAACACTTTTTCTTCTAGGCGACTGGGACGGTTGGCAGTGTCCCAGTCGCCCAGGTACGGCTTACAAGTTGGAATATTTAGTCTGGTCCACTGATCTTGCCACAGAAGATTTATTGATTTCTTTCTGAGAGATAGACTCGACCGTAGATCACGAGGAACGTCCCAAGTCTCCTCGAGCTCCACAGCCGACTTTGCAAGTAAGTCAGCCTGCTCATTGCCGTAGATACGACAATGACCAGGCACCCAGATCAGCGTGAATGACTTGTTGCATGAATGCAACTTATTAACGATGCGGCCCTGGATCTCATGAGAGTCCGTAGTGCAAGATGCAATTGCCTGAAGGGCTGATTTTGAATCTGAAAATATGACAAATGAGTCATGTCTAGAATTGAGAGCATAGTCTATGGCTTTGTCAATAGCAAAAAGTTCTGAAGTAAACACAGATGTATGAGTCGGCAACCGATACCTGAGGGCACATTCAGTCGACCACACACTTGCACCCACACATTCACTCGACTTGGAGCCGTTGGTGTACAATTGATGGGACCCCAAGCGACGAACAATGATGTTACGAAACAAGTGGTGGACCTCCGCCTCCGGCGCCTTGGCCTTTGGTGCTGGGAGCCATGTAACATCGACTGTAAAGCCGGGTGGCTCCCAAGGCGCTATATTTTTAAGCACCAACTTGTCACAGTCACTGGGGTCCACATCAAGCTCCTGAGTCAGTAAGTGGAGACGAGCGGCAAGTGGCCAACGCACCCCCCGCAGAAGGTGGTGGTATTGACGCAGGGGGGTACAGGCCACATTGCCGATATTACTTTTTCTTAATGTCCTTATGCCGTAGGACAAGGCCAGGTGGTCACGGCGAATACGGAGGGGAGGCACATTCGCCTCCACTTCCATACGAGCCACACGGGTACACCGTACAGCTCCAAGACACATTCGCAAGCATTTATTCTTTAACACATCCAATCCTTTCAGCGTGGCATCAGATGCCGAGCCATACACCTGTGTGCCATAGTCTAGCTTTGATCGAATGAGGGACTTATACACCATTAATAAAGATTTTCTGTTGGCACCCCAGGTAGTACCCGCTAGGTACTTGAGGACATTTAACGGTTTATCACAACGAGCAAGCAAAGTATTAACGTGAAGTTTAAAATTCATTCTATGATCAAAATGTATTCCTAAAAATTTTACAGAATTTTGAAAAGGTACCGCCTGATTATCCAAAGTTAAGCACAAATTAGGTACATTACGATTAGTGAAAACTATAGCGGCACACTTACGTACGGAAAACTTAAATCCCCACTGCAAGGCCCATTGGTGGACGGAGTCAAGGGCTGCTTGAATCCGCCCAGCCGAAAATTGTGCATTACGGGAAGAGTGCCATATTGCACAATCGTCAGCGTAGAGTGAGTATTTAAGATTCCTCGGGATGGGAGCTGATGACAGAATATCATTGATCATAATACTAAATAAAGTAGGACTAAGCACACTTCCCTGTGGCACCCCGTTTTCCTGGATAAATATATCCGATGTTACGTTACGGGGCAATTTGACAGAAAGTTCTGTCCCTTAAGAAATTTGAAATAAAAACAGGCAAATTTCCTCTTAAACCATAAGCATAGAGCTTCATTAATATACCGTGTCGCCAGGTCATGTCATAGGCTTTATGGATGTCCAGGAACACCTCTATCATGACTTCTTTATTGGCAAATGCCTCTGCAATACAATGCTCCAAATTCATTAAATGATCTAGTGAACTTCTGTATTTACGGAAGCCACATTGTTGATCATTTAACAAATTCTTCGACTCTAAAACAAAAAGAAGCCTATTGTTAACCATTCGTTCCATGACCTTACACAGACAAGAAGTCAACACAATAGGACGAAATGAAGTGGAATTCACAAGACGACCAGCCTCTTTGGGTATCGGTATGACGTGCGCAAAGTGCTATGAGTTTGGGAACGTTCGAGACGCCCAAATCTCATTGTACAATGCTAACATCTTAATCAGGTTGTCCTGATTAAGATGCTGGATCATACCGTACGTGATGGTGTCTGGTCCAGGGCTGGTGTCTTTACAGGATTTAAGGGCAAGGAGCAGTTCATCTAGCGTAAACTCTTGGTTGTACGGGGAGTTTACGTCTTCTGTGGCAAAGTCTAATATCTGTAGCTCAGCCGTGCGTTTATGATGTTGGAAACGCGGGTCATAATTGGCTGAGCTACTTACATGAGAAAAACTCCTGGCGAGGATGTTAGCGACGTCCATGGGCTCGTCATAGATGTTATTATTTACTTGCAAGGTGGTAATGGGGAAATATGGGCCTTTATTATTTAATATTCTTATGGTGGACCAGACTTTACGTAATGGTGTTGTACGAGTCACCGTGGACACAAAGGACCGCCAGGAGTCACGTTTGGCCCTTCTTATTATTCTCCTTGCCTCAGCCCGTGCCTGTTTGTATGCAATAAAATTTTTCTCAGTGGGCTGACTATCAAAAATCCTGTATCTCCTATTGCGTTTTCTTAATGCTTGTCGGCAATCCGGCGTCCACCAATGTGCTCTATGCTTCGCATGAACTGTAGAAGTTTTGGGAATAGCAGCCTCAGCTGCGTGTAATATGGAAGTAGTTATATTTTCGACCTTAACATCTATGGTCTCCCCAGATATATCTAAATTGGCGATCCTTGAGAAGGATCCCCAATCTGCTTTCTTATAGTTAAATTTTGGAGGTGGAGGGTCCGAAATGATGTCGCGTGTATAAGAAAGACAGATGGGTAAATGATCACTTCCCAAGGAGTCGTCGTAAGGGTCCCATGAGTGATCTTGATGTATACCAGGGGAGGCCAAAGATAAGTCAATGGCCGAAAAGTTACCAGTACGATCATCTACACGAGTCGCTCTACCATCGTTCAGAAGACAGAGGCTGGACTGTAGTATTAGGTCGGCTACTTGCTCCCCACGACCATCGATCCTCAAGCTACCCCATTGATAGTGATGGGCGTTAAAATCGCCCAACACTAACTTATTCCCAGGGAGATGTTCAACTAGTGAATTTAAAGCATCACTATCAATGGGGCCATGTGGAGGACAGTACAGAGAGCAAATAGACAGATACGTGTTATTAATTTTACTCTGCACGCGACAGCTTCCAGAGTAGAATTTAGAATCACTTCCGTTTGTGGGTGTGATTTATGTGTGTATATGGCTACTCCGTGACCTTCATATCTTCTATACGAGTGGTAGTGTTTGAACTGTGGAGGATCAGGGTGATCCTCCAGGCGCATCTCCTGTAAACAAACAACGTCTGGCCTGCGTATAGAAAGCAAGATTGCTATATTGTGTAACTTATTCCCAATACTTCTACAATTCCACTGTAGTATAGTGAATGCGGCGGTTTAAGATTTACGGGGGGGGCCAGTGTGTTTAGTTTTTTTATGCCCCCCGCGACCAGGCGAGTGGCTACCGGGGGACCTTTCCCGGTGCTTGCTGACGGAAACCTCCATATTTTGGTCAACAACAAGGCTCCCAGATTCCACCGAGGAAGAGCTATTCTTCCTCTCCCTCGCTGGGCTAGGAGCAGGGAGGACATGAGGACGTGGCTTTGAAAGGGTGGTGAAGTTATGTTTTACAGTCTTGTCAGGCTTCGATTTAGGCTTGACTGACTGAGAAGCAGCAGCGGCCTGTGAGTATGATGAAGCTTTAGGGAGGTCAGTTAGAGAGTTGGATCGTACAGGAGGTTTAGAGGTGGAGGTGGAGGTAGAGTGAGTGACTTGATTAACAAGCACGAGATCAGTCTGCATCTCCACAGTGCACATCACAGGGCGGGACATCACTGCCAAAGCATAGGACCTATTCGGTGTGGGAGTTGCATGCAACTCCTTCACCTTTTTCCTTGCTTCGTAGAAAGAGATGCCCTCAGTCGCCTTCACCGCACAGACCTCTTTCTCCTCCTTCCACTTGGGACAATCCCTAGAGGAAGTGAAGTGAGCACCCTTGCAGTGAAAGCAGCTGACACCCTCTGATGTGCAATGGTCAGCATCATGTCCTTGTGTTGCGCACTTGCCACAGACTGATTGAGAAGCCCGACAAGACTTTTCATGGTGTCCATATAACTGACATCGTAAACAACGAAGTGGGTTAGGGATGTATGTCCTTACGTTAACAATTTCATACCCCACTTTGATATGGGTTGGGAGAGTCACTTTACCGAAAGTCAATATAACCGTTGCCGTTTTCGTCCTCCTGCCCTCAGAAAATCTCGTGATGAAACTTGCTTCAATTACATCTTCATGAGCAAGTTCATGTACGATGTCGTCCTCTTCCATGGCCATGAGGTCCCTGCAAGTGATGACTCCCTTGCAGGAATTCATGGAGTGAGGGATCGTTGGCACAACATCATAGCAATGGAATTTGCTCATCTTCATCAAATCCTTAACCTGGGACGAATTTGCAGTCTTTACTAGGAGATCTCCGCTAGCAAGTTTTTTGACCTGTTCCACCTCTCCTGCACATCCATCAATCACCTTCTTGATAATGAAGGGATTGAGGCTGGACAGGGGAGTGGAACCAACCGCATGAATTAAAACAAACTCAGCGTTATGTACATTAATGTCAAGGCGGGTACGTGTCTGGGGCCGTTCAGTCTGGGGGTAGTCAGTCCGTGAGACAGTCGGGGGTCGGTCAGGACTACCTCCCCCCCTGAAGGGGAGGGAGGCAGCAGTGGCGTCCGCCATAGTTACCACTTCCCCCGTGAGGGGGAAGTGGGAAGAAAGAGAAAAACGACCAAGGGAGAATTGCCCGGGAACTCACACCTAATCTGAGATTACCCTCTCAAACCACTCTCGGGAGGACGCGCCCGTGTGTAACTCACACCCCAGAGCGATCAGTGGGGGGTACACTCCAGAGGTGAGTAAGCAAAGGCGATCTCAGTAATTAGATATAGACACCTACTATATCTACTAAGGCTAGGGAGGAAAATGAGGTCTAGCTAACCTAACTTTATTGAAAAACGCCCTAGTGGCGGAGAAAACAAAGCTAAAGCCGGTGAGGCAACCCTGCAGCTAGAGGAGAGCCAGAGAAACACGTCTGCACACTCCGCGACCATGCATCAAAGTCAACTCACTCCCATACGTTTCCCTTCCCCCTACATCGCGCCATTTGTGAGTGAACTTGCTCACTGTTTCTGAACCACAACTCAGCCTGTATCGTGGTTCATGCTTCAAGATAAGATTTCAGTACAAAGTTCAGCAAAGTTGGGAGCAATTGAAGAAAGTTTAATTCTCAGATCTTTCTCAGCATCCATCCCTTGGCGATACTTCATCTTGACTGTTGTGAAGGCAGAAAAACCAGCCTCACAGGTATGTTGTGGCAAAGGGTACCAGTACTCACAATTCTCACTGGGATAAGTCAGTATACTCTTCCATGACTTGGGTCCAGAAATCCATGAGTGGTTTTTGTTTGAACTGTGTTTGCAGTCCTCCATCAGATGACAGCTCCAGTAGCTGTTCCTGATCCTTAAATGACACATGTGAAATAGGGAGAGAAACTTCAAACCGGTTGCGTATCCAGGCGTGAGATGGGTCCCTGGAAGGAAAGTATCTTCGTAGCTGCTGGCTCAGTTGTTTGAGGTGTTCAAGAATGACACCTTTCACTCGCTCTTTGAAGACAATTTCACTTGTTTCAGTGAAGTCATGTAGCAATGGAAAGTACTGAAAGGAACCTGAATCTACACAGTTTGACCATAATGTTTTTTTTTTTTTTTTTTTTTACATTGTTTCGACCTTGTCTTGTGCATTGAACACTGTGGATCTGACACCCTGGAGATTTAAGTTCATTTCATTCAAAACTGAAAAAATGTCTGCCACCCAAGTTTTTGCAGCCAGTCTTCATCATACAGGCTAGAAGACAAACCGAATGGGTGATCCACAAAAAATTGCTGAACTTCATATCGAAGCTCAAAAAGTCTTGTCAGAACTTTACCTCTGGATAACCATCGCAATTCTGTGTGCAAAAGTAGTGTCTCATGTTCACTGCCCATTTCATTGCACAGAGCTGTGAAAATCCTTGAATTTAGTGGGCGAGCTTTGATGAAGTTGGCCATTTTCACTGAATCATTAAGACCGGACGGCAGCTCAGCTGGCATATTTTTTGAGGCAGGAGCTGTTCTGTGAATGCAGCAGTGAACCGAGGAAACTGAAGGAACAGTTTTCCTGATAAAAGCAACAAGTCCTTTATGTTTCCCTGTCACTGACATTGCTCCATCAGTACTTATTCCCACGCAGCACTCCCACTCAATCTCTTTCTTTCATGAAATCGTTAATTAAATTAAATTAAAAATGTCTTCTCCTGTTGTGCAAGTGGCAAGAGGCAGACAAAACAAAAATTCTTCGTGAACTGCGCCTTCATATAAGAAACGAATATAAACCAAAAGATTTGCCAGATTTGCAATATCCATTGACTTATCAATCTGCAGGGAGTACTACTTACAGTCCTTGATGCAACTTACAAGCTGACAGAAAATATTAATTTGATGACATACTGCCAATACGGCGGTCCCCAGTATTGTTGGAAAGTGGCATCATATCCAGCTTTTTCGTTGTCTTTTCCCCAAACATGCAGTTTACCAAGTCTTTTCCCACCAGCAAGCATACATCTTCCGCAGTCGTGTGTGGCACTCTTTTTTTTTTTTTTTTTTTTTTTTTTTTTTTTGCTAAAGTGTAGCTAGCAAGGTAAGATGCTAGCACAGTATCCTTGCTAGATACAAAACCTGCATGTGATGTCAATAGTTGTTTGTTTTTTCTTAATTCTTCCAATTTGCACTTGAAAAAATATACTGGCTTGTCTTTCAAGTTGTTATGTTTAGTTTGTAGATGGCGACGTAAGTAAGAGGGTTTGAGACAGCCGTTAGCTAGAACCTCACTACAGAGAACACATTGTTGACTTGGGTTTTCAGCATCACCAATCTATGTAAACCCCAAAGTGATATATGTTTCATCATAGTTGCGTTTTTTACTTTTCTTCTCACATTATTCAACTCTATCTTTCAAGATAAGTAGGTCTCGCTGTTCATTCTGCCTCTTCAGTCCACCCTGTCCCTCCGATTCACTCTGCTGTCACATACCATTTTGTTTCACCCTGTCCCTTTTTTCCTGTGCTTCTCTCCTGCCTTCTTCATTACTAACATCAGTGGCACTCTCCCCTCCTTCACCAGACGATACGGTCGTGGACGGCTTTTCAGGATTTTTCTTTCCTGACAGTTTCCCTGTTTTCAACCAGATATCCATTTCCGGTATTTGAACGAATTTGTAATTTTCACACCTTTCCACTTTGAATGCAACAGACAGACTACTAGGCCATTCAAGTCACCCAAGTCTGAGGCCCTCGATCACTGATCAGGAATCACACGCATCCAATCCGGTTAACACAGACCATTCACTACACGTCGCCACTGGTTGCATGATAGTACACTTACTTTATTTTATTCCTTGTCACATTTCTTCATATTAATCTGATCTTGCAGATTTTGTCTCTCATTTCATTTCGTTAGTTTTATATACCACATGTCACGAAACGAAAACAAAAGGAATAATGTTACATTCTCACTCGCATCAGCCAAGATTCGAGGAGTGCTAAGTTTCGGTCAATTCTTTTAAATTTCGTCCATCAGTTGCGCATTTTGTGTATGCAAAGTATGAGGTTCTGAGCAATAACTATCATAATTGAGCGAAAACTTAACCTGTGAGTTTGATGGATGTGCTCAGAGCTCGGGGAAATTTCTAACTTAAGGAACAGTCAACTCCACTGAAGCGTACAGCATACGTTAGTCTTAAAATAATGTCAGTTAATGATATGTTTGAAATATAAATGAGACATCCTGCCATTACATATTTTTTCTTGTGCGCCCCCGGCAATCATCTCACGCACCACCAGCGGTGCGCACACCACAGTTTGGGAACCACTGCTGTAGATGAAAACCTATCTTAGCTGGTATATATTAATAACAAGTGTATAGTGTTTTAAGCAACAGTCCAAGGAAAAGCTGACACACCATAATTAATAGGTTGTAGCCATCAATGAATTACAGATAAATGAGCACAGTTAATGTAACATAAATCATGATTAAATTGTAAAAAAAACTATATTAAAGGGGACGAAACACTAAAAACTTAAATCCTCAAATACAGACTGAATATTCAGGATATTTCCATTTAAAAACAATATCTAGCATACAAAGGATGTAAGGGACAACCACCTAGATATAGGTATAAAGCCAATCATTTCTGTATAAGCCTACAAAAACCTATTGTGGTAAGTATATAAATTTCTAGTGGCTAGAGTAGAGAGGATATAAGCATACTTCTATGATGACCTTGTCAACCAGGTTTTAAATATTAAAGTTTGCAAAGATAAAAACTTATCCTAGTAACTGTGAAAAATCACAACATTATGGAAACAGAGAATGGAGATAAACAACATTATCACAGTGAAAATACAGCAAACTCTTAACTGTCCATTGTTGCAATATCTGGCCAAATGCAACATCTGGCATAGCTCGCTCAGCTCTATTAAATCAATTTCTGGCAAAATTATGCAACAGTCGGCACCAAAACGGGACATGACCAGCGGTTTTATGCAACATCTGGCTTTTAGGCATATCAACAGGCTTGTTAGTGGTAGCCAAATAGCGCCTGGGAAAACCCTGAAATGCGTGAGCCAATGGAATTGCCCTCTAAACGCCAGCCATCAGAATCTGTCACAGACGTGGCTCACCCAGCGCACTGAGAATACCACCATGCTCTCATTCTTCCCCAGTGATGTCGTGTCATAAAAATGAGACTGTGTGGTCTGTTCTTCCAACCACCTGATTGCAAAACACTTGTGCTGTGTCTAACTCTGTGGCATCCTATGTTCATTGCTGTTGGAAAGCCAGTGGCCTATCAGTGCTCATATCCTAGTACTCTATTGTGAACGAGGAAAAACTGTACCGTACTACTGTATATCAAGGCCAATAACACTACCAGGTCACTTCACCCAGTGGTACTGCGCAGATGTGGTGACGTCACGGTGTGGAGGACTGTCGCCCTCCCATTTTTCTCTCCACTCCCCCCATTCACCCCCCAGCCTCTGCTCCAGTCACCTCACTTTTAAGAGCTATCGGTGAGATGTAGAGGCTGACATGCCATGACTCCAAGCTTTGTTTGTTTCTTTTTGTTTGTTCAGTACATTTTGTTCTAGTTATCATCAGGTGAATTTACCTAGATTAGAAAGGAGCTAAGTGAAAGACGTAGTGGAGTTAGCTAAAGTATGATGACAATGATGTAATAGTGTGAAGAGTTAATTTAACTCTTTATATGCTCTCACAATACCCCCTGGGGGTAGGGGGGTTTCAAGAATACTCCCACAGTATCCCTGCTTGTCGTACGAGGCGACTAAAAGGGTTGGTGGTGGGTTAGTGCCCCACCCCGTAAAAAGAACTAACTAAAAAAGCAAATAAAGCGCCTCGGACCCGGACGGACCATACGTTGACGACCAAGGAACGGACAAAGGACATTCTGAGGGTAGGAACGTGGAATGTGAGAGGAGAGAATGATGAAGTGAAAGAGAGAGAGATTGTCCAGGTGCTTGAGGATGCAAAAGTGGATATATGTGGATTGACTGAAACTAAATGGGAAGGTGAAAGGATGAGAGAATGGGAATACGGTATAGGTATATGTGCGGGAATCAGTGAGAATGAGAGGGCAAGAGAGGGAGTATGTCTGATGATAAGCAAGAAGTGGAAGGAGAATATAAGAGAGTATGGAACAGTGGGTGCAAGGATTGTATGGGTAAGGATGAAAGTAGGTATACAAGCATGGGCGATTGTATGTGTGTATGCTCCAACAGAGGATCGAGTGGCAAGAGTGAAAGATGAGTTTTGGGCGAGAGTAGAAGCATGTATGGACAAGTTTGAGAGGAGCGAGAGAATGCTGTTGATTGGAGACATGAATGGCAAAGTTGGTAATGTACGAGTGGATGGAGTGGTTGGTCAGTGGGGTGTGCCAGCTGAAGTAGATGGGAATGGTAGTGCTTTGGTGGACATCTGTGCTGGTAAGGGGTTGGCAATAGCCAACACCTACTTTCGTCATAAGATGATCCACCGGTATACATGGAGAGTAATGAGGAGGATGGATGGTGAACTTGTTGAACGAAAGGCAATGATAGACTACGTGTGTGTGGATGAGCGAATGAGAAGACAAGTGTTGGATGCAAGGGTGTGGAGAGGGTGGGGGAATGGAGTCTCGGACCATCACTTAGTGATGGCCAAGGTAGAGCTGCAAAGAAAGTGGTTGAGGAGGCGAAGGGGAAGACAGGAGGAAGCAGCTCCTGTGAGAAGAGTGGAGAAATTGCAAGATAGTGAGAAAAGGACAGAGTATAAGAGCATAGTGGAAGAAAGATTGGGAAGGTATGAGCTAGAGCAGATGGAAGGGGTGGAAGAAGTATGTAAGATATTCACGGAAGAGATAAGCGCAGCGTGTGAGGCGGTTTGTGGAGTGAGGAGGAGATGCAAGGGTGTGCAAGGGACAGCATGGTGGAATGATGAGGTGAAACGAGCTGTGGAAAAAAAGAAGAAGGCATATGGTGAATGGTTGGCGAGTAGAGGTAGGGGAGAAGATGAGAGAGAGAAGAGAGAGGTATATGTGAGCAGGAGAAGGGAGGTTAAGAGACTGGTGAAGGAGAGTAAGAAGAAAGTGGATGAAAAGTTTGGGAGGAATCTGAGTGTGAAATGGAGGGAGAGTAAGAAATTGTTTTGGAAGGAGGTAAAGAAATAAGGCAGTGTGAAAGGGGAAATGGTAGGGGAGTGAAAGATAGGAATAATAGATTGTTGGTGGAGAAGAGAGAGAAATTGAGGAGATGGAAGGAGCACTTTGAGGATTTGTTGAATGTAGAGAGTGAGAGCAGTGTGAGTATAAGTGGTTGGGGAATGGCTGGGAGAAGAAGAGATGAGAGGAGGGAGGAAGAGATCAGTAGGTCGGAAGTAGTGGAAGCGATGAAGAAGATTAAGCTGGGAAAGGCCCCAGGAATTGATGGAGTGTGTGGTGAAATGCTTAGGTATGGGGGTGAGATTGTTGTGGAGTGGATATGGAAGTTGTGTAGATTGGCTTGGGAAGAGGGAAGGGTTCCAGAGGACTGGAAATCAGGTATAATTGTTCCTCTGTACAAAGGAAAAGGGGAGAGAGAAGTATGTGGTAACCATAGGGGTATTTGCCTTCTTAGTGTGACTGGTAAAATATATGGTAGAATACTCATTGATAGGGTTAGGCATATGACAGAGGAGCTAGTTGGAGAAGAACAAGGGGGATTTAGGAAGGGAAAAGAGTGTGTAGATCAGATATTTGTTCTAAGATGTTTAGTGGAGAAGTATCTAGAGAAGGGAAGGAAAGTGTATGCTGCCTTCATGGACTTGGAGAAAGCTTATGACAGAATAGATAGGCAAGGTATGTGGAAGGTATTAAGAATATATGGAGTGGAGGGGAAATTGTTGAGTGCTGTGAAGAGTATGTACGAGTGAGCTAGGGCTACGGTGCGAGTGGATGGTGAGCTGAGTGAGTTCTTTGATCTCAATGTGGGACTGAAACAGGGGTGTGTAATGTCTCCATGGCTGTTTAATATATATATGGATGGGGTTTTAAGGAGGTACAAGATAGGGCAGTGGATTTGGGGGTGGCCCTAATGAATGAGGGTGAGATTTGGAAGCTTCCGGTGTTGCTGTTTGCTGATGATACAGTATTGTTGATTGAAGATGAATGGGAGTTGCAAGGTTTGGTGAATGAATTTGGGACAGTGTGTAGGAGGAGGAAGCTGAAAGTTAATGTAAACAAAAGTAAAATTATGGTGTTTGAGAGGAATGAAGTCACAGAGTGTGCAGTGAGGTTGGATGGTGAGGATATGGAGAATGTGAGTGCATTCAAGTACTTGGGTAGTGTGATGAGTAAGGATGGAACTTTGGGGGATGAAGTACGTGAAAGGGTACAGCAGGGAAGAAAGGTTGTTGGTACACTGAAAGCAGTGATGAGAAATAGGGAGGTGAGTATGGAAGTTAAGAAGTCACTGCATGATGGTATTGTGATCCCTACCCTGACGTATGGAAGCGAGGCGTGGACATTGCAAGAGGGGAACAAGTCAAGAGTGAGAGCAGTGGAAATGAGTTACTTGAGAGGAGCATGTGGAGTGACGTGGAGGGACAGGTTGGCGAATGAAGAAGTGAAGGAACGTTGTGGGGTAGATGTGGATGTGGTTGAAAAGATTAGGAGAAATACACTGAGGTGGTTTGGACATGTGGAGAGAATGGAGAATGAAAGACTGACTAAGAGGGTGTAAGTAGGTGAGGTGGAGGGAGGGAGAGGGAGGGGTAGACCGAGGATGAGGTGGAGGGATGGAGTTGAGAGGTATACGAGGGAGGGGGGGGGTGAGTTGGGGGGAGGGGAATCAAATGGTGGGTGACAGTGACTTGGAGGCGTTTTGTCTGCGGCCACCCTTTGCGGGATTAGGGCGTCGGGCTATAGATAGATAGATAGACAATACTTTCATCTCCCTCCAGTTCCTTGAACACTAAAGCGTTCCATATTTTAATATTATTAAGTGGAGCATGCAGGCTGAAGTTAAGGTATATAATTTGCAAACAAATGAAATATACTGTCATTTATTACAGTATTGCTATGCATGTTTCGCTTATACAGATATCTCATTTCCTTAACTTACACATCGTGTTAACCAGTTTTCTTTTAGAGCTACCCATTTCTTTATTTAAGGTACACATCCTGAAAAATACTCTACATCTAACATAAAACCTAATAACTTCTGCAGAAGAGGCACAAGATTGCCTATGTTGCTTGCAGTAAATTGACACAGTCCTTGCCTTCCTTTATTTCTTTTTGACCATGGTAACACTTAAACATATTTTCCATTACTTTCAGTTGGTTGACGAATGTGCTACTTGGGTTCCTAAGCTCATACTGTTGTCTGGAAGAAGCTTCATTCCATGTACTATCTCCTTGCTCTACCCTTGACCCTAGAAATGGGTACTGAGGGAACTTGTGATCAATATAGCCCCCAACATACCGCAATCCTGTTTCTATTGCATCTTCAAGGGTAATGTCTGCACCAGTGAATATTTTTGAATCACAGTTTTCTGTGTCACGCTCATTTGTAGGAGCATCTGTGTCTAATGTGGAATGTACATAGCATTGCAGACATACAGAGCTCACGATCAAGGGCGATTTCTCCGCTTCCATTTGCAGTCAGCTTAGGGGTACTCATGGAATATAATGACTCGGACATGATGACATCTTTATCATTCCCCTCTATAATGCAGCTTTTACTTATCAGAGTAGTATCTTTACCTAGAGGATAGGTTCTGATGCGATTTTTAACTTCCATTGGTGATGGATGTTCATAAATACCTCCCATCTGTCTAAGACGGCAAAACAAATGCTCTGCAACATTCTGATTTATTCTGTATGTAGGAAATGCCATACTTTTCTTTTAGCATCTCATACAGCTTAGGCAAAGATTGGGAACATACAATCAGTCTTTTCTGAAACTGATACATGTATTTTTTGACCCTACAAACTTTCATTGACATGGCTCTATCTTGCATATCGTGCAGAACTTTGTTTTCTTGCTCCAAATGAAGCCCATAAACATCTCTGGTGAATTTATTACTAAAGGCAAATCTCGAGTTGAACAGATCAAACCAGTTGTCCACTAACAAAATGAACTGACTAGTACAGTCCAAGTCTCTGCTTAGAAGATTTCTGTTTCCAAAGTAATGCAACGATTTTGCAGTCGTCTCAGATGGAAGCTGTGTAGCCAAAAAGACTTTCATTCTCTTAACACCTTTGACGTCAACATGATGTGTAATAACCGATGAGTTATTTTATGATAATGGACACTGTTTCTAATCAGCTCACGAACACATTCACTGTTAACATTTGCGCCATCAGCTAACTGAAAACCACAATCCAGAAAGTTACTCCTAATTAACCTGACCAGGTGAGGCACATTTGCACATCTGAAAAAACAAAAATCTCCCTGTCAGAAGCCGCTGGATTCACAAATGAGCAGTTATCAATACCCACACTCAATGAATTCCATAATCGCACATTAGCTGGACCTAAATCATTTACAATTGACACAACTGGATAACCCGCATCTTTCTGCTTTGACAGTTAAGTCGAACAAAATTTCTTTGGTCATATCTGTATCAAAGTTGTAATAAATCAGCTGTTTCCATGAGCCAAACAACCCTCGTATGATGGCACACCGAACTTTCTATTTAGGAGCACACATAGTATCATTTACTTTATCATAGTCCCACTGGCTTGCAACACTCATCAAATGAAAGGACACATACTTTCTCAAGTTCATTCATGGCACTGCTTTTATGCCGTAGAAGCTGCAAAACCGTGTGCAGCACTCCTGGTTCAACTTTCATTTTACTAACCCAGCGATGTAAGGTGCTATCAGAGGGCAAAGGAAATTTATTGTGTCCACGCAGATATCGATTAGTTTTTGGACTTAAGCTTCGCAGGGCCAAAGCTTCACTGATATCATTATCAGTGCAGTATCTAACTGGAACTCCTTTTAAGAAATATTCAACCTGAGTGGATGGAAAAAAAAATATATCCCAACTTATACCTTGCAGTTGCAGTAGCTTCAACATACACATTGTGTAGTTGTTCATATAGTGAATTTCTCTCCTTTTCCCAGGCTTTCTTCTCAGCGAGTAGGGCGTCTCTCTCACTAGTTACCTCACTAAGCTGCTGTTGCAATTCCTCGGTGTCCTCAGCCGGTCTCACCTCTTCACTTGACTTCCCTTGTGCATCACATTCGGTATTTTCCACCAGTCTCTTTTTACCTCTTCTCTCCGTCCGTGTCTCCCTGACCAGCAGCAGAATTATCTGCAACTGCAAAGTTCTCCTCATATGAAATCAAATAAACAGAAAGAGAGAGAGCGAGAGAGAGAGAATTTTAAGCTTTGTCGAAGCCTAATTAAAAGGAGACCTCAGAGGCAGGTGTAGAGAAGAGGATGGGAATAAAGGAAGGAACAGTGGGGGGGTTGATAATTGCCAAACACTTTCAGAATACTGAACATCCTAAATCAATTAAATCCTACTATATGCAGATACCTATTAGAATGCACACATGTTCGAACAGTAAAGGTGATTGCTAAGTTTATCATTTAAAATTGTCTTGACATGGGCAGGAGATGAAACATTTATTATTGTGGAGAAATATGAACGTTTAAAACTCAACCATTTATCAATTACTCTTTTTTTTTAATCAAATTTGGCTAAATGAACGCTTGATGGAGAGAGAGAGAGAGAGAGAGAGAGAGAGAGAGAGAGAGAGAGAGAGAGAGAGAGAGAGAGAGAGAGAGAGAGAGAGAGAGAGAGAGAGAGAGAGAGCAATATTCTCACCAGCTAATGAATTTGATGGCAGATTCGACGTAGGCACGGCGTCCTTTTTCAAGTGTATTTGGTTTTGCGGAATTGGTAATCCAAGTAATTCATATTTCATACTTCTCTCATATGCACTGGAATGGAAGTGAAGGCTGCAGATACCGTACGTGCATTGTTTTCATTAATATTGTCTTTTACACATGTGAATCCACTTTTGTTTCAGTTCTTTATCATTGGGGAAGCCATGACTCTCTATATTGCAACCCTTTATCCCCAAAGAATTACACCCAAACACTGCACAATTACAAGGCATTTTCACGTCCATGGCACATTATATTCAGAGGATTGTCGACAGCAGAGACTAGGGAGAGATGACCTGTCTGACCTCTGACCTCCCAACGACTGAGCCTGTTTATCACTGTCTGGCAACCTCCTCTCAGGTGTATCCACAGCGTGACGACATGCGCGAGCCGGTCACAAATTTGCCCTTATATGACAAGACCTAGTAGTGTTGCTGGCCTTGCTGTATATGGGTGCACGTGGTGTGAACTCTCAGTGCTGTTTCTCTTTCCCACGTGCTTCACTTGCGGCGGTAAAGTGCTCTGTGCCCTAATGCTCACTACTATATTCAACCCTAGTTGTGTGTGATTGCTGAGTCTGTGCTGTTGTGGTGGTGCTCTGGCTGCTGCAGGTCCTGCTGGCCTTGTGTTTGGTCCTGGTTATTGTCTCCATGGTGCCTCCACCACCTGCTAAGAGGCATTGTTTTATTTTCTCCATGGAGATGAAAATAGATATAATCAGGAAGATGAAGCAAGGCTGGACCATTGCAAGGCTAATGGAGCATTACGACGTGCCCTGAACCACGTTGCAGGATCTACAGAAGAACAAGAACCCCATCAAGATGTTCTGCCAGGGTGAACATGTGACTGTGTGACGACACAAATGCAAGATGATGACCAAGTTTACTTGCCCGTGGTTATGTCAAGGCACTAAGATTTCATAACACACTAGATAATAGCTACTGACATATATCCACGTAATAGGTAATATACTGTAGAGGTTTGAGGAAAGCCGTGCCTAAATTCGAGAGAGCTGGAGGAAGCAGCAGTGGAGATTCTAGCCACGGAATGTTGCACACAGCACGTCATGACGTCATGGAAAACTCACACCACATACCTGATGGAAGAACACCACACGCATACACGTGCCCACACACGACCCAACCAGTCATATTCATGGGAAATTGGAGAGACTGGTCAGAAAGGGTTAGGACGCGATAGGAAAGAGATGATTCACGGTGGCATAGGCAGGAGTAGAGGGCATGATGTTATCTAGTGTAAACTGCCCTCACCTTAGTACTGCTCTTGTCAAGATATCTCCCTTGAGAATAAAACTGTAATCAAACCCCAGACTCATCATTATCTTTCTCCTGCCATCCACGACACAATCAACTTGAAAATTCTCTCCTCTTACAACCCAATAGATTAACATTTTTGGAAACACCTCAGCTGTGTCTGTTTGATTTTTGGTGGCAGTGATACTACAAACTACTACAACTAAAATCAATTAAAATGCCTTACGATTTTATGAACAATCAACATTCCGCAGTTCAATGATTCAAAATTAACTACAAAAATCTACGATTTTAGGTCTACATTCATCACAAGATATTACAGTTCTACAGTTGAGTCCACATTAACAAGACAGAAAACAAAGAACTTATACAAGTTCTCGCCATACGGAGTCTTACTTTATATACACCATCTGTCTACCCTGAACCACTACAGAGATCAACAACAAAGGTAAACGAAGCTGATTAACGCGTCTATCAACAATCAGTGAACAATTTAAGAATCGGCGCTACAGTCAAAACAAGATATTACGATTCTACAAGTAATCACAAGCAGGTGAGATGGTAATCAAGATCAGCTACAAGTTTGCACCATGCAGCAAGAAGCTACAATTAAACACTGTACAAGTAATCACAAGCCTACAAGTTAATCATCTGTCTATCTATATACCTAGGGTGTTTCCCCCAAAGAAAGTGGGGTAGCTGAGACAAGACATCACACTCCCAATATGCTCACCCACAGACACACATTTATTCGTATCATAGCCCCAAGGGGAGAAGGGACAGATCCTCACTTCACATCCACAACAGGGCCTGACAGCAGAGTTGGTTTATCCCCGCCACATCATAATGGACCCATCCCCTTACCGGCACCTGACCTAATCAACTGAGCAGACCAAACGTGAGAGAATATCCCCTCAGGGCCGGGTCGCCATTTATTCATACACAATTTCTCCCCAATCATTCCTATCATGTGCAGCCACTCTTCTCTCCTCTACAGACATCCCTCTTGCATCTACAGCTCTCTTCACACTTTCCATCCACCCTATTCGTGGTCTTCCTCTCAACCATACACCTATCACATCCGATACAGCTATTTTTTTTTTTCACTAATCGCTCTCCATACGTCCAAACCATCCCAACACTCTCCGCTCAGCTTGATCAGGTATCTCCTGCATAACTCCAGTTATCCTTCGCACTTCATCATTTCTCACTTGATCCATATCCATCACTCCACACATACTCCTCAGACACCTCATCTCCATTACATTCAAACTTTTCCCCTCTTCTACATCCATATTCCATGTTTCAGTCCCATATAATGCAGTCGGTACCATTACACCCTCATACAACTTCTCTTTATATCATAACAAGGAGAAAATACACAAGTACGAAAGTGAGTAACCCGAGGCATTGAGGAGGAAGTGGCGAGAACGAGCAACAAAGCAGAGATTGAGGAGGCGCTGATTTAGTGTTATGAATGGGGAAAGACAACGCAGCAATACTTAAGCCTGCATTCACCAGCTCTGACTCAACATTACTCACGTCACTCACCATTACTCACCACCATTTCATCAATACGACGCAGATTCGTCGAGGGTGACTAGGCCTGGTGATGCCAGCATAACACCAATCACCTATCTAGACAGCCTGTAGCAACCTGCCCCAGCCTACATACACGTGTCGTAAAAACGAGCCTGTGTACTCTGCTCTTCCAACCATGTGGTGGGAAAACCCTTGTGCTGTATCTGACTCTGTGGCATCGTATGTTCATTGTTGCTGCAAAGCCAATGTCCTATCAGCGCTCAAGTCGTAGTGCTCTATAGTGAATGAGGAAATACTGTACCATGCTACGGTATATGGGTGTACGTGGAGTGAACTCCCAGTGTAGTTTCTCCTTCTCACGTGCCTCACTTGCTACCAGATAGTGCTCCGTGCCCTAGTGCTCACTACTGTATTCGATCTTAGTTGTGTGTGATGGCTGAGTTTGTGTTTTTGAGGTGGTGCCCTGGCTGCTGCAGGATCTACAGAAGAACAAGCACCCCATCAAGATGTTTTGTCAGGGTGAACATGATGTGACTGCGATGGCACAGATGCAGAATGATGACCAATGTTGCTCAGCAACTGGAGATTGCGGATTTCAAAGGCTTCTGAAGTTTGGCTGATTTGGTTCAAACTTTGACGTGGGCTGTCCAACAAGATTACCTATGGTGAAGCATTGGATGAAGACACAGGAAAAATTGGTGAGTTTTGCATCAAGCTTATAAACCTGATTGATGAAGAAGGGTTATGTCTCAATCAGGTTTATAATGCTGATGAAACTGGTCTGTTCTTCAGCTTTGTCCTGATTAATACCTTGGCTGACGAAAAGAAGTCGTTACCTAGTTGTAAGGTGAGCAAACAGCACATCTCTATTTTGTGTTGTGGCAATTCAATAGGCTCCGATCATCTAAAACCTGTTGTAATGGGGCACACCAAACACCCATATTGTCTCCAGGGGTTAATGGATAGACTCCCATTAATTTATATCCACTCAGTGAAGGCTTGGTTTACAACTAATATCTTAAAAAATTGGTTCCACAGTCATGCTGTGAAGATCATCTGTTATCAAACGGTGAGTCTTGACCTTGCCTGCAACCAAGTAAAGGCTCTGCTGCTCCTTGGCAATGCACCTGCTCATCTTTCTGAGGAGAAGTTGGCTGCAGATGGAGGTCGTATTAGGGTCATGTTCTTGCCCCCTAATTCAAACTCAGTCTTGCAACCAATGGACCAAGGTAACATCGTGGCAACGAAGTGGCTGTACCAGAAGAGATTTATGGAAGACACGATGACTGTGACTGAGGCAGTCAAAGGAGTGGACAATAGGAGGCAGAGGACCATGGCCAACCTCAAACATTATTTCCTCATGTCTGCAATCTACAACTGGGCATAGCTTGCAAGGAACTCTCTGCACTCACGCTTGAGTATGACTGGAACAAGTTCCTCAAGGATGAAGAGATCATTGCTATCTTTACTGGCTTTGAAGCTAAGGACTTCGCCCAGCATATGGAAGCAAAGGGAGAACAGGTGACTAAAGACACCATCCACGACTGGCTGAAAGTGAATGAGGGAGACCCTGGTTAACGAACTCTGTCCAACTGGAAGATTGTGGAGTCCGTGATTCCCGGGTACACCAAGGATGAAGGGGAGAGGAGGAGGAGGAGGGGAGGAGGAGGAGGAGAAGGAGGAGAAAGTGGCAGAAATCCCAAGGCTCCAGCAGGTTCGTGATGGAGTCGAAGTCCTTCTCGACTACAACAAGCATCCTAATCAGCAGCCCATCTTTACCAGTGCTGTGGCCATGTACCTGCAACAGGGCGTGAGAATGTGATAAAGCTACAGTAGAGAAGGATCTCCAGGCAGTTCTCCATCATATTCTTTTTTCATCTGGTGACAACTGCCACTTGTCACCACAGCCCTCGACCTCCTCACATATCTTCTATCACCCCAGCCATCAACCTCCTCGTACTGGCCTCTGTCACTCCAGCCCTCTACTTCCTTACATTAGTGTCGTTTACTCCAGAATGGCCACTTTTTCTTCACTTCAGCCAAGCACCTCGGCCATGACACCACCATCAGCCCCATCGACCATAGTGTCTCCATCTGAGGTCTCGCCTCAGTCAGAGGCCTCATTGGAGCTCACCTGACACCTTCTGCAACTCCATCTCCACTTCCTACTCCAGCAACATTGGTGGAGATCAGCCCTGAGGTGGTGAAGCTTTAGTAATCTTTGGGGAGGGCCATTTGGCACCGGACCACATGGGATTAAGTGCACTGTACAATACTATATTGCACAGTATTCAACTCTACCCTTCTTTGATGCTAACACTTGTGAGTACAATAATAGTACACTATGTGCTGTATTACTGTACTGTATCATTACTGTATTGCTTTTATATTGTTAGTTTTCATCGTTTACTCATGGGCAAGTTTTTAAGATAGAGGGTCAAGACAGACAGAATCACTGTATATGGCTCAAAGCCGAATGCCGAGCCGAATGTGCAGTATCCGGCATTTCACTTTATTCCCCATTGGGCTTGGCTGAATTACAACAAATAATTAAGAGTTCACAGTTTTGATGGAATTACCTTTAAGAAAGAGAGCATAATAGTTATACAGAGGGGAGCTGTCTACGAATGGGAAACAAGCCAATCATTCCCTCAAGACTATTCATTGTGATATTCTTGTTTACTCAATGATCTGAGCCCATATATGATTTTTTTTTTTTTTTTAACTCAAATATTAGGAATTATTAGGCAGGTTATCTGTAAAGGCTTCATCATAAGAATTACCCTATTTCCTAAACGCCCTCCCTATTCCATGATAGGAAATTGGAGGACCAGAAGAAAAGAGTAACTTTAGCCTGTAATGCACTGGGTTCACTTTTCAGATGTGCCTGCGGTGACAACTGCAATTCCAAATTCCTAAGGAGAACTGGAGACCCTAATAGCAGTATGAAGTAAATCTGAGTATTAGGAATTTTAGTAGTAATAGGAATGTAGTAGTAGTAGTAGTAGTAGTAGTAAAGTCAGGTCAACCAGCTTTATTTCATATCATGTGATACACAGAAAATTTAAAGTCATTACTATACACATATATAAATAATAAAAAATATGTTTGTACAGATGAAATTCAGTACCTTATTACATATGGCAATTTCCGTATTATGTAAAGAGGTAATATAAAACACAAAATACTTACTATATGTTTAGTTTATATAATCTGCATTCCTCTAACATGTTCATGGTTTTGAACCAAGTGTACGCATGCGCTGATAATATAAAATGGATTTTCAGTTGTAAGTATATTATACATTTCGCTAAATAATGTCAATAAAGAAGGTGGAGCATGGTGGCCTGAGGTAACAAAACGATAAAATAACCTAAAAACAAAACTATCTTCCTATTAACTGATTTAAAATACCTAGCTTGCACAAATGGTACTTGGTGTTTTAGTAAAAGCAACCCCAACGCCTTTGACACACTGTGGTTGTTTATAGTTCTGGGTAAGTGATAAATATTTTTTAAAGCATTGGCTTATGCATTCTCAGATGTTCTAAAAAAGTATATTACATTTGTACATATTCTTTATATCCCAAAGATATATTCCATAATCAGGCACAATGTATGCTTTACTCAATAACAGTATTGTCACTGAATTAAGATTTTTAAATATTCTGAGTACTGAGTTAAAAACAAAAAATAGTCTGAACTCAGTGTCATACCTATCTGAAAAGTTATCTTGAATTAAATGATCTATATACTGTACTTAATTTGTTTTTTTTTTACTTCTTCAGTTTGATTCAAATAAAGGATATCTTGTGTCTGCTTCTTATTAGATTCAAATATCTCATTTTTTTGTTTTTATTAAGTTATTTTCATATTTGTTTGAAAATGTTACATAAATTTTAAATATGCTCTTCAGAATAAGCAAATAATGCACCATCATTTGCATATGCAATTACTCTTACATTTACTCTGCATACCCCAGGGCAACAACCTATATTTGTACATGTTTTGGCTTTTATTCTATTATCAATATACAAATTAAAAAGTAAAGGAGATACAAACTCCCTGCCTCACTCCTTTATTTACAGTGCAGAACTCCCCTTTGGCTCCATTACATGTTATATTTGCACTTTGGTTCTTTAAATATCACATCAATGAACACCAACTCGGGGGAAATCTCTCTAATAAAATATGCCTTTATTCTAAATGATTAATATTGTCAAATGCCTTTCATAAATCCATAAAAGAAATATAAGACTGTCTGCCTCTTTTTGTTTATGGCCTAGTGGTCTTTTTCAGTAAAAAGTAGGCATCTCCTGTTGACATACCTTTACAAAATCGAAATTGTTTTTCAGTATTAAAAAAAAAAAAAAGCATCTCCTGTTGTCAAACCTTTACGAAATGCAAACTGTTTTTCCGTAAAAAAAAAAAAAAAAAAAAAAAACAAGCATCTCGTTGACATCCATTACAAAATCCAAACTTTTTAAAATATAAAAATACATTTTCTTCTAAAATTTCCATCTATCTATCTATCTATTGCCATACGCCTTAATCCCGTAAGGGATGGCCACAAACAAATCGCCTCCATGTAGCCCTGTCCCCCGCCATCTCATTGCCCTGCTCCCAGCTCACACCCCACTCCCTCATATGCCTTTCCACTCCATCCATCCATCTCATCCTTGGCCTCCCCCTCCCTCTCCCCTCCTCCACCTTACTCACATACACTCTCCTCGTCAATCTCTCACTCTCCATCCTCTCCACATGGCCAAACCACCACAATGTGTTTCTCCTAATGTCTTCCATCATATTCACATCCTAACCACAACGCTCCTTCACTTCCTTATTTGTCAGTCTGTCTCTCCATGTGACTCCACATGCTCCTCTCAAAATAACTTATTTCCACTGCCCTCACTCTTGACTTCTGTCCCTCCAACAATGTCCAAGCTTCATTTCAATACGTTAGAGTTTGTATCACAATACTGTCATGTACTAGCTTTTTCACTTCCATGCTCACTTCCCTGTTTCTTATCACTGCTTTCAAGGAACCAGCAACTTTTCTTTCCTGCTGTACCCTTCCAAGCACTTCACCCTCCAAACTTCCATCCTTACTCATCACACTACCCAAGTACTTAAACGCACTCACATTTTCCATCCAACCTCACTGTACTTTAACTGACTTTTTCACTTCTCTCGAAGACCAAGAACTTTACTCTTCCCTACATTCACCTTTAGATTCCATTTCTTACACACTTTCCCAAAATCACCCACCAAGCCTTGCAGCTCCCTTTCGTTTTCACTTAACAACACAGTATCATTCGTAAACAGCAGTACAGGGAGTTTACAAACACTGCCCTTTCTCACTAGGGCCGCTCCAGCATCCACTGTCCTACCTTGTATCTCTTTTATAACCCCTTCTATATACAGATTGAACAAACATGGAGACATGTCACATCTCTGTTTCAATCCAACCTTCAAATAGAAAAATTCACTCAGTTCACTATCCACACGCACTGCAGCCTTTGCACCCTCGTACATACTCGTCACGGCCTTCAACATCTCCCCATCTACTCCATATATTCTTAATACTTTCCACAATCCTTGTCTATCCACCCTGCCATATGCTTTCTCCAAATCCATGAAGGCCGCATACAACTTCTTTCCCTTCTCTAGAACCTTTACCACTAAAGATCTAAGTAAAAATATCAGATCTACACAATCTCATCCCTTCCTAAAACCTCCCTGTTGTTTTCCAACTAATTCCTCTGTTATTTACCTAACTGTCAATAAGTATCCTGCCATGCACTTTTCGTATTACACTAAGAAGACAAATGCCCATATGATTACCACACTCTTCGTTTTCCCTTTTTCCTTTGTACAGGGGAATAATTATACCTGACTTCCAAACCTCCGGGACTCTACCTTCCTCCCAAGCCAATCTGCATATCTTCCACGTCCATTTTTCTACTATCTCTCCTCCATGCTTCAGCGTTTCACCACACACTCCATCAATTCCAGGGGCTTTCCCCATTTTAACTTTCTTCATTGCTTCTACAACTTCCATCCTACTGATTTCTTCCCCTCTTCTCACATCCTTCCTTTTCCCTGCCATTCCCCAGCCACTTATACTCGCATTACTTTCATTCTCTATGTTCAACAATTCCTTAATGTGTTCTCTCCATCTGCTCCCTTCTTCTCCCTTCTCTGATAGTAATCTACCATTTCTATCTTTCACTCCCCAGGTAACTTCTTTGGCACCCTGTCTAACTCTGTTTACCTTTTTTCAGAACATTTTCGTACATTCCCTCCACTTCACACTCAAGTTCCTTCCAAATTCCTAATCCACTCTCTTCTTACTCTCTCTTACTAATCTCTTCACCTCTCTCTCCCTCTCTACATATAACTCTCTCTTCCGTCTCGGAACTTCTTCCACGCCCCTGTTTCTTATCCACTCACTTTATGCTTTCTTCTTTTGTGCCACAGCATCTCTCACCTCTTCATTCCACCATGCTTCCCTGCACCCCCTTTCGTCCTCTCTTCGCCCCACACACCACCTCACATGCTACACAGATTTCTTCTGTAAATATCTTGCATACACCTTCCACGTCCCCCATCTGCTCCAACCTATATTTACCCAATTCGCTCCTCCACTTCCCTCATATTTCCTGCCTTTTTTCCATCCTTTTGTAACTTTTCCACCCTCCTTATATGAACTACTTCCTCCTGTCCTTCCCTTCAAAAAAATGTAATTCTCTATTTATTTATTTATTTTTTTAAGGCAAGAAGAAACCATGATAGGTATGTAATTAGTAGAATCTGCTGCAGTAATATAAGTGATATCAGCATTCATCATATTCACTGGAATATAACAGTGGTAAAAACAAGTTATTCTAATAAAATGTGTTAAGATTTGTAAAAAAGTCTAAATGTTCATTTTTAAGTACAGCATAACAGAATGTAACTCATCATGACCTATGCCTTCATTTATTCTAACTTCATTAGCCTCTCTACTGATATCTTCACTGGAACATAACAGTGGTAAAAACAAGAGTTATTCTTGTGCATTTTTAAGAGCCTTTTTAAGTACAGCATAACAGAATATAACCCATCATGACCTATTCCTTCATTTATTCTATTGAACTTCATTAGCCTCTCTACTGATACGCTCACACAGATTTTTCTGTGATGTCCCCACACTGCTTTTATTCTTATCATCATTTTCCGACGCATTCTGCAATTAAATATTTACACAATTTTTACCTAATCACGATTCCCATCCATTACTTTTGGTGCTGTTACTCTGTTACTTAGTTTTCTCACTTTCTTCCAAAAGGCTGTCATATTATTGTTATAAAATTTTCTTTCATTGCTTTTGATCATTCCCTCCATTTCCTCTTTCTTACAGTTTGAAAGAGCTGAATTAAATTCTTTCATACTGCCAACCATCCTTAAATACTCCACTGAATTTTCTCTTTTTCCTTTTCTATCCATTGTTTATAATCATTCCTTGATCTCTTCTACAACTCTTTAACAATCCTACTCCATTCAAGAATTGTTTAATATTTGTTGCTTTTCTTTCCCCTCCGTCTATATTTGTCAGCAGAAGCTGCTATTGAATTCATTAACTGCTTGCACAAAAGATCAGGTCCTTGTATATGATCATCAGAATGACAGCCAATCATCTTGCAGTTAATCACTTCATGGTCCAGATGCCTTACAAAGTCTTTATTAATAGACCCTCAATGAATCTAATGTCAGAAACAATGTTCTTCTGTCATATATTTATATACTTAGGTTTTTCCCCCCTAGGAGGGTTAGCTGAGACAGGACGAAACACACACACACACACACCTTTACCCGTATCTTAGCCTCTAAGGTAAGAAGGGACTGCTTCTCATCGCGCCTCACCACACGAGGGTCGTCTGCACAATGCAATCCAGCAACATTTGCAGCAGTGCCTGACGGCAGAGCTGGTTTACTCTTACCACATCATAATGGACAGTTACCCTTCCCCGTACCTGACTCGATCAGCTGAACAGATCAGATGTGAGAAAACGTCCCGTTGGGGCTGCATCACCATTTATGCATTCACAATTTCTCTCCATTCATCCCTATCATGCATAGCCATTCTTCCTTGCTCTACAGATATCTCTTTCGCATCTAACTCTCTCTTCACACTATCCATACATCCTATTCGTGATCTTCCTGTCTGAGTCACATCAGACCTTAAGTGATAGTAATCAGGTCTGGGTAGAGTCATATATGCATCTGAGACATTTAAATGAATTACCATTGTCACAGGTAAATGGTCAGACCAAAATAAAGAATACTTCACCAACATTTGCATTATTCAGTTTGAGAATTTCTTCCTGCCATATAGGCTAACCATTTGGAGTATGAGTTTTTACACGAAACAAATGTAAAAGTATTATTGTGAAGTATTCCACACTGTAAACATCACATGTCATTCCTTGCGATTAAAGCATGTAAAGTGTTCCATGCTCTGCTTATGAAAAGATCAGCTGTAATATCACTTAAATCATTCACAATCATATTTAAAATTACTTAAAACCAGTACTCTTACTCGGTGATTGTAAATAATGTTTAAGGGAAGTGTCCTTCCACACATAACTTTTTATGCAAACATAAACAATATAACGACCTCTTAAACACATATCCAAAATAATGATGTTACTTTCAACTGAAAATATTTTAATATTACACAGAGCATTTCTTTTCCACAAACAAGCCCCCCTTCACATCTTCCTCTAAATGAAATATTTTATTTTTCTGAGTAACCGGCAGCAGATCCTTTACATTCATATCTATCAATAAAAGCAATGTCTCCCAGCCTACTGTCTATTATAAATGATTCTTGCAAGAAAATAGTATATAACTCTTTTGTCAAAGCACGTACCACATCAATATTTTTACCTGTGGCCTTAGCCAGCAGGTCAATGAGTGGTCAGTTCTTCTTCTTCTTCTGGCGGATTTGTGAAAAGGAGGCCTGAGGTGCCGGCATCTAGCGGCAGTTTTAATAAAAGTGCTTAATTTTAGCCTATTGAGACATAAAGGAGCCTCACCGCAGGTCCCAGAGCAAATCTACACTCTTCTTAGAGAGGAACAGTTAATTGTAGTAGTAGTAGTAGTAGTAGCTGTTTTTGTTGTTGTTGTAATAGTAGTAGTAGTAGTAGTAGTAGTAGTAGTAGCAGTAGTAGTAGTAGTAGCAGTAGTAGTAATAGTAGTTGTTGTTGTTGTTGTTGTTGTTGTTGTTGTTGCTGCTGTTGTTGTAATGGTGGTAGTAGTAGTAGTAGTAGTACTAGTAGTAGTCCCAGTACTAGTAGTAGTAGTATTAGTAGTTGTTGTTGTTGTTGTAATAATGGTAGTAGTTGTAGTAGGAGAAAAAGTTGTATTTGTCATCGTTGTCATTGCGATGGTAGTAGTAGTAGTAGTACTAGTAGAAGATGTAGTAATAGTAGCAGAAATAGTAGAAGTACTAGTAGCCGTACTAATAGTAGTAGCAACCTCAGGCCCATCTGAAGGTGATCCCAGTGGACTGCAGACGGAAACTGTTCTCCCTCAGCAGTCCACCATCCTCATTTCAGGAGGATACGGAGTCAGATGAGAGATGTTTAATTAACCGTGGATTGTAGCAGCTCGGTTATATCAGTGTCACCACATGAAGGCCTCCTGCTTCACCAATGAAATCGTACAGCTAATGTACAGTAATGTCACACCAGCTGTTGATAAGCATAGTATCTGTTAAGCTGGCCATGTTAACGACAGGTGAAGAAATATGGAAAGACAGAGGAGACATACAAAGAGGAGGGAGGGAGGGACAATACAGAGGGGGAAGGCGGTGGCTCAGTCAGTAGAGAGGTGCCCTGCAGTCGTATTGGACTCAGGTTCAAATCCCCAATGGGGCAGGAAACAGTTTAAGGATTTGAATTTCATAAAATCAGACTTTCCCTATCTACCAGAAGATCCGCTGACATGTAAAAATATCCCAGCTAATACCAATACACCCGTCCTGTATGAGACAGCCCTAGCATGTATTCAATATGGCCTGCTGAAGTGGTGACATGTAGAGGTGTATGGCATGCAGGAGGACTACTGGGCCTTGGAAGCAGGCTGTGAAGCCTATGCCCAGAGTCGGACACATTAAAGAAAAAAAAAAGGAGACATATAAAGTGGAGAGATAAGGACACATACAAGGTGAAGAGAGCGCGGAGATATAAAAAGCGAAGAAAGAGGGGGGGGATGGGTAAGAGTCGTTTATGAGCCACATGAGGTTTTGCCATAAGCAAATGAATTCACTGTTAATTAGAAAGCACTCAGAGAGCGCATACCTCCGCCAATGCCATTACCGGATCCTTGGAGATACTGTGTGGTATACATAGGAACGGGATCCCTCCCCAAATTTAATCAATTGTTCCTTGACCCATTGCCCACTCTTACGCAAAGTGTTACTAAAATTCATTGATAACTTTTGGAGGTATTATACACAGCATCCGGATCCGGATCGAAAATTATTTCATGAATTATTTCATGGTCCATGGCCCATCCTTTCAACAAATTTCATTGAAATTCATTGAGACCTTTTGGATATATCATCTGGACAAACAGACAGACAAACACAGGTGAATACATAACCTCTCCAATTTCATTGGCTGGTGTAAATATATAATATTAGTTTCACTTGTCTGACTCCCCTCTCTCTTGCTTCACACAGGTAAAGTCATAGGAGGTTATGAGGAGAGTTGCTCAGAAACAAAGCATAGAGAATGGAAATGATGATACAGCATTGATATACTCCACACCAGCCAATACGTGTACTGTGTACAGCCAAACCCTCCCAGCTTCCATCCGAGGATCATGAAAGGTCAGTGTAAATCTTTCAAATATCCATGAATGCTCTGTGCAAAAAATATCATTTTTTCATAAGAAAGCTAATTACTTAAGTTCGTTAAGGGCACTTGTTAGGAGAAGGTATTAATCTGCGGACAACTTGGCTGGCATGGGGTATGGTAGACACTGGTATGGTGCTGGTAATGATTATTTGATTATTTGCGAGCCTGAGTTAGATTGAGAGCCTTCACCTCGTGGCCCGATAAGTAGTAGCTCTGGAGATGGACCTGGGTCAGAGGAGTGACTAGCACAGTGTCTCTCAAAATTTTTCACTTTATTCCCCGCTTATGGGGATCTTAAAATCCTCGTTGCCCCCCTTCAGGTTTCTCTCAAGCCCTTCACAAAAATGATGAAAGAACTGTTTTGGTGTTCTCCATTTATTTTAATGCTCACAACTGTCAGTCGGAATGCATATTTTGTTACATATCAGTGAGATGGATGACAGTGAGAAGGAGACAGGCCATAGAGACGGAAGGTAGTAGGGAGAAGGAGGCTAGCAACATGGGCGAGAGGGTGGAAGAGAGAGAGAGAGAGAGTGAGACAAGGAGGTAGCTTACGGGACTCTACTTTATACTTCACTCATGTGTGAGAGACTTTGTTAATATTTCCAAGACAAATAAAAATAGTTCCATACTCATCTTTACCTCTCCTGTCATTGCATGACAATGGGAATTAAAATTATCTACTTACAAAACTACTCACCTATAACAACCGCTCATTGTTGAGTCTAATATATGTATTACTGATCTACAAAACTTCACTACAAGCACACACAAAGTTATTGTAAGATATGGCGGCAGCGAACGTACGGACCTCGTCTACAAATCTACAGTGAATTTCCACAAAAGCAGGTGAGACTCTAACCAAGATTAGCTTCAGTTCTACAGTGAATTCCTACAAAATACAAAATACAAGCCTACGAGTCTACGAATCTACAAGCCTACGAACCTACAAGCCTACGAGTTTACAAGCCTACAAGTCTACGGGTCTACGAGCCTACGACTCTACGAGCCTACGAGCCTACGAGTCTACGCGCCTACAAGTCTACGAGTCTACGAGCATACAGTAGCAATGATGAGTTACGAGTGAGGATCAACAAGCTCTACGATTAATTACTAATAACAAGTCTACAAGACAACTCTACAATCTTCACGCAACTTCAAGCAGCAGCAAGAAGAATGAAAAACAAAGCAAATAAAGGAAAAGAAAGACCAGAGCAACAAGCACAAAAAACCCCAACACTCTCTCCCGCCTACCTCAGTCGCTGGCACAGAGGGCACAGGACACCTTGCCAGTAGTTTAGCAAAATAATAATACAAATAAAAATGCGATTTCTACAACGAACCAACGAACTACAAGCATCTACAATCAACTACAACAACTCTATGAGTCGTCTGTATAATCTTCTACACGCACTTACAAGCAGCGGCAGTCTTCATCCCACAACGAGTAAATCACAAGAGAAAAGGACCGAGATTATATCGAGAAAGAAAAACAAAACAAACAAACGAAGAGCGAGACACGACTCATAACTCGCAACCACCTGACTTCACCTTCCTCTCTCTCCTACCTCCACCCAACCTCCACCGCTGACACAGGAGTACGAGGTCAAGACGACGAAGCAAATATCAAGCCCATATTCACAACTCATCTTACTCACTCATCTTCACTGAAGTTACTCATCGCTACTCATTTACTCACCACAACTATCAGTGTGGGAAGTCGATGTCACCATACGTGTTTGCTGACACGATGCCACTCCTATCAACGTATGTCTACACCACGGTAAAAATTAGTGTGTTACGTAGTTACTTCATTTATACAATACACAGTAATGGACACAGTGATAGACAACACATCTTGCACAAACATATAAAACATGCTGTATAGTTACAACTTACATACACGTACTTACTTCAATTATCTGCATAACTCAAACACTAAATAATCACCAACAATAAATATTTTACACTGTATATATTCATTCATTTATTATAGCAGTTATTTACTGCCAACGAGTATTACCATTTATACCTACATAAAATACGTGTTTCATACATACAGCTATACATTATTACATCTACAAAGTAATAAAATAATATTATACTGTCACAGCTGCTCAGTGAGCGATCAAAAGAACTGTATTAAACATTTATTAATTAAAGTTACCCAGTGGAAACATATAAATTAAGTTACAAAGAAAACCAGGAAAAGAAAAAAAATGGCCAACACAAATGAGGTTAGCAAGAATGAACATCTTCAACACAATCGTGAAGACAAAGATTTCCACACAGTGCTGACACATATATTGCCCACGATATGTACAAGTGAACAAGTCAATGTATATAGTTAATACTGTATAGAGTGTATATAGTTAATACTGTAGTGGATATATATTTTTTTATATAAAATAACAAAATATGAGGCTATACAGTATAATATCATTATCAGTAATATCTGTGCAATATAAACTAAACCTTAAAAAAGGGTCCCAGGGGAATACATCAGCAATTATGCAACCTCGGACAACACCAAAAAAGCGTAGACTAACGAAGAAAAACATTATAGAAAATCAATACATACAAAAAAAAAAGAAATAGAGTAAGATCACATAAACAAATGAAAATAAGCGTGTCACTACAAATGCCAAAATACCACATAAACTACAAACAAAAAAGCAAATTGTTGTCTCCACAAGCTAGTGGCATGGCACATAATCACTATCATCGACCGCAGCATGACCGGATTACCGATGTCAGGACTGCAATTAATACAATTAGGTAACGACAAACGATTGGATTATGTTACACTTGCTACAGTTATGTAACTACAAACGATATGTATCAATTATGTAACGACAAACGATTGCATTATGTCACACTTGCTACAATTATGTAACTACAAACAATATGTAACAATTATGTAACGACAAACGATTGCATTATGTTACACTTGCTACAATTATGTAACTACAAACGATATGTGATAATTATGTAACGACAAACGATTACATTATGTTACACTTGCTACAATTATGTAACTACAAACAATATGTAACAATTATGTAATGACAAACGATTGCATTATGTTACACTTGCTACAATTATGTAACTACAAACAATATGTAACAATTATGTAACAGTTGCATTAACAAGATGTAACTTTTATGTAACTTTAACTACAGTTATAAGGCCAACACAGTTATGTAACAGTTGCATTAACAAATTGTAACTACAATTATAAGGCCAACACAATTATGCATTACTCCAATATTATGAACAATTCATACAATGTTACAATTATTACTACATTGTTACTACAATATTATGTAACAAGTCATACAATGTTACAATTATTACTACAATGTTACTACAATATTATGTAACAAGTCATACAATTTTACCACAATTCTGTAATACCAGAATCATCATACAAGTTAGGTGAAATATTATACATTACTAAAGGAACAACTCCATATGTAATGTAATGACCTAGCAGTATTACCATTGCACAATTATATGCATATGTCTGTTATACATACACATCTTACAAAATGTCATATAACAACCATTGCATTTGTTCAGTTATGTATACAACTTGTTTAACATATAATATTACTGAACCATTACAATATTAACATGAATATTATATGTATACAATATTATAATCAATATTATGTACTAATAGATTAGCATATGTCAATGATGATCGCTGTCGGAGGACCTCCAGCTACGTGACCGAGCGATGTCAGGACTCCATATCATAAATACAAATCATAATAGATAGCATGATGGATAGATAGATAGATAGATAGACAGACAGATAAAAGCAGCAAGTCAGGGGATGAGATAGGTAGTGTGTCTGTGAGAATCGAGCAATGTAAACATGCTTACACACTCTAACTCAAGGAATGCTTGATAGGCACACAAACAATGCCTCGTGACCATACACACACATACTCACGCACAGGCTTCTAGAACATTTTAACAACAGTGTAACACACGTGACACGACCCCTGCTACACCAGAATTTAGCAAACAGAGCTCAGAAGGAGGTTAGCCATAGAACCAACAGAGAGAGTGAATAAGAAGAGGGGTCCAACTAGACATTAAGTCTCTGTAACACGTACGCTGCTCAACTTAGACTTTCTCTGAAGATAATAAATCAAGATCAACTCCCTGTATTTATCTTTAACTCCTCCTGCTCTTCAATTAACTCGACTCACCTATTACAAGAATTAAGAGTTACACATATCTAAATTAAGGTTACAAAGCTTTTAACATTAAATGACTGATAGCAGTGTCATGATGACACTGCTATCAGTCAGTCGACTGCTTCGAGGCTGAGTCATTGGTAACGCACTTCTTATACCTGGGTTCAGATTCAACCGGTTTCGACTGATATTATTCATGTGTATAATGATGGAGAAACAAGATTCACATAATATGTGGAATATGGCAGGAGGATCCAAAGTGCGATTTCACAAACTCTTGGTTATGACTGATATGTGGAGCACCAGGAAACAGAGATTTTTCTTCATAAAGGTCTATAGCAGCAAAATCATTCTTGAGGTCAAAGATTTCGTCCTGAACATCAGCAGGAATGGCAGCAGTATCAAGAGGGTAGGAAAAATGATGTCGTACCAACTTCCCTTCTTCTTCCTTGAATTCTGGGAGGTATCTTTTGAGCTCATTTTCCAAGGATTTCAAGTGCTGGATTATTTCGCTTTTGAGAGATGGATGAAGTGCGTGATTCTCTTCAATCTCGCCAAGAACAGGTGAAAAATTCTCAAACAAGGCTAAATTATCTGCACTCGTTTTCGTTTGTCAGTTCTGGAGTTTAGCAACAAATGCACGTATGCAGACCATGAGGTGAAATACATTTCTTTCCTTGCCTCGTAGCTGGAGATTCAGCCTGTTCAGCTGCTCAAGCATGTCGGCCAGGTATGCAAAACGTGATTCCCACACCGTCTGGTTGAAGAGTCTTAATAGGTCATCCTTCCCTTTCATTTTCAGGAAAAGTTTAAGTTCTCTGCGAAGCTCAAATACTCTGTTCACAGCACTGACCTTGTAGAGCCATGACACTGAAGAAAAATATGAGGGATTCATGCTCTGAATCCATGTGATCACAGAGTTTCTGGAAAAGGCAAAAATTCAGGTCTCCTTTTTTCACAAAGTTAACACATTTTACCGCTGCCTCCAGGATCTTACAAAGATCATCAGGAAGAATTTTTTATGCCAGTGAAAAACGATGGATCATACAATGAACCACTTTCGCATTCATAGCTACTTCCTAGACATGCTTCTGTAGCTCCGATTGTGATCCCAGCATCGCCAGAGCCCCATTAGTACTGACTCCACAACAATTTTCCCAGGCTATTCGATTAGCTGTGAAGAAAGAAATCAGGTTTTCCATCACATCTAAAGCATTTGGTGGTGGTTTAAAGTTGTATACAGAAGAAATACTCATCTTCGATATCATGTATGATTACATAAATAAACACTAGTAGCTGTGCACAAGAACTCACTTCGGTTGATGCATCCAACTGTACTGTGAAAGTACTAATTGGAGACAGTTAATCTGTATCATTTATTCCGTGATATCAGCTGAAATTTCACCAATTCTCCGTTTCACTTTGCCGTTTGACAAGAAAATCTATTGAATCTTATGCGCACTTGACTCTTCAAGAACTTGCTTGACCATCTTTACAGCACACGGCTTACCTGAAGCTTCAACAGTTGTGTGGGCCTTTATCTTCCCTGATATTATAGGGAAAATCTCATGCAATGCCTCAACTGCATTCTGGTTCTGTTGTTGGAAAGCACCACTCCCATCCAGTCTGCTTTCCCAAAATCTGTTCATGGAGCTTGAAGAAACTGGAGTCTTTCTCTGCATACTGAGTGTGGATTGTTGTCAAATGATGCATCAACTTACTGGCCTCATGGAATCATTCCCCAGCACTTTGAAATACAGCACACACTGAGGTTTCTCGATGCCAGCAGCACGGATGTAAATCCTCAGTTACTGTATTCATCATTGTACTTCTGCTTCTCAGCAACATTGGCATCCATCATAAATCTAAAAAAAAAAAAAAAAAAAAAGCAGACACACAGAAACAGACAAATAATAAACTTTAAAATTATGTGGCCAGTTGCACCAAAATAAATTTATTCGCAGCACTGATTTAAAAGCAATGTCGGAAAAAAAAATCAGCAGAATCAAATGACTTTCACCAAACTAATATGATTTACTTTTAACTATACTCAAGTGAAACAAATTTTATGCACCATGAAGTCACTGTTTTTCAGTATTTGGTTAATTTTTTCAAACAACACTGCATTCTTCTGTTCGTTATTTATTGTTACTAATATGTTAGAATAAGTTTCATTAAAGAAACTTTCGAGTTAATAATTTTGATGTTACCACTAACGGTACTGGAGTAAAAGGCGTCTGGCATCTTAGTAATAATAAAATTCTCCAAATTCTCCTTGTGTGGAGGCCGTGTTCCGTCATCACCATTACTTTTGCAAAGATTATATAAAAGCATGGTTACACTGTAGAGAAAACAATATGAAATATTGTGTGAAAATGTTAAATGCCGCACTACTGGACACTTTGAATTATCATATTAACCCGAGACGTCCCAACAACGTATGAATATGTCACCACGTTTTGTCACGGTGATACCCGATGACATATCCATATGTTATGCAATTGCAAGGTCCATCATTTGCACATTTTTCAAGTTTCACGGGTGATTTTTAGTAGGCATATGTGGGAGACCTTCCTCTACCCAACGCCAGGCGAGGATAATGCCTGACCCCACCTGACCCCCCCTCCTCCCCGCACGCCATTTTCTCTGCAACTCATCTGTTAGCAGTGACCTGGCCAGTAAAGACATGTCGCACCACGGTCTCTCCAATGACGAATTTCAAGGCGAAAGTGATTCCTGAAGTGAAGGACAAAGGAAGAAATAAGCCAGAGGAAGAAACAAGCAGAAGAGATGAGGCGGTAATGTTGTAAAAGAAGGTGCCATTTGTTAATGTTTTTGGTGAGTGAACAATGCTTTTATCGCCTATATTATTGTCTGAAAACCAATATACTCTTGTACTACATATAAATTCGTACCAAATGAATGAGGTGTCTAGCGGCAGAGTGGCGTATGCGCCAGGGAGTTACTTACGAGTAATTAAAGCTTATATATGAAGAATGTGTAAATACAATGTATAAAGAAAAAACTAATGTTATTTAATATCAATGTAATGCTCTCAAAAAATGCAATTTAATGAATTCATTGTTTAGAAAAATAACAAACAAAAACCAAAACCAAGCACAAATGCCCACCCCCCATGGGGGGTCATACACAAAATATTAACTTGGGTTATAATTATGTGATCCAAATAAAAGTAAACAAAAATTAATAATTTTTGAAAGTTTTATATTAATAATGCATGTTTTTTATTTTTGATTAATTTTTATATTGTAAATTTTTAATTAAATCTATTTTCCTGGATTATTTCATGAGTTATCTAATCTATAACGTGATTCTGGGGGCTTAATATTATAATTTCAGTATTCACGATTCTAGTTCTGATGTGTTGTACATGATGATGTTGTGTGGGGGGAGGGGGGTTACTCATTGAGGAAGTACTTTCATAATACCGTTCTTAAGGTATCAGTATGACAACACTCATTGATTCGTCAATCAGCTACCCACACAACTCTCTCTCTCTCTCTCTCTCTCTCTCTCTCTGATTTATAGCTTTTATAAAATTATTCCAAAATCATTCCATTCTAGTCTAAATTATGCTAGAATTATGCTAAAACTTCTGATACGCTAAAAAATATTCCAGATTCGAAAATTTGATCAAAATTATGCTAAAAGAATATAATTATGCTAGATATGGCAATACTGCTGGTGGGGGACTGGCTAAGGCTGGGGGCCAGTAGTAAGACTTGGCCTCCCAATGGCTAGCCGCTTGTGGTGCGTACGTCCTTCTGCCATGTGGGAGCAGACTTCCTCTATGGGTTTTCAAGGCCTAAAACACGCAGTGCTTGCCCATCTGCCAGCCAGCCATAAGGGTCCTTTTTGTAAGCAGCTTTTTACAGGGAGGATCTAGAAGGCTCCACCTACATATTGACGGGAATAACTCACCATCGGCCATTTTGGGCTCATATATCACTCTGGCGCTAGATGCCTCAAATAAATATCTAACCAGTTATGAATGGTTTGAAATAGCTACCCCTCCCATAGAAAACGTTTTCTCTCGAGCCTGGCCTGAGAGAACACGGTAACAAGGTAAAGGTACTCTTACTTCTACCATATTTTTGAACTCAATTCAGCACTTTCTGAATTTTCAATGTTTCTTATAAAATGGGGAGGTTTAGCCAAAAAAAAAAAAAAAAACTTTCTGAGAATCGGCCGCGACTGGGGGGGAGGGTCACTGGTGAAAAATCTGCAGGGATGGGGCGGGTAAAACCATTATCATACTACTTTCACACTGGTACAAATTGTTATGCTGGGTGTTTTTAGTCCGACCTCTCATCCTAAAGACACCAGCGACTGAACGGGGTCCTCTTTCTAGATCGGAAGTAAAACACTTACAAAGGAACAGGGCATAAAAACTCGGCAGTATACCTTAACACATCTATTGTCTCGACTCAATCTCCTTACAATACACATACAAAGATATACTGGATGTGGATCAGATAAAGTGACAGGGTGACTATTACGGGTACAACATGTCCATAGGCAAAGTATTGATGTCTGAGTTAGTGTACAATTTCACTTCAATACACATATATAACTTGTCACATGGGCACGGTATTGATGTCAGTGCCAGTGCACAATTTCCATTCATTATACACATCAAGATACACTACATACGACTAGCATGAAGTGACAAGTTAACTAGTAATAGCATACATATCACATGGGCACGGTGTCTATGCCTGAGTCAGTGCACGAGAGAATGTCACTTAGCCTCGGCGACACTGATCACACGTTCTGTCTTTTGGGCTGTCCTTAGTAGGTTAGTCTCGGGCTGCACATTAGTACATTACCCTGGTTCCAGAGGGCTTAAGCATAAACACAGTACATTGGATAAACTAGAGTAGGAACCTTAGTGTATTGTTTCTGTCTCACTGCTCACATCCCTGATTGTCACTTGTACTAAGGCTTTAACACGACTCTGGGAGTTGGAGGTGTCGTCAATGGACTCCTGAGGCCTGGGATTAACTGAGGTGGCGCCTGGGAGTGGGAGGGGGCCCTTCGGGAGAGCTCAGGAGGCATGGTACAGCTCTCGGGGGTGTCTCGACCTGGGCGCATGTCTGGTCTGGGGTGCAGGGAGGCCCTTCTGTCTGGGGGCCTTGACCTGGTAAGCGGCCCTCGGGACTTGGGCCAAACAGTGTCAGGAGTCGGGCCTGCCGCTTCTTACTCCTGGCGGAGGGCTGACGGAGAGTGGTGCCGGAACGGTCCTACCTTGGGGTCCGCTGGCTGGCCCTGGGAGGCCTGGTGCTGCGGTTACCTTTAGGTTGGGGCACTGTCAGCGGTTGACTGCGGCACCTCTCCTGTGGGCCGTCTGTCAGGGGCCGGCGTCGTCCAGGGCCAGACCATAGGGTGGGAACCCTATCTTTGGTGACAGGACCTTGCCACCACTCCTGGAATGGCAGCACCTCCGGGAAACCACACCTGGAGGGAGACAGAGAAGGGCGTCCCACGCAGCCGAGGGGTAGTGAGCCGGCCACGCAAGGGACCTTCCCCTCCGGGAGAATCCTCGAGACTGTGGATGAAGGGCGTACGGTGGCCGTCCGTTCCCCAACATGTACAGTGGCCGTTGTTGTGGCTCCACAGCCTCTTGAGGTAGCAGCAGGAGGACGTACAGTGGCCATTCCTTTCCCGGTACGTACAGTGGCTGTTACCGCGGTGCTGCTCCCGAAGAAGGAAGAGGCAGATGAGGGACGTACATTGGCTGTTCCCTCCCCGGCACATACAGTGGCCGTTACCGTGGGGCTACTCCTGTAGGAGGAGGAGGAAGTGGATGAGGGACATACAGTGGCCTTTCCCTCTCCGACGCGTACAGTGGCCATCGTTGTGGTTTCATTCCTCCTGCCTTTGCCTGTCGGTGTGTGCTCAATAGCTAGCACACTGAGGCAGTCTCCAGATGTGGCTGCAGCAGAAGGACATACAGTGGCCGTTCCTTCCCCGGTACATACAGTGGCCATTATAGCGGAGCTGTAGGGGGAAGCAACTGAGGGACATACAGTGGCCGTTCCCTCCCCGATAGGTACAGTGGCCATTACCGCAGCGTTGCCTGGGACTGTAGCTGGAGCAGTCCCACTCCGATCCTGACGAGGGCTGGTCCGGCCGAGAAGTAGTGTCGCATTCCTGCTACATCGCAGTTGAGTAGGTTGAGGGGAAGAGGGACACAAGGTTGGGGTGCTCCGGTGACCGTCTTGCTCTGGGCCAGTCCCGCACTCACTTGGCCCACCGTGGTGTCCTGGGGTGGGGGAGGGCTGCGGCTCGGTAGCGGGGTGGGGGGTCCAGCGGCGGGGGCGCGTGTATTACAGATTTTGACAGTAAACAGTAAATGTTGATGCAAAAATAGGCAAAGAAGTGTCAAACGCAACAAAAGAAACATAAGATCCCACATGAATGGTTAATCATCCAAAAACCTCTATAATTATAAGAAAGTAGCATAAAACAAAATGTTTTTAATTTATAGCCGAATCTACCCTGCATTCAATTTTTACGTTGTTTGTCATAAATTTGAAGTCAGAGCTACTATATCTGCATTAAAATCGGATTTGGTGACATCCTTTTGATTTGAAGTCAACGTAACACTTTTTTGTTTTTTTTTGTCAGCACTGATCGTTTGTTGTAAGTGGATTAGTTGAATTTCGTAATATATTTTTAAACAATTCTGTATTTTTTTGGTGCAAGTGTCCAGTAATAATAAAAAAAAAAAATAAGGAGAAAATGAACAAAAATGGCATTACAGAGAGAACATGTTAGAGTATTATCAAACGTAGAAGGGTGATAGGGAGACCACCGGTGAATTGGCAGAGTCGAGGAATACAAAAACTATACAGCCATGTCTATATCGAAATATATCTATAGGAAGAATAACACATAAAAAAACAAAAACAAAACGAATATATGTCAGTTTCACAATACTGTTATCAATTAAATATCTTGCAAGTAACACCAGAATACTATACAGAAAGTGGTGATTATTTCTCACAAACTTACATCTACAGGTGCCAACTGGGCTCGTGACAGAGAGGAAGGTTACAACAAGGAACAAGGGGACACACTTGCGTCCTGTACATAGTCCTAAGTCCGTTGGAATAATCCCTTCTATAGAGGCGAATAGGACTTTATATATGATTTGCTTGACAGCACGTTCACTCCTGCATATTGCATACAAAGCGTTGCCACTTACCTATATTTTTTGTTGCCCACTCATTGGTCCAGCCGTGTCGAAATTTAGCAAGTAGGCCTATACACTGGAGCGAGAGGGAGCAAGAGGACAAGCTTAAACACGTGGCCTCCCTCACTTGAGCGTGAGGCAGACACACTCTGATTTACTTCTTATACTAGTCCGCCATGCCCCCCCTAAAATCCTGCCATGGCCCCCTTGGGGTCCATAGCTCACAGTTTGAGAACCAGTGGACTAGCGACATCACAAGCTGGAAATCAAGCAGAAAACGGACAAAACTTGCTGAACTGGAACTCTAAAGTAACCCTCTAAAGCAGTGGAGTCACGGACCCCTTCGAGAATCTGGTGAAAGCTATGAACCCCTTCCCTACAAAAATGCACATAAGCACATAAACACAGCATTCTGCATGCAATTAATATACTTTCTTTTACTGAAAACTACCAGACGCACTGTATGACATACACAAAGTACAAAGCAGTCTTTCACGAATTATGTTTCTCACTCTTTTTCATGCAAAAACTAATGGCCAGTCGATGAAAATGTGAAATACATCCAACATGTGCAAATTAAACAAAACAAAACATTACTTCAGCCCTAAAGTTCATTTCAATGAAAGGGTTGTTGTTTGGCTTGAGTAAGGAGAAGAAATTGTGGAGTGGCCTTTGACAAGGCAACACGCATGTCATCGTTGACATCCAGTTAATTTCGACTTTTCGTTTTGATAGAAACAAGCACTGAAAACCCTGACTCACAAAGGTATGTAGCAGCAAACGTAATCAGAGCATCCATAGCCCGTTTTGCCAGACAAGGGTAGGCTTGTGTCAACGAACACCAGACTTCTTCAAGACTTCGAGTTTTTTTTTTTTTCCAGCTAATGATGCCAAACGGCATCAAGCAATATCGCTAAATTATTCCCAATTATTCTGACCTTCACGGACCCCTTGAAGTCCATATATGGACCCCAGGTCAAGAACCCCTGCTCTAAAGGCTGAGCTCCAATTGCTACATAATATACTAGTATATCAATATTGTTATAATGCTATTTTTATTTTATCTCACGTTATAAAACATTTGTCTTTTATCTCTTATTATAAAATAAATTTGGTGGGTATTTTTCAAATTGGATTCCTTGTCAGAGTTCCTAGGCGTCACCAATATTGGCATTTTGCAAAAAAGATTAAATACCATATTTTGACATATGGCAGAGAAATACATGTTTTTCTTAATTTTCATATAGTTAAATCCTTTAAATGCAAATGAATTGTGTAAATGTTGCAACCAGTTCTGAACATCACATAACCTTTAGCACCTCTCACCTATGCTTCGTGCCGTCTTTCACGGAATGGGTCGAAATTTGGACCAGAAATTACCCAATATGATTTTTGTGGGGTGGGGGGGGGGAGGGAACATGCTCCACTTTGTAAATCCTGTGGTAGTCAGCAACAGGCATCCTCATAACAACAAGAGGTCAGGTCCAAGAGAACGAGGCCACCCAGTCACTCCTCCCTCACTGGCTGCTGCACCTCCATTCTCCCCCCTCGTTGATCACTCCCCCTCCACCTCCACTCCCCATACTGCCAAAGGCATTAGTTTAGGCATGACAGGCTTAGTGAGCCGACTGACCCAAAGGTGAGACAGTCAATATTGTGGATCTGGAGGACAACAGAGTCAGACTAGTTCAGGCAAGATTGTCTTGTGCTGCTAATGTTCTGGACTTGCTTTACTGCAATCAGGTCAGGTCAGGGAGGGGGTCCAGATCATGGAAAAGTCTGGTGCCATCAAGACCCTAGACCTGCAGACGACCTGGTCATGTCATGTCAAAATGGATAGTGTAGAGCTGAACCCAGGCACGCAGACTGTAGGAAATACTGAAGTCACCCGATGGAATATCCCTGGATATCTATTGTAAAACTCTATTAATACCAGGGCTACAGTCCTTCAGGTGTATGAGATGGGCAGCTAAACAGTGTGTACAGTGTTACTTATGAGGTAGAACCAATACTTAGAAAGGTTGAGAGATGCGTGAGTGACAGTGTGGCCATTTCACTGAGCAGACCACTTTGATAATTCTATTGCATTTGTTCTTCTCTTTCCTTGTTTATTGATCCTTCAGCACCCCAGCTCTTAAGTGGAAAGCAGGGCTAAGATGATGGTGATTATGATAATTATCATCATGATGAACACAATGGATTTACTGTCACTTTAATAGTCCTGGAGACGAATGTAGTTCTAATTATTTTGTGGTATCATACGAGAGGAAACTATTTTTTTTTCTTTTACAAAACTGATTCACTATGAATTTTAACATTCGCTATGGTCACTAAGTATATGACGTCTGTCTCATTTCTAGGTCGCCGTCTTATCTCACTAACTATTCAACTCCCAAATATCCCATTTCTCCACCTGCCGCACTAGAGCTCCACTGTCGCCTTCCTACTCACCCATACCCCGTTCACCACACTTCTCCATCACCGCCACCACCAAGACCATCATTGTCGCTATCTCTTTATCATCCAGACTCAAATTATCTCAAATCCTACTCAGTCCAACCACTATACCTCATCCTTTTCAGTTCAAAGGACAAAGTATGGCAGTTTACTAATGCAACATAGCATGGTTAAGCTCGAAATTGAAGAAAAAAAAAATAGCCACACATAATTTTTGGCTGTTATTGCCTCCGTTGCAAGACACTAAGCTAACGAAAGCAAGTCGAGCTAATCTTGTTGTTGGTGTTGGTTAAAAGGAAGGAAATAAATCTTCACTGCATTCATACTCTTAATTCTACAACAATTTTTCCCCACCACCACCAGAATTCCAGTTCATTCCAGCATTTCTCTGTACCTTTGACACATTCATTCTTGGAAGTTAAACCTTCACTGCATTAACACCACTAATTATCCAACACAAATTTCCACAGCATACACATTCCTGCCCAAGCTCCCCTCCCAACTAATCTTCCAGTCCGCACCACTCATTCCTTTGTTCACCACTCGTTTTTTTTTCTTTTTTTTTTCTTTTTTTTTTTTTACTCCCACGTCCTTTGATTGTTTCTTGGTGTGACATAGGCGAATGCGCTTGCCTACGCCTGTAATTCCAGAACCGAAGAAAGAGAATGACAGAAATATGAAAACTACAATACAGTGCATCAGGTAAACTAGGACAAGCGAGCATTAACACATTCAACACTGTGAAGTCTTGGCTCCAACATGTAACCAAGATCATCTACACATATATTTTTATTTAATTAAAAATATTTATTTCATAAACATGATAAAAAAAAATAATCATTACACTTCCAGCAAGGCAGCCTTGCAATCATTGTAAGTGCCAGTGGCTATAACAGTGTTACAAGGAGGAAAAATTTTTGGTAACCAAATTATTTAGTGACAATTTTCAACTACACTATCCCAGTAACAACCATCCGGCATTCCCCAATGACCTCTCTCTCTCTCTCTCTCTCTCTCTCTCTCTCTCTCTCTCTCTCTCTCTCTCTCTCTCTCTCTCTCTCTCTCTCTCTCTCTCTATGATAGAGTGTGTGTCTCGCACGCTGGTGGACGTGGGTTCGCCTCCCGCCAGAGTTGTTAGAACTTGGAGAAGTGTTCACCGAGCCACTTACTGCTTTGGCGGACAGAAGGGTTGCTGTGGTTGAACAAGTGTTGCATGCTAGTATGCTCGCACCCAGTCGGCTTAAGGCGGGCCAATTAAACTTGGTTCACAGACTACACACACATCAAAGCCACTCCAACATTACAATCATACTCACAAGCACTTCTCACCCTTCTTACAGTCTCCACCAGACAGCCTAAGCCACTGGGTAGAGATACATTGACTGTATCGTTCCTGCTTCAGTAGGGAATGGCCGGTCCTGCAGTGGATATAAATGGCTGATGATATATATATATATATATATATATATATATATATATATATATATATATATAGCTATATATATATATGTGGTAGGTGGGGGCGCTCACCATCCACTCATTCGATGTAGTGCTGCTTTCGGGTGTCTGCCGTTTCCTCTGCATCCTTCTTTCCTTCCATACTCTTCTGTCTTTCTTTCCTTCATTCTTTCCACTTCCTTCAGCCTGTGGGTGACTCTACACTGAGTGACAAGCCAAATGGTTTCCTGTGCACCAGGAAACCATTTACTACGCTGGGTGGTAACCATATAACCAAATTTTGGCGCCTGGTGGTTTAGTGGGTAGTTATGCTCCAATCGGATTGAGCCGGTGAAGGTTTATATCCAACGGGTGGTTGGGGTTGATTGCTCATTTAATGCCACTCAGGGTTGAGTGAGGCTGGTCAGTCTCTTCTTAAATGTCGGGACCAAGTGCCTAGCCCCGGGCTCCTACGCTCCTCATGGGGCAATGTAGGATTGGATGATGGTGATGATGATATATATATATATATATATATATATATATATATATATATATATATATATATATATATATATATATCCCATTCGCACCCAGTGTCTTCAATATATGACGGAACTGGGCATTTTCAAAATTTAATAAAGAAGGGAACCCCCGGGTAGGGACCTATGAGCTTCGCGACTAAGGGCCGACAGGCGGAGGGCGGTATGCCTAGCAACCTTCCAGCAACATCCCCCGCACAGGAATTCAGGGACCCAATGGGTTATACACTGACAAATCTATCAGTTTCTTTAACCCATTCACACCCAGTGTCCTCAATATAGGACGGAACTGGGCATTTTCAAAATTTAGTAAAGAAGGGAACCACCGGGTAGGGACCTATGAGCTTCGCGACTATGGGCTGACAGGCAGAGGTTGGTACACCTAGCAGCGTTCCAGCAAAATCCCTCACAGGAATTCCGGGATTCAATGGGTTTTATATATATATATAGATAGATAGATAGATAGATAGATAGATAGATAGATATATTTATATAGATAGATAGATAGATAGATAGATAGATATATTTATATAGATAGATAGATAGATAGATATATTTATAGATAGATAGATAGATAGATATATATATATATATATATATATATATATATATATATATATATATATATAAGAGAGAGAGAGAGAGAGAGAGAGAGAGAGAGTGAGAGAGTGAAGACGAAAGCGAACTGTAAGGCTTCGTGGATGAGTTTGGGAGAGTGTGTAAGAAACGGAATCTGAAGGTGAATGTAGGGAAGAGTAAAGTTATGGTCTTCGAGAGAGGTGAAATCAGTGAATGTACAGTGAGGTTGGATGGTGAGGAAATGGAAAATGTGAGAACGTTTAAGTACTTGGGTAGTGCAATGAGTAAGAACGAAAGTTTGGAGGGTGAAGTGCTTGAAAGGGTACAACAAGAAAGAAAGGTTGCTGGTTCCTTGGAGGCAGTGATAAGAAACAGAAGTGAGCATGGAAGTGAAAAGTTATTACACGACATTATTGTGAAACCAACTCCACCGTATGGAAGTGAAGCTTGGACGTTGTTGGAAGTACACAAATCATGAGTGAGAGCAGTGGAAATGAGTTTTTTGAGAGGAGCCTGTGGATTCACATGGAGGGACAGACTGACAAATGAGGATGTGAAGGAGCGTTGTGGTGTGGATGTGGATGTGAAAGGAAGTGTTAGGAGATAAGCACTGCGGTGGTTTGGCCACGTGGAGAGGATGGAGAGTGAGAGACTGACGAGGAGAGTGTATGTGAGTGAGGTTGAGGGGGGAAGAGGAAGGGGAAGGCCGAGGATGAGATGGAGAGATGGAATGGAGAGGTATATGAGAGAGGGTGTGTGTGAATTGGGAGCAGGGCAGTGAAATGCAGGAGGACATGGTGACGTGGAGGCGATTTGTTTGTGGCCACCCCGTATAAGGGATTAAGGCGTCTCGCAATATATATATATATATATATATATATATATATATATATATATATATATATATATATATATATATATATAGATAGATAGATAGATAGATAGATAGATAGATATATAGATATATAGATAATATATATATATAAATATATATATATATATATATATATATATATATATATATATATATATATATATATATATATATATATATATATACTACTCAAGACAATTAAGGGAACAAGATTTTGATTTGTGATATTTCAGAATCTATGCTTTGTTTAGGTCCAGAATTGCTTATGGATATTCCCCGATATGTTAGCAATGAAAGGCAATGTTCATCAAGGAATCAAAACGAGAACTTTATTGTTGGAACAAGCGAGTACCAGATAACCCCCAAAACAGAAATGAAGAAGAGATAGGCTCAGCCACGGAATGTCTCAGAATTGTCTTAATAAAAGGTTCTGAAGCCTCTGATAATGAGTGTAACCTCCTCTTGCCTGGATGCACTCCCGACAACGACGAGTCATGCTCCGAATCACGCGTCGTATGGCATCCTGGGGGATGTTCCCCCACTATGACACCAAAGCCTCGGTAAGTGCTGAAACGCTTTCAGGCCGAGGTTGGCGAGCATGTATCCTCCGTGCCAGCATGTCCCAGACATGCTCGATGGGATTGAGGTCTGGTGAGCGTGCTGGCCATTCTGTTATGGCGATCCCTTGCTCCTGGAAGAAGTTCATCGAGACACGTGCAGTGTGAGGGCGAGCATTGTCCTGCATGAAAAGGAACTCCTCTCCCACAGCTCCAGCAAAAGGCCTTACCACAGGGTCCAGTATCTGTTCCACATATCGTGCACCTGTCAGGGTACCGCCATTCAGCACAATGAGGTCTGTGCGTCCCTCAATGCATATGCCCCCCCAGACCATTACCGAACCACCACCATACCTGTCATGTTCCACAATGTTGCACGTTGCGTACCGCCATCCAGCATGTCTCCACACTCTGATACGGCGGTCGTTGGTCGAAACACTGAATCTGCTTTCATCTGAGAACAGTACAGGGATCCAGTGGCGTAACTGCCACTGTACGTGATCTCGGGCAAACTCCAGACGTGCTCTTCAGTGAGCTGGGGTCAAAACTGGGGCCACAACAGGTCGTCTAGCCCGAAGGCCGTCCCTGTGAAGCCGGTTGCGCACGGTCTGGTTTGAGACACGGACCCCAGCCACCCATTGGAAGTCGTTTTGCAGTGCCCGGGCAGTACTCTGTCGATTCCGGGTGGCCAGCACTCGCAGGTAGCGGTCTTGTCTTGCGGATGTCATGCATCTGCGACTTTGCCCAGGTCTTCTGGTGTACAGCCCGTCATCTTGGTATCGTCTCCAGAGCCGGTTGACGACGCTAGGAGACACTCCAAGGCCTTGGGCAACCATTCTTTGGGTGTGTCCTTCCTCAAGCATCTGTAATGCTCGAGCCGCCTCAACTATGGACAAATACCACCGCACACACTCAGTGATGACAGGGAAACACAACAAAATCGCCCAAAGCCAGAAACACCTCACGTTGATGCTGATTTTAACCAATTCTACTCAATGAAAAATGAAATTTTCACTCTTTATATAGGGGTAGGGTGACACTCCCATTTTTAATGACATACTCAGAAAGAACAACTCAACTCACACAGATGTATTAGGTTCCTCAATCAATGTTCAGCTCACAACACTATTTCTGAACCCTAACAAAGCATAGATTCGGAAATATCACAAATCAAAATCTTGTTCCCTTAATTGTTTTGAGTAGTGTATATCATCTCATCAACCGTTTGTGTGTCCACTGCAGGACCGGCCTATCCCAACCGAAGTGGGGACGATACAGCCAATGTATGTCTACCAAGTGGCTTAGGCTGTCTAGTAGAGATTGTACTGTATGTAGGGTGAGAGTTGCTTGTAAGTGTAACTGTAGTGTTGGAGTGGCTTTGGATGTGTGTGTAGTCTTTGAACCAAGTGTAATTGGCCCCCGCATGCCGACTGGGTGCGGTGGCTGAATCGGTAGAGAGGCGGCCTGCAGTCCTGATGGACCAAGGTTCGAATCCTGGCTGGGGCAGGGAACAGTTTAAGGATTTGAATTTCATAAAAGCAGACTTTCCTGATCTATCAGATGATCCGCCGACATGTCATAAAAGTACCCCCGCTAATACCAATACACCAGTCCTGTATGAGACAGCCCTAGCATGTATTCATTATGGACGGTGGGCGTTAGCGCCGAAGTGGTGACATGTAGAGAGGTGAATGGTATGTAGGAGGACTACAGGACTGGGATTCACAAACGGCTGCTGGGCGACAGCGCCGCACGACGTCGTACGAAAGTCAACGATCACCCCTTAAGGGCGATTCACAAACGCTGTATTTGGCTGCCTTCCAAGTCTCTTCCGTAGCGAGCAGGGATTTTTCTGGGGAAAATTTACTCGACCAATCAGCAGCCACTGATCTATCACGTGACTGAATTTAAACATACCACACCCTCCCCTTTTCTCCTCCTTTCCCCCTCCTTCTCTCCCTCCCTCTCCCTCCAGAACAAGTACATACTGTACACAAATACGTACATATGCATTTACGCACGTAATCACGTACGTACTTAAGGACAAATGTATCCCAAGGTGGACTAAGGTATTTAGATACATATAAATATAGGTATTCACCTACATACGTACGTACGTGAATACTTACATAAGTACGTACTTATGTACGTATGCAAACTCATGTAAGTACGTACACCAATACTTACGTGAATGCTTACGCAAGTACTTACGTATGTACATACTTCCGTAAGTACATACATGCGTGCGTTCGTGAGTACGTACATGAATGCGTTAGTACATACATTGGCCCGTACATAAATACGTGCATAGTTGTGTACATAAGTACGTATACATGTACGTACGTACGTACATGGGTGCAGACGTAGGCGTGTACACACGTTCATACCTAAATACATGCATACGTACTTACGTACGTGAATACATACGCAACGATGTACGTATGTACGTACTTCCGTAAGCACGTACATACGGGCGTACGTATGTATGTACATAGGTAAGTACATATATGCGTTAGTACGTACATAGGTGCGCATGTAAATACGTGCATGGGACGGGTACGTAGGTACGTATACGGGTTCATAGGTAGCCACGTACATTCACACATAAATACATGTGTACGTAATTAACGTACGTGGATGTGTTCGTAAGTACGTACGTAGATCCAGACGTATGTACACAGGAGCCTACGTAAGTACGTACATAGGTACGTGTAAATTCCCTCCATGTCGCACATCTCACAGTTGTTTTGGTCGGGGGTCATGTAATCGATACAATGTGCCTCTATTTCCGAATCACGATCCTGTAAGGGTGGTCTGGAGGACCCTTAGCGAAAGGGAGACGCTACGACAAAAAATGGCGGCCGACACAGTTCGTGCATGCCGGTGTAACGCCGAAAGGGAGCGGCGCGACCGGTAAGGGAGGCACCAAGAGCGTGCGACCGTTTGTGAATCCGGGCCCTGGGCCTTGAGAGCAGGCTGTGAAGCCTATGCCCAGAGTCGGACACATTAAAAAAAAAAAAAAAGCATACTTTCTAGTATGCGACTCTGGTTAAACCACAGCACCTCTTGTGTCCGCCAATGGAGCACGTGGTCTGAAGAATGCTCGTAAAGTTTATTACCATGGCGGGGCGCGAACCGTCGTCCTTCAGTGTACGAAAACGCACACTTTACCACAGAGGCTCCAATATATATATATATATATATAAACCACACACACACACACACACACACACACACACACACACACACACACACATTAAATGAGTCCTTAGAAGACAGACACTATAACCAGTCGTGTCACAAACCCATAATGGACTGGTGGGCAGGTGGGCTGGAGGAGAGCGGGAGAGGGGTAGGGGGAGGAGAAGAAAGGAAGGAAGAAGAGGGAGGAGAACAGAAGGGGTACAAGAAGAGATTGAGGGAGCAGGAAAGGAAAGGGGCATTGAAGCTATTATTGGAGGGAAAGAAGGACTGGGGGATAGGGTACTGAGGGTAGGGGAGAGGGAACGAGGTAAAATCTGGTGGGGGGAAGGGGCTGGAGGGAGGGACGAGGAGGGACTGGAGGGAGAGAGAAATGAGGAAGAGGGAGGAAGGGGCAACGGGAGGGATGGACGGAGGACTGGAGGGAGGGGAAGAGAGACTGAAGAGAGAGAAAAGAGGTGACTTTAGGTGGACAGTTGAGGATACTCTTGGTATGGAGGGGGTAAATGGAGGAAGAAGGAGGAGGACGGAAAAAGGGACTAGGAGATGAAGGGGGGGGGGGAGTTGGATAGAGAAGGGATTGGAGGGAGGAAACAAGGAGGTGAGAGGGGGGAATGAAGACTGGTAATGAGGGAGTGTGGAGGGGGTCTGGAGGGAAAATGAAAGAGACGTAGGACAGGAGGGAGGAGGGAAGAGGAAGGGAAGTTGAAAATATCGACGCTGATAATTTTTTTATGTCACAGTAAATCACGATTGCAATACATAAATATCGTATGAAAATAAATTTAATATAATGTCAAGTACTTGTTGAACATTATAATGATTCCCTTTAGGCATAAACAAAGACAATGGCAGACATTTTCTTGAACACAATGAATAGATGGACGGTCATCGATATTTTTCCTTCAATATTTAAGGACGAATGACAGCATAATATTGTTCAACAAGTATTTGCTTTATTGATAAATATATTTTCATACGATATTTTTCTGTTCCAAAGGCGATTTGCACTAACACCATCAAAATTATCAATGTCCATATTTTCTATTTCCTTTTAGCGCAAACTTGCATACGTCTATTTACAACCTCACTGGTATGTAGCTGTTCATTCCACTGCTACGTAAGAGATGTTGTGCCTACCCTTCTTGACTTATTCACTCTAGCTTTGTCTCCCTTAATGAGAGTACAGGTATCGCTGATCATGTGGAAGTAGGGAGTCGGACACAACAATTCACTTTACTCCAACATCCTCAAAATAATTTTAGACAGAGTTGTGAGGATTAGTTTCGTTTCGTTTTTGAAGGTTCCAACATGTTTGCATTTGTCGGTCCTGGTCACCTACAGTACATGTGCGGCCAAACTTGCCCTCGAACATTGTCGGAAAAATTGCTCGTGACATGTTACATTCATGCCTCGAACGCGTTACTTGTCACAGCTGCAACGGCTGTATTATGTGGACAGCAGGGACAAGAAATACGTGCTTGTCAGCGATTTTGGGTGCGTCCTTCACGTAAGACAAACCCCTATGGTCATGGACATCATTTTGTAAATTACCTCGTTAGAGATGATATTGGACTGCTATCTGTGCAAGTGGGGGATACTTCAGAGTTTTGTAATTTCTTCAGGATGTCAAAGACAGATTTTGAAATGGTAACACGGTCGCAGGTAATGGTCTACTCCCGTGTTAGATTCATGTCCACAGCTCAAAGCCTCGTCCACACCGGTGCTACCAACACGATTCCAGCAGAGTTGCCAACATGTTCGAGACACTGGTGTTTCAAACATGTCTGTAACATTGTTCCAGGCACAGTCTCAAACATGTTGCCAACACATGTTTCGAGCAAGTGTGGCCGCACACCAATGGCGGCACTCTATACTGCTCGATCTCTGGCAGCCTCACTGTTCAGTCCCTTAACCCTGAGGTCACACTTAATGACTTCGCTCCAGGTCTTCTTTGGTCTACTCCTCTCCATCCTACTCTAATAAGAAGTAGGGATTCCAAGGTTACTGTTTTACTGTTTATTCTAACTAACCTCTAGGTAGTATATTCATTTATACACTAAGTCAGAAGCAACAAATTCACTATCCAGCTCAGCAAACTCAAAGTCCATTCACTGCGATATTAACTTATTCAAAATTAATATGTTAAATCATACAACCTTAGAGTAGTATTCACCTTTAAAACTCGAAACTCATGAAGCTACAGTAAATATTCACTGTTCGAGTGCCCTTCACGTAGTCAGAGTTATAGGTCATTTCCGTAATGTTCTCAGTTCATACACAAAATCCAGTCCTAATTCGCCACTTCTGTAGTAATCTCAGTTACGTTATTTTATTATTATTTTTTTTTAATATGTCCGACTCTGGGCATAGGCCTCACAGCGTGCTATCAAGTCCAAGCAGTCCTCCCACGTACCATACACTCTACATGTCACCATTTCGGCGCTAACACCCACCGTCCATATTGAATACATGCTAGGGCTGTCTCATACAGGACTGGTGTATTGGTATTAGCGGGGGTATTTTTACGACAAGTCGGCGGGCCTTCTTGTAGATGAATAAAGCCTGATTTAATGAAATTCAAATCCTTAAACTGTTCCCTGCTCCAGCCGGGATTTGAACCTGGGTCCGTTAGGACTGCAGGCCACCTCTCGACCGATTGAGCCACCGCCTCAACTTTTCTTTACATATGTTACAGTAGCATTTTAGTAACACCATAAACATCACATCACTATAACCCCACTTAATTATAACATTACGTCATTATAACATCATATCATTATATCAGAAACGATCGCACTATTTGTAATTTTTATAAATGCACCCTAACACAATTATCTGAACTGGTACTATACTGTTATACAATTTACCCACATCATTCATAAAGCAATTTTACACTTTAATATTATCCTTTGGAAAATAAGCTTCACTTTAGCTGCAATACTATCTTCAGACATATTTCACTCTATCTCAAAATATTATGCTCTTAGGCCAGTCCTATTATACCCTAATGTGGCTTTACACTCCCTATAATCATCTCTTTATAATTCACTTCTTTATTCAACAGCTCTGTTCCACTTTCTTTGTTCCACTTTCCTTCTGAATTCTCTAACAAAGATATTTACTCACTGTTACCTTGGAGCTCCAATACATCGTTTGCCTCACGGCCATGGTAAGGTGTCTCAGGCGGGCTTCTTACTGATGAACGTAGTTTATCATAGTATATACTATAGTATATAGTATATAGTATAGCTGTCTGGGGTTCGACACTGCACGACTAAGACTTAAACTACCACGTTTACATATTATCTTGGTGTTCGTGTGGCTGTGGACCTGACTAGAACTACGTTCCTTCCCATACACGCCCCTCCTTCCCTTACTGAAGTTGATGATGCCTCTCAGAAACGGACAGTTACGCGGGAAACTGTAACCCATAGGAAGGCATAAAGAGAGCTGAAAGAAGACTCTCTTTGCACTCTCTCGGATTACTTTCACCCAGTGAACATACTGTGAAGTGACTCCCTTACCCTCTGTTTACATGTGAACTTGCATTATGCTGGACTTCTGTCAGTTGAGTATTACTGTGTTGTTATTGCTAGATTACTATGTTTACGGAAGATTATTAATTTTAGGTACATTTTGGCATAAGTCAGTTGTTCAAGCTTATTTATGGTGTTGGAGTGTATTTTCTATATTCCTATGCTTGTGTTATGAGGCAGTGAGTGTGCCGGCTTAAACTCGTATCTGGATTGTATTGTATAAGTAATTGTTAACTTATATTCATTGTTTTAGTGTTAAGTTTTAGTTTTAAGTAAAGTAATTGTCAATGGCTTACCTGCGGGGGGGGGGGGCTGTTTGAAACTGCCCCCCGGGTCCCCAATTGAGGGGTGGCCCCCCAAAAGCCTTAAAAATTTATCAACTTTTTATTCATATTTAAAAATATATATATTTATCATCCCGACAATCCCGGCTGAGATATTAGATACGTTTTGAGAATTAGGGGGGCTACGTTCTTTGCGGGGCCCCCTCCAGGAGGGGGGCTTCCCAAAGAACGTAGCCCCCCGGGCCCCCAAATCTCCAGGTACGCCCCTGGTAATTGTTAAGTTTATGCCCTTTGAATTATTCCCTCCTGATAACTTCTTATTTCCTGTATGCATTCCTTGGGTATTGATATAAGCAGTCAAGATTGCATCTGCTGCTGGAAAAGGAGTGTGAGACAACACACAGATATATCTTGCCCTGTGTCTTTGACCTTTGATTTATTGTTCTCAGCACTGAATCCATTCGTTCTTTCCTGACCCTCTAGCTGTCCAGTACATTAGGTTCTAATCAGACCAAACTATCTCAGTCGAGCTTGCCCTTTGTACTTGGACTTTGATTTTTTCCTGTGACCCTGACCTTTGACTGAGTAATCTGAAAATCTAATACTAATATTCATATCATATCCCCATCAATTCCATGAAGTGTGGCCAAAAACGATTATGTACTGTGTAGGTTCACCTTGCCGTCTGACATTGTCAGAAAAAAGCTTATCATTGCCTTATCTTCAACCCTTCTGTCTGGTTTGATTCAATTAGTAGAAAACCATTTGACTTATTTTGTTCGAAAACACACACACACACACACACACACACACACACACACACACACACACACACACACACACACATACACACACACGAGAATTCTGACATTACTCTGTGACCTTGCATTTGACTAATTGTCCTAAAACTGAGGATACAACACCTGAGTTTGGTCAAAACTGGAAAAAGTTTGCACAAGTTGATATTGTTCGGGCAAACTTTGACTTAGCTGATTGATCTCTTGCTTTCAAAAACGGAATGTTTACTTGCTGGCTAGCCCTCAAAACCCACTCAATATGATTGTTAAAATCGGATGAAAAACTTTTTTTCCGTTATTTACACACACACACACACACACACACGTTTTTTTTTTTTTCTCTCTCTCTCTCTCTCTGCCAATCGTTTTGTGATACCCTTTATAATCATATCACCAGCGGCCAATACCGGCTACTGTTTCATTCTCTCTCTCTCTCTCTCTCTCTCCCCCCCCCCCCGCCAATCGTTTTGGCAGCCAATGATGCCTAGACAGAGATGATTATATTTTCTACTCTGACATTAAAATCTTCCAGCAGGATCAGTTTGCCATTAAGTGGTATTGAACGAATGGTAGCATCCAAGTACTCATAAAAGGAATCTTTGACAGTGTCCTCAGAATCAAATGCTGGGGCATAGGCCCTGATGAATGTTACATATTGCCCTTTAGAGAGGGGCATGCGCCAGGACATCAGCCTCTCTGGTACACTCTTAGGTGTTTCTTGGATATTCTGTAGGAGGTTGCTTCGGGCTGCAAAGATGGTTTCTTCTTACATTATCTGGGTGTGCCCTCCAGAAATAGGTATACCCTTCTCCTGCTTCTAAAAGATTGCCCTCTAGTGAGATGCAAGTCTCAGACAATGCAGCAATGTCAAATTTATATGTCTTCAGTTCATGGGCAATAAGGGCAGTTCTATAGCATGTTCTTGTGCTGTGGTCAGTGTCAAGCAAGGTTCATATATTCCAGGTAGCAAGAGTCAGAAGGATTCTTTTGGTTGTTTGACCGTATTGTGGGATTTCTTGAGAGATGCAGTCATATGCCCAAGAGGTGATGAGTAACAAACGTTTAGATTACCCTTTCTAAATCCATCCCCGTCAGGGGTAAGCAGTTGGGCATCCGTTTCTGGCTGCTTAGTTGCACTGAATGCTGCCGAAGGCATGACCTGCTCTTATATCATCATTCCAGCAACAACTGGGCCAATGCCGCTTATTGCAGGACTCGAGCTAGCGGCTTCAAGCCACATGCATGAGCTCTCACTGGCACCCTGTCCTGTCGCCATAGGTGTTGTGTTTTGGTGAAAGATGAGATGGGAGGTTAGTATAGTAGTGGGATTGCACAATAAATGGATTTGTTGTGATGGTGGGGGTGCAATTACTTAAACGTGCCTTGGCCCCTTCACAGCCTGTGATAGTGACATGAAGATTCACGACGATCATCTACTGAGCAGGGGTGCAGGAGTCTGCCGGGAGCTTTGTCTACTGAGCCCTGCTGTCGGTAGGACTCCATCTACAGATCTTTCTTTTGAGGTTGTCCCCCGTAGCCTCGACCCAACCAAGGGCAATCCACAAGGCAATGGACCTGGGAAAGCTTAGTCTGACCCCTCAGTGATGGCCCCTCCAGCATGGGTAACCCTGTTCTCCTGCTGAGTCCGGGGGATGATCTCCCTCTGCTGGAATGGCCAACCAGATTTACAAGGCAAACAAGCCTCTCATCATGACAAGATGGTTCCCGTGGAAGGACGCACACACACACACACACACACACACACACACACACACACACACACACACACACACACACACACACACACACACACACACACACACACACACACACACACACACACACACACACACACACACACACACACACACACACACACACACACACACACACACGAAGTTTAAGAGCATTACTACATAAAATGGAAGAGAAATCGGAAAGAATTATACTAACTGGAGATTTTAATACAAATATAATTTGGAATACTCTAGATATAATAAGCCAAGAAAGCTGTTGGGACCAAAAGCTCCTGGATCTCGTGCAAGAGTTTTTCCTAACGAAACATGTAAGGGAAGGCACCAAAAAAAGAGGACTCGATGTACCCTCGATGCTAGATCTCATATTTACTAGGCAAGAAAACGATACTGACAATTTAATGTATCACCTTCCATTCGGCAAAAGCGACCATGCAGTACTAAATTGCAGCTTCAGGATTGCATATGACATAGTTAACAGCAATGAAAGTTACAAAAAGAGCCTAATTTATAATAAAGGGAAATTATTATGACCTAAAGAAGTACTTCTTAGAAATTGATTGGGAAAAGGAGCTTAGAGGACAAGATTTAAATGCTGTATATAAAAAAAATTCTGTGAACTTTATGAAACAGGAGTCCAGAAGTACATCCCACAGCACAAAGAAGCAGAAAATAAAATAAAAAAATGGTTTAATACAAAATGTAAAAAATCAAAAGAAAAAAGAGATTTGATGTGGAATAGACACAGAGGACACAATAGTGAGAGGGCATATAACAACTATAAACAGGCAAGAAACGATTATACAGGAATAAAGAGGGAAACCCAAGAACAGTTTGAGGAGGATATCATAAATAAGAGTTGTGATCAACCGAAGCTATTTTACACCTACATCAGAAGCAAATCCAAAGTAAAAGATAAAATAAAATCCATTATGGATAAGGAGATCACCTATACACAAGAGAAAGATATTTGTGAAGCACTAAACAAGAATTTCTAGTCAGTTTTTACAGAAGAAAATAATTTTGAGAGGGATGATATGAAACAGGCATGTCCAAACACATATTACCAGATATCAAATATCAGAAAAAGGAATACAGGAGGAGCTATGTAAATTAGACAAAGGAAAAGCAAATGATCCTGATGAAATTTTATGGTAGGTTGGGGCGCTCACCATCCACTCACTCAATGTAGTGCTGCTCTCGGGTGTCTGCTCTGTCCTCTCCTCCATCCTTCTTTCCTTCCATCTTTTTCTATCTTTCTTTTCTTCATTCTTTCCTCGTCCTTCTGCCTACGGGTGACTTTACACTCCTTCTTCTGTCTTTCATTCCTTCATTCTTTCCTCTTCCTTCTGCCTATGGGTGACTCTACACTGAGTGACAAGCCAAATGGTTTCCTATACACCAGGAATCTATTTACTACGCTGGGTGGTAACCATATAACCAAATTTTGGTGCCTGGTGGTTTAGTGGGTAATTATTGTGCTCCAGTTGGATTGAGCCGGTGAAGGTTTATATCCAAGGGATGGTTGGGGTTTACTGCTCAAGTAATGCCACTTAGGGATGAGTGAGGTTGGTCACTCTTATCTGAAATGTCAGGACCAACTGCCTAGCCCCGGGCTCCTACGCTCCTCACGGGGCAACGTAGGATTGGATGATGGATGATACATGGAAATTTTATGCTGGGTGCAACATGAATGTGCAAAGGAGTTAAGTAAACCATTATTTTTATTTTTCAAGGAATCCTTGGGTCAAGGTAAACTATCTGATATTTGGAAAAAAGCAAACATTGTTCCCTTATTCAAGAAAGGAAATAGACAAAATCCACTCAGCTACCGACCAGTATCACTAGCTAGTGTTGTAAGCATGGTATTAGAAAAGCTGATAAGACAAGCTTGGGTAAATCATTTAGCAGGACACAGTATGATATCAGAAAGACAGTTTGGTTTCAGAAAAGGAAAATCTTGTGTTGCTAATCTGTTGAGACTATTATAGAGTAACAGAAACATTACAGAAAAGAGAAGGATGGGTGGACAGTATTTATTTAGATTTTAAGAACGCATTTGACAGAGTACCACACCAAAGGCTTTTATGGAAACTGTACCATCAATGAGGAATTCGAGGCAAACTGTATTGTTGGATGCAAGATTTTCTCAAAAAAATAGAAATGAGAACAGTGCTAAGAGGAAATTACTCATCATGGAGAGAAGTGACTAGCGGAGTTCCACTGGGCTCAGTGCTGGCACCAATTATGTTTTTAGTGTATATAAATGATACAGATAGCAACATTGGAAATGAAAGCTATCTAAATATGTTTCCGATGATGCATAAATACAAAGGTCAATTACTAATGCAGACTGGTAAAGAGCTACAAGAAGAATAAAGTAAACTTCATGAATGGAGCAATACATGGCAGATGGAATTCAATGTGAACAAGTGTCATGTAATCAAGTTTGGTAAAAGTGGAAAAAGACCTGATTTGGATTATAAGTTAGGAAATAAAACCCTACACACATCAGAAAGAGAGAAGGACCTAGGTGTGATTATTAATAATAGACTATCTCCGGCTGACCACATCAGTGAGAAGGTACAGAACATGTATACACTACTTGCAAATATGAGAATAGCATTCACATACATAAATGAAGACATGCTAAGAAAGATAATAACATCATTCATCAGACCAACCCTGGAGTATGCATCAGTTGTCAGGAGTCCGCATCTCAAAAAAACAAATAGATAAGATTGAAAAAGTTCAAATGGCCACTACAAGATGGATACCAATCTTAAGGGATCTAAGCTAAGAAGAAAGGTTAGGAAAACTGAATGTGCCTACACTACAGGAGAGAAGGAAAAGAGAAGACATGATTATGATATATAAATGCATATCAGGGAAGGAGAATATAGACATAAATGATTATATAACCTATGGATATACATCAGCAATAGGACTCTGCAAAAGACTGCATAAAAAAAGTGGCGATAAAGACGTAAGGAAATAGAGCAACTGATGAGTGAAATGAACTACCGAATGAAATAGTGTGTGCCAAAACAATTCATAAATTTAAGGATATGTACGATAAATATGGTTTAAGACACGGGACAGTACGAGCTTGACTCATTTTTGTAAAGATACAATTAGGTCAGAACACACACACACACACACACACACACACACACACACACACACACACACACACACACACACACAAACACACACACACACACACACACATACACACACACACACACACACACACACACATCAATTCACCCTCAACCCCCCTCACACCCACACACCGACATAAACATGCACACACACGCACGCATGCGCATGCACGCTCACATCCATCTCCAACACTCCTAGCCACATACACATACACTGATGAAACCCTTCAGGAGCGCGTGTACTGTATATAAATACGAAATCTTGTTAAGAGTACTCAGAAATTATTATGACGGGTAACCAAAGGTGTGGATGAAATGGGAAAGAAATATGAAGTGGAGAAGAAACAGAAGTGAACGGAAGTTGAATGCCGAAGCCAAAATATGATTTTTAAAAAAATCATTCGACAATACAAATTCAAAGAATTGTAATTTCCGGTAGTGTTGTTCCCACTTCCCTTCCCCCACACCAATCTTTGTCTCTGTCTGTCTGTCTGTCTGTCTGTTTGTCTGTCTGTCTGTCTGTCTGTCTCTCTCTCTCTCTCTCTCTTTCTCTCATCTTTTTCCCTCCTATTTTTTTTTGTTCGTGCACCACTTTCCATTTCCTCTTCTTTCTCTCCCCCTCTGTTCTCAATCTCTTGTCGTTAATTTTGTCTGCCCTCATCCTCTTCCTCCCTTCTTAATTACTCGTACATGTGCATCACCTCCACTTTCATTACAGCCTTCCATTTTCCTCCCTCTTGCTTCCTTTCCATCAGCCCACCAGTAACAAGGTGTTGTAACCAAAGCCAATTCTCTCTCTCTCTCTCTCTCTCTCTCTCTCTCTCAAACTATATGTCCTTCCAATAATCGTAGCCATGTTCTCCATACTAATATCAACCCCTTTCCACACATACTTATCTCCTTAAGTATTGGGATGCAAATATTCGTATTATTCTTGCTACCACTGAAAGCGACATATGCCATTCCATGAAGAAACTGAAAAGACTGGGTGGCTGTCATGTTATCCAAATGCCTCTTATCTCCCTCCCTATCCCGTGAATGGAGGCTTGTTGACGGCACTACGGATCATGCGGCTTGCAGTCCACCAGGTAACGTACTGTTATACTGTACAAATGCCACTCACCTTCCTCAATAACCCATGAATGGAGGCTAATGGATTCCAATACCTAACATTCAGCCTGCAGTTCACTAGTTAACGTCCTGATGAGTGAAGAGCCAAGAAAACCACGACTATCTTGTAACCACTAGAGAGTATATGGCATCTTAGATGAAGCATTTAATAATGATGAAGATATGCAACGGCTGACTCTTTCGTCGGGTATAAATCTTTTGGCTGTTTGTCTAAGGAGAAAAACACGAATTTTTGTATTGTACAGTACTAATTTTATACGATTTTCTAAAATCATTGAAAGGGATTATCTATATGCTCTCTCTCTCTCTCTCTCTCTCTCTCTCTCTCTCTCTCTCTATATATATATATATATATATATATATATATATATATATATATATATATATATATATATATATATATATATATATATATAATAGAACAGATGAAGGAAAAGCAAATGAATAGAAAAAAAAAATCCATGCACCATATTACTGGTATCCGCTGTTCATAAAATATCTGTAACAGTTAGACTTGAACAGCAGTAGGTTGAAGTCTGGAGGGAAACAACTCTGGGGAAGCGAGTTCCAGAGAGATGCAGTTCGGGGAATGAAAGAATTCTGATAGGTAGAAGTTCTGCAGTATGGCTGAGTGACATTCCAGTCATGAGCGCTGCCAGCTGCCCGTGTAGCACAAGGGAAGTCATGGAGAGGTGGCACCATGGACACAACTTCGTCTGAGCATTTGCTGTAGAAATATCTGTAAAATAACGCAAGGGAGGCAACATTCCTTCTTACTTGTAGGGGAGGTAGTTTATTAGTAATAGCATGGTTATTAATCATTCTAACAGCTTTGTTCTGAATTTTGTGTACTTGTTTTAATGCAACTGCTCCACATCCGGTCCACAAGGGTGAGCAGTATTCAACCTGAGAGCGCACATGACTCTTATAAATTATAACTAACTGCTCGTCAGAGAAGAAGTTACGGACTCTGTACAATAATCCAAGTTTCTTTGAGGAGGCTTTAGCAAGTGATCTGACATGAGAGGTCCAGCTGAGGGCACTGTTAAGCAAGATGCCAAGAATTTCAATACTTTTGGAAATAGGAATATTTGTAGCATTGAAGGTAATAAACGATTCTGGCAATACCTGCCTATTAGTAAATTGTTTATATTTAGTTTTACTAGCATTAAATGAGACAAGGTTGTTTTGTCCCCATTCACTGATCATGGATAAGTCTTGGTTTAAAGACATGGCTGTACTGATGTGAGAGTTCGAGATATCAGACTTTGCAAATGGATGTCTGAGTGTGAATGAACTATGAAGTGTTGAGTCATTTGCATATGAATGGATGGGATTGTGGGTGACAGATAAGAGATCAATAATATGAACGAGGACCATGGTTGGTGCCAGAACTGATCCCTGCAGCATGCCGGCGTTAACTGAGTGGAAAGTGGAATATACATCATCTACTTTTACTCTTATTTTTCTATTGCTGAGATATGAGGAAATCAAAGGAACAAAAGAGTTTAGTTCATAGCAAGGGAGTTTGGACAACAGGGCACGGTGCCACACTCTGTCGAACGCTTTAGAAATATCCAGGGCTACCGCATGAGTTTCACCATGTAGGTCAACTGATTGATGGATGGTATGAGTTAGGAGATTGAGTATGTCAATGGTGGATCTTTCTTGGCGAAAACCATATTGTCTATCACTAATTAAGTTGTTGGATTCAAGATGTTTAACTAGGTGCTTATTAATTACAGTTTCAAAAACCTTACCAAAAGAAGATGTGACAGCTATTGGTCTGTAATCAGAGGGGTCAGAAGAATTACCTTTCTTTGTAACTGGGTGGATATTGGCTTCTTTCCACAAATTAGGGAATGAAGAAGTACGTATGCATAGTCTGAATAACTTTACAAGAACAGAGGCAAGTTCTGGGGAACACTTTTTCAAAACAGTTGGCGGGATTCCATCTGGGTCTGGATCTTTGTTGGTAGGTAAATTGTCTAGGATGGATTTCACGTACCTTGTCTGTATCTTAGATGGAACAGTGTCGGGAGAGACAAGTTCTAGTGCTGGGACATTCTGGCTGGCTTCATCTAAGGTAGAATTTCTGGCAAATGTACTGGCAAAGATATCTGCTTTCCCACGCGGATCATTAATAATGTTGCCATCTGGAGATTTTAGTTGGGGAATGGATGATGACTTATGAAAGTTATTATTGAAAGAATTGAGAGTTGACCAGAATATTCTATTGTCATTAGGGTTGTTAAGTAGTTTTGATGTTTGGTTTTGAAGAAAGTTTGATTTAGCAAGATTTATTACAGCTTTTGCATGGTTTCTAGCAATTTTAAATTGAGAGAGTGATTCAGATGTTTTTGATTTCAAGTAATAGTTATATGCTGAAGACTTTTGGGCTGTTGCTTTGGCACAGTTGCTATCAAACCATGTTGGAGAGTTCGATCTTTTATTGAATTGTTGACTTGGTTTGAATAAATCCATACCAGCTAGTATTAAATCGCAAATGTGGGACTGGGTAGAATTGACATCATTAGAGAAGAAAGACTGCCATGGAATGTCAGCAAGATCATTTCTAAATTCATCCCAGTTTGCCTTATCAAAGTGCCATCGGGTCACCCTGACAGGTTCAGAATGGAGTGGTCTGGGGGGGCTAAGTAATGAGGCTTTGATGAAATTGTGGTCAGAGGATCCAAGTGGAGACAATACCTCTATCCTGTACTGATCTGGATTATTTGTCAGGAACAGATCCAAAAGATGGGCATTATGGTCAGGATTATCTGGTATTCTGGTTGGTTGCTTTACCAGTTGCGTGAGATTAAACGATTCTGCAAACAGCTCGCACTGTAAACCAGCATCGTCAGTCCTGGCAGAGTGCAATAGCCATTCAACAATATGTATGTTAAAATAACCCAAGATGGAAATTTCGGTGTTAAGTGCAAGATCTAGGTTACTCAACTGTGTAGAAATGGAATCAAATACACTGGGTTAGAAGAAGCATTGCGGGAGCAATAAACTACACATACATATTTGGTGATATTTTGATAGTTTAGTTTATACAGCAAGTAATCAAAACTGAGTGAAGTGAAGTTTAAAATGGTGTCAACTGCATATTGGGATTTGTTATAACAACAGGTGCAACCCTTATTACGGAAGTTTGTGAGGAGATTATAACCAGGAAAACAATATGGGGATATTTCAGTAGATGGGGAGATTTGTGGGTCTGTGAGGAATAAGGCCACAGTGGATATGGACTGTAGGAAAAAATGGACTGAATTTAAGTTGGTATTAAGCCCACGGATGTCAGTGAAGAATAAGGTGGCATTTTCACTTCTCCACTGACGAGCATGGCCTGAAATCGCACTATATATATATATATATATATATATATATATATATATATATATATATATATGGAGCCTCTGTTGCACAGTGGTAAAGTGTGCGTTTGCGTACACTGAAGAATGAGGGTTCACGCCCTGCCAGGGTAATAAACTTTGAGAGCGTTCTTCTGATAACGTGCTGCTTCGCCGGATCTAAGGGGTCCTGTTGTTGAACCAGTGTCACATACTATAAAGTATGTTTGCACCCAGTTGGCTTGCACGTGCCGATTACACTTCGTTCACAGACTACACACACATCCCAAGCCACTCCAACACAACAATTACACTTACAAGCACTTCTCACCCTACATACAATCTCTGTCAGACAGCCTAAGCCACTTTGTAGAGATACATTGGCTGTATCGGCCCTACTTCGGTCGGAATAGGCTGGTCTTGCAGAGGACACTCAAACTGCTGCTGCTGATGATGATATATATATATATTTGTGTGTGTGTGTGTGTGTGTGTGTGTGTGTGTGTGTGTGTGTGTGTGTGTTACCATTATATATATCCATACCTTTATATTCTATCGATAGTTGAATCTTTTGAGTTCATCCATTGTCTCTGGCAGAGTAGGTAAGGTCGAATTATCTCACGAATCTAAGAAAGAAATTTTCTTGGACCATACAGGATCTTTGTTCTTACAATTTCGAATGACCTCGGAGGTTAATATGGTGGTAGAAATATCTTTTGGCTGATGTGATGAGACGGCCACCACTACACGGTGTGAAATTGTCTCTGTAACTACACTCGATTTTTCCTGGCATGTACTGAAGAGTTGGATTAAAGTCTTGGATGATGACTGACTATAGAGCCAGTTGATCTTTAAGGTTCTTTCCCTTGCACAAATCACAAAGAGAGAGGTGGTCTGTCTGGATGTGCACTGGGTAACCACATACTATATCTCTTAAATGTTTTAGGGGCCAGACCACTGCTACGGCTTCCAAATCTGTAACTGCAATAATGTTCTGTGGGGTTTGGGAGTGACTACCATTCACTGTTACATGTTTCATTGTTGCCTGATCAAGCTGCATCAGTACTGCACCAAATCCTATACCTGACGCATCTTTGCACAAAAGGAAGGGTTTTGCATAATCAGAGAAGGCTAAGATTTGGGCATTTACACGGACTATTTTCAGTGCTTCAAAGGCTTGTGACTGATCTGTAGTCCACATGAATGGTGCATTTTTCATTAGTAATTGAATCAGAGGAGCGGCAATCTGTGCATACCCGCTAAAAAATTGCCGGTAGTAACCACTCTGTTCAGGAAAAAGCCCTTACATCATCTGTATTGGTAGGTTCTGACAAGTTGATAACCACTGTAATCTTATCTTCAGTAGTAAGAATACCTGCAGCATCAACTACGTGCCCAAGGAATTTAACCCGCCCTATGCCGGCAATGTACATGTACTTCGGCCCATTTATGCGTGGATAGTGCCAGCAGTGTAGATGTACGTTGGTAATTTGATATATTTCCCAATATTCGAGAATTCAAATTACGCACAAAAAAATTGGCTGTGATATTCCCATGCCTCGCGAGGCCTCTCTAGGCCTTCCTATATCATCTATATACCCAACAGGATTGTCCTTGGCTCGAATAGCATAGTTACCAATGAAGAAAACGAAGATCTCCTACCTCAACTCACTGGGTTTTGGGGAGGGGGTGGGGGGGCTGATAAAGTCGATGGGTGTTACTCCGAAGTTTTCAGCTGCCTGCTCAGGGAGAATCGACCTCAGTGGCTTCAGTGAGTACTTTTATGGTTGTTCTCCATGTCTTATCATTTCTATCCTATCTAGCAAAAAAAGAAAAATGTCAAAAATTGGCCGGCACCATGGCTACATGAGGATCCAAAGTCTGCTGGCATGTGGCAGGTTAATTTCCTTTCCTGGGAAGTTGTATTTACTAAGGTTAATCTTTAGACAAGCCATCTGAAAGCGATCAAATACTTGTTGAAGCTTGGCAAAATGTTTAGGGATAGTCTTGGTCACTATAATTATATCATCCAAGCAGGCAAAAAGAGAGTGGTCAGTCATGCCACTGAAGACTGAATGAATGAGTGTCATGAATCCTGAAGGGGCATTCCCTAATCCAAAAGGAAGCTTCTTAAACTAAGTATCCGGAAGGAGTGCTAAATTCTGTTAAAGGGCCACTGACTAGGTCAGGGGATGTAAAGACCACGTTGTTCTCACCTAGTGACCAAGAAATTAGTTAGAACTAGCAATGGAAAACGATCGGCTATAGTGACAGAATTTACGATAGTCCACTACTGATCTAAACCATCTGCCATTCTTTCGAACTAGAAAAAATGGACTATTCCATGGACTGAGACAGTGCTCAATATTGCCCTGTGCTAACATATTTTGTACTAACTCGTCTGTTTCTTTTCTCAAACTGTAGAGTAATCGATACTCTGGTATGTATATTGGCTGAATTTCTGGCACTAATTCTGTATGTTGTTTCACTAGATCTGTCCTACGTAATGGTCCCCCGGGTAAGGTTACTACATCTCAATAAGTCTGCAAAAGATTTACTAATTGCTCCTTAAGGTGTGGGAAGTTACCGGAAGATAATTGTGAAACTAGGTCAGGTGAAAGAGTCATAGAAGATCCCTTAATGTTGATGGTATACACACCAGATGGTTCACTATGATCATCATCCTTCGTACGTATGGAGAATGGTACATCCTGGCACACCCTTATGGGCGATGGGTAAACCAGGAAATCCTCAATCCTTACACCACTTTTAAGTTTCAGTGGAGCATTTGTGACATTTAACAAGTAGAGATAACTTAAAATATTCTCCAACACAGTACACAGTGCCAACTCGTAGTTTAAGCCATTCATATAATACGTCTCTGGTAATGTTAGTACATCCACTCCCTGTTTTGCACCTACAACACGAACAGAGTTTTTGTAATCTCATGCAGCAACAGAATTGTGCACTGTTTTGTTACCGTTCACCTCGTCTCTGGCCATTGTAGAACGTCATTCAGACTAGTTAAATGAGAAGTGTCTGAGTCGTCTATTGTGTCACTGTTAGAGAGGTTGTCATGAGCCACTACTGAATGCTTAGAGGGGTGTCCTTTTACTTTCAACATTTGTTATATGATTCTTTTGGCAATTGTAACAGTCATATGAGGGGATTATAAGTATGACCAGCTTCAATATACTATCCTTGTTGCAATGTGGATTTCATGTAGTCTGCGTTCCATTTTCCTAACACAGCAACACACTGCACAAATGGTCAGTATGAATCTAATAAAAAAGATAGCCACTGGGGGAACACAAAGATTAAATGTACCCATGAATGGCTGAAGGACAAAGAAAACTGAACCAAAACAAAATCACTCTGGGTGAGAAAGTCCAGCATACACAAGTTTGCAGACGTGATGGATAGACTGTCAAAAGGGAGGCTGGAAGTCATGTTGATGAATTAAGAGATTTCATATGTGTGATTGCATACAGTCTGATGATAACGAGTGGCATAGGTAATCACAGATTCTTATTTAACTGTACAATAGTCAGGCACCTTTTAGAAACCAATTGCAGGCAGTGAAGGAACAGAAGTTCCAGGACACATGATACTAACGGAGATTAGGACAGAGAAGAAGTACTCGATGTGGTTTCCACAAGCATGATGCACTGAGAGTTGAGGAGCCGGAATAAAGGTACAGGCAGAGTGTACGGAATATATATACTGTATATATATATATATATATATATATATATATATATATATATATATATATATATATAGCTATCTATCTATCTATCTACAGTATCTATCTATCTATCTATCTATCTATCTATCTATATATATATATATATATATATATATGTGTGTGTGTGTATATATATATATATATAGATAGATAGATAGATAGATATAGATATATATATAATAATAGAACAGATGAAGGAAAAGCAAATGAATAGAAAAAAAAATCCATGCACCATATTACTGGTATCTGCTGTTCATAAAATATCTGTAACAGTTAGACTTGAACAGCAGTAGGTTGAAGTCTGGAGGGAAACAACTCTGGGGAAGCGAGTTCCAGAGAGATGCAGTTTGGGGAATGAAAGAATTCTGATAGGTAGAAGTTCTGCAGTATGGCTGAGTGACATTCCAGTCATGAGCGCTGCCAGCTGCCCGTGTAGCACGAGGGAAGGCATGGAGAGGTGGCACCATGGACACAACTTCGTCTAAGCATTTGCTGTAGAAATATCTGTAAAATAACGCAAGGGAGGCAACATTCCTTCTTACTTGTAGGAGGTAGTTTATTAGTAATAGCATGGTTATTAATCATTCTAACAGCTTTGTTCTGAATTTTGTCTACTTGTTTTAATGCAACCGCTCGACATCCGCTCCACAAGGATGAGCAGTATTCAAGCTGAGAGCGCACATGACTCTTATAAATTATAACTAACAGCCCGTCAGCGAAGAAGTTACGGACTCTGTACAATAATCCAAATTTCTTGGAGGAGGTGTTAGCAAGTGATCTGACATGAGATGTCCAGCTGAGGGCACTGTTAAGCGAGATGTCGAGAATTTCAATACTTTTGGAAATGGGAATATTTGTAGCATTGAAGGTAATAAACGATTCTGGCAATACCTGCCCCGTAGTAAATTGTTCATATTTAGTTTTACTAGCATTAAATGAGACAAGGTTGTTTTGTCCCCATTCACTGATCGTGGATAAGTCTTGGCTTTAAGAGATGGCTATACTGAGGTGAGAGTTCGAGATATCAGACTTTGCAAATGGATGTCTGAGTGTGAATGAACTATGAAGTGTTGAGTCATCTGCATATGAATGGATGGGACTGTGGGTGACAGATAAGAGATCATTAATATGAACGAGGACCAGGGTTGGTGCCAGAACTGATCCCTGCAGCATGCCGGCGTTAACTGAGTGGAAAGTGGAATATACATCATCTACTTTTACTCTTATTATTCTATTGCTGAGATATGAGGAAATCAAAGGAACAAAAGAGTTTAGTTCATAGCAAGGGAGTTTGGACAACAGGGCACGGTGCCACACTCTGTCGAACGCTTTAGAAATATCCAGGGCTACTGCATGAGTTTCACCATGTAGGTCAACTGATTGATGGATGGTATGAGTTAGGAGATTGAGTATTTCAATGGTGGATCTTTCTTGGCGAAAACCATATTGTCTATCACTAGTTAAGTTGTTGGATTCAAGATGTTTAACTATGTGCTTATTAATTACAGTTTCAAAAACCTTACCAAAAGAAGATGTGACAGCTATTGGTCTGTAATCAGAGGGGTCAGAGGAATTACCTTTCTTTGTAATTAGGTGGATATTGGCTTCTTTCCACAAATTAGGGAATGAAGAAGTATGTATGCATAGTCTGAATAACTTTGCATGAACAGAGGCAAGTTCTGGGGAACACTTTTTCGAAACAACTGGCAGCATTCTATCTGGGCCTGGAGCTTTGTTGGTGGGTAAATTGTCTAGGATGGATTTCACGTACCTTGTCTGTATCTTAGGTGGAACAGTGTCGGGAGAGGCAAGTTCTAGTGCTGGGACATTCTGGCTGGCTTCATCTAAGGTAGAATTTCTGGCAAATGTACTGGCAAAGGTATCTGATTTCCCACGGGTCATTAATAATGTTGCCATCTGGAGATTTTAGTTGGGAATGGATGATGACTTCTTAAAGTTATTATTGAAAGAATTGAGAGTTGACCAGAATATTCTATTGTCATTAGGGTTGTTAAGTAGTTTTGATGCTTGATTTTGAAGAAAGTTTGATTTAGCAAGATTTATTACAGCTTTTGCATGGTTTATAGCAATTTTAAATTGAGAGAGTGATTCAGATGTTTTTGATTTCAAGTAATAGTTATATGCTGAAGACTTTTGGGCTGTTGCTTTGGCACAGTTGCTATCAAACCATGTTGGAGAGTTCGATCTTTTAGTGAATTGTTGACTTGGTATGAATAATTCCATACTAGCTAGTATTAAATCGCAAATGTGGGACTGGGTAGAATTGACATCACTAGAGAAGAAAGACTGCCATGGAATGTCGGCAAGATCATCTCTAAATTCATCCCAGTTTGCCCTATCAAAGTGCCATCGGGTCACCCTGACAGGTTCAGAATGGAGTGGTCTGGGGGCTAAGTGATGAGGCTTTAATGAGATTGTGGTCAGAGGATCCAAGTGGAGACAATACCTCTATCCTGTACTGATCTGGATTATTTGTCAGGAGCAGATCCAAAGGATGGGCATTAAGGTCAGGATTATCTGGTATTCTGGTTGGTTGCTTTACCAGTTGCGTGAGATTAAACGATTCTGCAAACAGCTCGCACTCTAGACCAGCATCGTCAGTCCTGGCAGAGTGCAATAACCATTCAACATTATGTATGTTAAAATCACCCAAGATGGTAATTTCGGTGTTAAGTGCAAGATTAAGGTTACTCAACTGTGTGGAAATGGAATCAAATACACTGGGTTCAGAAGAAGCACTGGGGGAGCAATAAACTACACAGACATATTTGGTGATATTTTGATAGTTTAGTTTATACAGCGGGTAATCAAAACTTCGTGAAGTTTAACCCGCCCCGTCCCGTCGACGTATGGGTACGTTGCAACGATTTGCATTTGCCAGTCCCGGCGACATACCAGTACGTTGTGCAATTGCAAGGTCCCTAATCTGCACAATTTTCAATTTTTGCGCGTGATTTCGTGAGTGATTTTTGGCACGTATACACGGGACACCTTCCTCTATTCCTCTACAAGATGCCAAGCAGGGACAATGCCTTACACCGCATAACCTCCCCCCTCCCCCCCTCATGTCATTGTCTCGGCAATTCACCTGTTACCAGTGACCTGGCCAATAAAGATATTCAGGGCCAGAGTGATTCCCCAATCGATGACAATGTGGAGGACAATGTTTACATAGCATTAGAAGAAGAAACAGTCAGAAATAATGATCAGGTAATGTGGCAAAAAAAAGGTCAGGTATGGTGATTAGTTAGTGAGTGAAACAATGCTTATAATGCCTTCATTACTGCTTGAAAACCAATATACACTCATACTACATATAAATTCGTACCAAGGAAATAAATAAATACCGTTTATGAGTGGATAAAATAGTTACCCTGCCATGGAACTCGTTTTCTTTGGTGCCAGGATGTTAGAAAACCCAATCAGGTAAGAAGGAACTCCTAACTGGATTGAGTATTTTAAACCTCAGGTGAGTGATTTCTCTATGAATTTTTGATGTTTCTCACCAAAAGCAAAGGTTTTAGCCAAAAAAAATTTGTTTTCGAAAATACCTCGGGATTGGGTGATGTCGGAGGTGCGGTAAACCTCGGGATGTGACGAGTTAAAAAGTGTCAACTGCATATTGGGATTTTATATAACAACAGGTGCCATCCTTATTACGGAAGTTTGTGAGGAGATTGTAACCACGAAAACAATATGGGGATATTTCAGTAGACGGGGAGATTTGTGGTTCTGTGAGGAATAAGGCCACAGGGGATATGGACTGTAGGAAAAAATGGACTGAATTTAAGTTGGTATTAAGGCCACGGATGTTGGTGAAGAATAAGGTGGCATTTTCACTTCTCCACTGACAAGCATGGCCTGAAATCGCACTATATATATATATATATATATATATATATATATATATATATATATATATATATATGGAGCCTCTGTTGTACAGTGGTAAAGTGTGCATTTGTGTACACTGAAGAATGAGGGTTCACGCCCTGCCAGGGTAATAAACTTTGAGAGCATTCTTCCGATAACGTGCTGGTTTGCCGGATCTAAGGGGTCCTGTTGTTGAACCAGTGTCACATACTATAAAGTATGTTTGGACCCTGTCGGCTTGCACGTGCCGCATACACTTCGTTCACAGACTACACACACATCCAAAGCCACTCCAACACAACAATTACACTTACAAGCACTTCTCACCCTACATACAATCTCTGTCAGACAGCCTAAGCCACTCTGTAGAGATACATTGGCTGTATCGGCCCTACTTCGGTCGGAATAGGCTGGTCTTGCAGTGGACACTCAAACTGCTGCTGCTAATGATGATATATATACATTTGTGTGTGTGTGTGTGTGTGTGTGTGTGTGCGTGTGTGTGTGTTACCATTATATATATCCATACCTTTATATTCTATCGATAGTTGAATCTTTTGAGTTCATCCATTGTCTCTGGCAGAGTAGGTAAGGTCTAATTATCTCACGAATCTAAGAAAGAAATTTCCTTGGACCATACAGGATCTTTGTTCTTACAATTTCGAATAACCTCGGAGGTTAATACGGTGGTAGAAGTTTCTTTTGCCTGATGTGATGAGACGGCCACCACTACATGGTGTGAAATTGCGTCTGTAACTACACTCGATTTCCCTGGCATGTACTGAAGAGTTGGATTAAAGTCTTGGATGATGACTGACTATAGAGCCAGTTGATCTTTAAGGTTCTTTCCCTTGCACAAATCACAAAGAGAGAGGTGGTCTGTCTGGATATGCACTGGGTAACCACATACTATATCTCTTAAATGTTTTAGGGGCCAGACCACTGCTACGGCTTCCAAATCTGTAACTGCAATAATGTTCTGTGGGGTTTGAGAGTGACTACCATTCACTGTTACATGTTTCATTGTTGCCTGATCAAGTTGCATCAGTACTGCACCAAATCCTATGCCTGACGCATCTTTGCACAAAAGGAAGGGTTTTGCATAATCAGAGAAGGCTAAGATTTGGGCATTTACACGGACTATTTTCAGTGCTTCAAAGGCTTGTGACTGATCTGTAGTCCACATGAATGGTGCATTTTTCATTAGTAATTGAATCAGAGGAGCGGCAATCTGTGCATACCCGCTAAAAAATTGCCGGTAGTAACCACTCTGTTCAGGAAAAAGCCCTTACATCATCTGTATTGGTAGGTTCTGACAAGTTGATAACCACTGTAATCTTATCTTCAGTAGTAAGAATACCTGCAGCATCAACTACGTGCCCAAGGAATTTAATCCGCCCTATGCCGGCAATGTACATGTACTTCGGCCCATTTATGCGTGGATAGTGCCAGCAGTGTAGATGTACGTTGGTAATTTGATATATTTCCCAATATTCGAGAATTCAAATTACGCACAAAAAAATTGGCTGTGATATTCCCATGCCTCGCGAGGCCTCTCTAGGCCTTCCTATATCATCTATATACCCAACAGGATTGTCCTTGGCTCGAATAGCATAGTTACCAATGAAGAAAACGAAGATCTCCTACCTCAACTCACTGGGTTTTGGGGAGGGGGTGGGGGGCTGATAAAGTCGATGGGTGTTACTCCGAAGTTTTCAGCTGCCTGCTCAGGGAGAATCGACCTCAGTGGCTTCAGTGAGTACTTTTATGGTTGTTCTCCATGTCTTATCATTTCTATCCTATCTAGCAAAAAAAGAAAAATGTCAAAAATTGGCCGGCACCATGGCTACATGAGGATCCAAAGTCTGCTGGCATGTGGCAGGTTAATTTCCTTTCCTGGGAAGTTGTATTTACTAAGGTTAATCTTTAGACAAGCCATCTGAAAGCGATCAAATATTTGTTGAAGCTTGGCAAAATGTTTAGGGATAGTCTTGGTCACTATAATTATATCATCCAAGCAGGCTAAAAGAGAGTGGTCAGTCATGCCACTGAAGACTGAATGAATGAGTGTCATGAATCCTGAAGGGGCATTCCCTAATCCAAAAGGAAGCTTCTTAAACTAAGTATCCGGAAGGAGTGCTAAATTCTGTTAAAGGGCCACTGACTAGGTCAGGGGATGTAAAGACCACGTTGTTCTCACCTAGTGACCAAGAAATTAGTTAGAACTAGCAATGGAAAACGATCGGCTATAGTGACAGAATTTACGATAGTCCACTACTGATCTAAACCGTCTGCCATTCTTTCGAACTAGGAAAAATGGACTATTCCATGGACTGAGACAGTGCTCAATATTGCCCTGTGCTAACATATTTTGTACTAACTCGTCTGTTTCTTTTCTCAAACCGTAGAGTAATCGATACTCTGGTATGTATATTGGCTGAATTTCTGGCACTAATTCTGTATGTTGTTTCACTAGATCTGTCCTACGTAATGGTACCCCGGGTAAGGTTACTACATCTCAATAAGTCTGCAAAAGATTTACTAATTGCTCCTTAAGGTGTGGGAAGTTACCGGAAGATAATTGTGAAACTAGGTCAGGTGAAAGAGTCATAGAAGATCCCTTAATGTTGATGGTATACACACCAGATGGTTCACTATGATCATCATCCTTCGTACGTATGGAGAATGGTACATCCTGGCACACCCTTATGGGCGATGGGTAAACCAGGAAATCCTCAATCCTTACACCACTTTTAAGTTTCAGTGGAGCATTTGTGACATTTAACAAGTAGAGATAACTTAAAATATTCTCCAACACAGTACACAGTGCCAATTCGTAGTTTAAGCCATTCATATAATACGTCTCTGGTAATGTTAGTACATCCACTCCCTGTTTTGCACCTACAACACGAACAGAGTTTTTGTAATCTCATGCAGCAACAGAATTGTGCACTGTTTTGTTACCGTTCACCTCGTCTCTGGCCATTGTAGAACGTCATTCAGACTAGTTAAATGAGAAGTGTCTGAGTCGTCTATTGTGTCACTGTTAGAGAGGTTGTCATGAGCCACTACTGAATGCTTAGAGGGGTGTCCTTTTACTTTCAACATTTGTTATATGATTCTTTTGGCAATTGTAACAGTCATATGAGGGGATTATAAGTATGACCAGCTTCAATATACTATCCTTGTTGCAATGTGGATTTCATGTAGTCTGCGTTCCATTTTCCTAACACAGCAACACACTGCACAAATGGTCAGTATGAATCTAATAAAAAAGATAGCCACTGGGGGAACACAAAGATTAAATGTACCCATGAATGGCTGAAGGACAAAGAAAACTGAACCAAAACAAAATCACTCTGGGTGAGAAAGTCCAGCATACACAAGTTTGCAGACGTGATGGATAGACTGTCAAAAGGGAGGCTGGAAGTCATGTTGATGAATTAAGAGATTTCATATGTGTGATTGCATACAGTCTGATGATAACGAGTGGCATAGGTAATCACAGATTCTTATTTAACTGTACAATAGTCAGGCACCTTTTAGAAACCAATTGCAGGCAGTGAAGGAACAGAAGTTCCAGGACACATGATACTAACGGAGATTAGGACAGAGAAGAAGTACTCGATGTGGTTTCCACAAGCATGATGCACTGACAGTTGAGGAGCCGGAATAAAGGTACAGGCAGAGTGTACGGAATATATATACTGTATATATATATATATATATATATATATATATATATATATATATATATATATATATATATATATATATATATATATATATATCTATCTATCTATCTATCTACAGTATCTATATATATATATATATATATATATATATATATATATATATATATATATGTGTGTGTGTGTGTGTGTATATATATATATATATATATAGATAGATAGATATAGATATATATATATATATATATAATAATAGAACAGATGAAGGAAAAGCAAATGAATAGAAAAAAAAATCCATGCACCATATTACTGGTATCTGCTGTTCATAAAATATCTGTAACAGTTAGACTTGAACAGCAGTAGGTTGAAGTCTGGAGGGAAACAACTCTGGGGAAGCGAGTTCCAGAGAGATGCAGTTTGGGGAATGAAAGAATTCTGATAGGTAGAAGTTCTGCAGTATGGCTGAGTGACATTCCAGTCATGAGCGCTGCCAGCTGCCCGTGTAGCACGAGGGAAGGCATGGAGAGGTGGCACCATGGACACAACTTCGTCTAAGCATTTGCTGTAGAAATATCTGTAAAATAACGCAAGGGAGGCAACATTCCTTCTTACTTGGAGGGGAGGTAGTTTATTAGTAATAGCATGGTTATTAATCATTCTAACAGCTTTGTTCTGAATTTTGTCTACTTGTTTTAATGCAACCGCTCGACATCCGCTCCACAAGGATGAGCAGTATTCAAGCTGAGAGCGCACATGACTCTTATAAATTATAACTAACAGCCCGTCAGCGAAGAAGTTACGGACTCTGTACAATAATCCAAATTTCTTGGAGGAGGTGTTAGCAAGTGATCTGACATGAGATGTCCAGCTGAGGGCACTGTTAAGCGAGATGTCGAGAATTTCAATACTTTTGGAAATGGGAATATTTGTAGCATTGAAGGTAATAAACGATTCTGGCAATACCTGCCCCGTAGTAAATTGTTCATATTTAGTTTTACTAGCATTAAATGAGACAAGGTTGTTTTGTCCCCATTCACTGATCGTGGATAAGTCTTGGCTTTAAGAGATGGCTATACTGAGGTGAGAGTTCGAGATATCAGACTTTGCAAATGGATGTCTGAGTGTGAATGAACTATGAAGTGTTGAGTCATCTGCATATGAATGGATGGGACTGTGGGTGACAGATAAGAGATCATTAATATGAACGAGGACCAGGGTTGGTGCCAGAACTGATCCCTGCAGCATGCCGGCGTTAACTGAGTGGAAAGTGGAATATACATCATCTACTTTTACTCTTATTATTCTATTGCTGAGATATGAGGAAATCAAAGGAACAAAAGAGTTTAGTTCATAGCAAGGGAGTTTGGACAACAGGGCACGGTGCCACACTCTGTCGAACGCTTTAGAAATATCCAGGGCTACTGCATGAGTTTCACCATGTAGGTCAACTGATTGATGGATGGTATGAGTTAGGAGATTGAGTATTTCAATGGTGGATCTTTCTTGGTGAAAACCATATTGTCTATCACTAGTTAAGTTGTTGGATTCAAGATGTTTAACTATGTGCTTATTAATTACAGTTTCAAAAACCTTACCAAAAGAAGATGTGACAGCTATTGGTCTGTAATCAGAGGGGTCAGAGGAATTACCTTTCTTTGTAATTAGGTGGATATTGGCTTCTTTCCACGAATTAGGGAATGAAGAAGTATGTATGCATAGTCTGAATAACTTTGCATGAACAGAGGCAAGTTCTGGGGAACACTTTTTCGAAACAACTGGCAGCATTCTATCTGGGCCTGGAGCTTTGTTGGTGGGTAAATTGTCTAGGATGGATTTCACGTACCTTGTCTGTATCTTAGGTGGAACAGTGTCGGGAGAGGCAAGTTCTAGTGCTGGGACATTCTGGCTGGCTTCATCTAAGGTAGAATTTCTGGCAAATGTACTGGCAAAGGTATCTGCTTTCCCACGCGGGTCATTAATAATGTTGCCATCTGGAGATTTTAGTTGGGAATGGATGATGACTTCTTAAAGTTATTATTGAAAGAATTGAGTGTTGACCAGAATATTCTATTGTCATTAGGGTTGTTAAGTAGTTTTGATGCTTGATTTTGAAGAAAGTTTGATTTAGCAAGATTTATTACAGCTTTTGCATGGTTTATAGCAATTTTAAATTGAGAGAGTGATTCAGATGTTTTTGATTTCAAGTAATAGTTATATGCTGAAGACTTTTGGGCTGTTGCTTTGGCACAGTTGCTATCAAACCATGTTGGAGAGTTCGATCTTTTAGTGAATTGTTGACTTGGTATGAATAATTCCATACTAGCTAGTATTAAATCGCAAATGTGGGACTGGGTAGAATTGACATCACTAGAGAAGAAAGACTGCCATGGAATGTCGGCAAGATCATCTCTAAATTCATCCCAGTTTGCCCTATCAAAGTGCCATCGGGTCACCCTGACAGGTTCAGAATGGAGTGGTCTGGGGGGGCTAAGTGATGAGGCTTTAATGAGATTGTGGTCAGAGGATCCAAGTGGAGACAATACCTCTATCCTGTACTGATCTGGATTATTTGTCAGGAGCAGATCCAAAGGATGGGCATTAAGGTCAGGATTATCTGGTATTCTGGTTGGTTGCTTTACCAGTTGCGTGAGATTAAACGATTCTGCAAACAGCTCGCACTCTAGACCAGCATCGTCAGTCCTGGCAGAGTGCAATAACCATTCAACATTATGTATGTTAAAATCACCCAAGATGGTAATTTCGGTGTTAAGTGCAAGATTAAGGTTACTCAACTGTGTGGAAATGGAATCAAATACACTGGGTTCAGAAGAAGCACTGGGGGAGCAATAAACTACACAGACATATTTGGTGATATTTTGATAGTTTAGTTTATACAGCGGGTAATCAAAACTTCGTGAAGTTTAACCCGCCCCGTCCCGTCGACGTATGGGTACGTTGCAACGATTTGCATTTGCCAGTCCCGGCGACATACCAGTACGTTGTGCAATTGCAAGGTCCCTAATCTGCACAATTTTCAATTTTTGCGCGTGATTTCGTGAGTGATTTTTGGCACGTATACACGGGACACCTTCCTCTATTCCTCTACAAGATGCCAAGCAGGGACAATGCCTTACACCACATAACCTCCCCCCTCCCCCCCTCATGTCATTGTCTCGGCAATTCACCTGTTACCAGTGACCTGGCCAATAAAGATATTCAGGGCCAGAGTGATTCCCCAATCGATGACAATGTGGAGGACAATGTTTACATAGCATTAGAAGAAGAAACAGTCAGAAATAATGATCAGGTAATGTGGCAAAAAAAAGGTCAGGTATGGTGATTAGTTAGTGAGTGAAACAATGCTTATAATGCCTTCATTACTGCTTGAAAACCAATATACACTCATACTACATATAAATTCGTACCAAGGAAATAAATAAATACCGTTTATGAGTGGATAAAATAGTTACCCTGCCATGGAACTCGTTTTCTTTGGTGCCAGGATGTTAGAAAACCCAATCAGGTAAGAAGGAACTCCTAACTGGATTGAGTATTTTAAACCTCAGGTGAGTGATTTCTCTATGAATTTTTGATGTTTCTCACCAAAAGCAAAGGTTTTAGCCAAAAAAAATTTGTTTTCGAAAATACCTCGGGATTGGGGGATGTCGGAGGTGCGGTAAACCTCGGGATGTGACGGGTTAAAAAGTGTCAACTGCATATTGGGATTTTATATAACAACAGGTGCCATCCTTATTACGGAAGTTTGTGAGGAGATTGTAACCACGAAAACAATATGGGGATATTTCAGTAGACGGGGAGATTTGTGGTTCTGTGAGGAATAAGGCCACAGGGGATATGGACTGTAGGAAAAAATGGACTGAATTTAAGTTGGTATTAAGGCCACGGATGTTGGTGAAGAATAAGGTGGCATTTTCACTTCTCCACTGACAAGCATGGCCTGAAATCGCACTATATATATATATATATATATATATATATATATATATATATATATATATATATATATATATATATATATATATATATATATACATATATATATATATATATATATATATATATATATATATATATATATATATATATATGGAGCCTCTGTTGTACAGTGGTAAAGTGTGCATTTGTGTACACTGAAGAATGAGGGTTCACGCCCTGCCAGGGTAATAAACTTTGAGAGCACTCTTCCGATAACGTGCTGGTTTGCCGGATCTAAGGGGTCCTGTTGTTGAACCAGTGTCACATACTATAAAGTATGTTTGGACCCTGTCGGCTTGCACGTGCCGCATACACTTCGTTCACAGACTACACACACATCCAAAGCCACTCCAACACAACAATTACACTTACAAGCACTTCTCACCCTACATACAATCTCTGTCAGACAGCCTAAGCCACTCTGTAGAGATACATTGGCTGTATCGGCCCTACTTCGGTCGGAATAGGCTGGTCTTGCAGTGGACACTCAAACTGCTGCTGCTAATGATGATATATATACATTTGTGTGTGTGTGTGTGTGTGTGTGTGTGTGTGTGTGTGTGTTACCATTATATATATCCATACCTTTATATTCTATCGATAGTTGAATCTTTTGAGTTCATCCATTGTCTCTGGCAGAGTAGGTAAGGTCTAATTATCTCACGAATCTAAGAAAGAAATTTCCTTGGACCATACAGGATCTTTGCTCTTACAATTTCGAATAACCTCGGAGGTTAATACGGTGGTAGAAGTTTCTTTTGCCTGATGTGATGAGACGGCCACCACTACATGGTGTGAAATTGCGTCTGTAACTACACTCGATTTCCCTGGCATGTACTGAAGAGTTGGATTAAAGTCTTGGATGATGACTGACTATAGAGCCAGTTGATCTTTAAGGTTCTTTCCCTTGCACAAATCACAAAGAGAGAGGTGGTCTGTCTGGATATGCACTGGGTAACCACATACTATATCTCTTAAATGTTTTAGGGACCAGACCACTGCTACGGCTTCCAAATCTGTAACTGCAATAATGTTCTGTGGGGTTTGGGAGTGACTACCATTCACTGTTACATGTTTCATTGTTGCCTGATCAAGTTGCATCAGTACTGCACCAAATCCTATGCCTGACGCATCTTTGCACAAAAGGAAGGGTTTTGCATAATCAGAGAAGGCTAAGATTTGGGCATTTACACGGACTATTTTCAGTGCTTCAAAGGCTTGTGACTGATCTGTAGTCCACATGAATGGTGCATTTTTCATTAGTAATTGAATCAGAGGAGCGGCAATCTGTGCATACCCGCTAAAAAATTGCCGGTAGTAACCACTCTGTTCAGGAAAAAGCCCTTACATCATCTGTATTGGTAGGTTCTGACAAGTTGATAACCACTGTAATCTTATCTTCAGTAGTAAGAATACCTGCAGCATCAACTACGTGCCCAAGGAATTTAACCCGCCCTATGCCGGCAATGTACATGTACTTCGGCCCATTTATGCGTGGATAGTGCCAGCAGTGTAGATGTACGTTGGTAATTTGATATATTTCCCAATATTCGAGAATTCAAATTACGCACAAAAAAATTGGCTGTGATATTCCCATGCCTCGCGAGGCCTCTCTAGGCCTTCCTATAGCATCTATATACCCAACAGGATTGTCCTTGGCTCGAATAGCATAGTTACCAATGAAGAAAACGAAGATCTCCTACCTCAACTCACTGGGTTTTGGGGAGGGGGTGGGGGGCTGATAAAGTCGATGGGTGTTACTCCGAAGTTTTCAGCTGCCTGCTCAGGGAGAATCGACCTCAGTGGCTTCAGTGAGTACTTTTATGGTTGTTCTCCATGTCTTATCATTTCTATCCTATCTAGCAAAAAAAGAAAAATGTCAAAAATTGGCCGGCACCATGGCTACATGAGGATCCAAAGTCTGCTGGCATGTGGCAGGTTAATTTCCTTTCCTGGGAAGTTGTATTTACTAAGGTTAATCTTTAGACAAGCCATCTGAAAGCGATCAAATACTTGTTGAAGCTTGGCAAAATGTTTAGGGATAGTCTTGGTCACTATAATTATATCATCCAAGCAGGCAAAAAGAGAGTGGTCAGTCATGCCACTGAAGACTGAATGAATGAGTGTCATGAATCCTGAAGGGGCATTCCCTAATCCAAAAGGAAGCTTCTTAAACTAAGTATCCGGAAGGAGTGCTAGAATTCTGTTAAAGGGCCACTGACTAGGTCAGGGGATGTAAAGACCACGTTGTTCTCACCTAGTGACCAAGAAATTAGTTAGAACTAGCAATGGAAAACGATCGGCTATAGTGACAGAATTTACGATAGTCCACTACTGATCTAAACCGTCTGCCATTCTTTCGAACTAGGAAAAATGGACTATTCCATGGACTGAGACAGTGCTCAATATTGCCCTGTGCTAACATATTTTGTACTAACTCGTCTGTTTCTTTTCTCAAACTGTAGAGTAATCGATACTCTGGTATGTATATTGGCTGAATTTCTGGCACTAATTCTGTATGTTGTTTCACTAGATCTGTCCTACGTAATGGTCCCCCGGGTAAGGTTACTACATCTCAATAAGTCTGCAAAAGATTTACTAATTGCTCCTTAAGGTGTGGCAAGTTACCGGAAGATAATTGTGAAACTAGGTCAGGTGAAAGAGTCATAGAAGATCCCTTAATGTTGATGGTATACACACCAGATGGTTCACTATGATCATCATCCTTCGTACGTATGGAGAATGGTACATCCTGGCACACCCTTATGGGCGATGGGTAAACCAGGAAATCCTCAATCCTTACACCACTTTTAAGTTTCAGTGGAGCATTTGTGACATTTAACAAGTAGAGATAACTTAAAATATTCTCCAACACAGTACACAGTGCCAACTCGTAGTTTAAGCCATTCATATAATACGTCTCTGGTAATGTTAGTACATCCACTCCCTGTTTTGCACCTACAACACGAACAGAGTTTTTGTAATCTCATGCAGCAACAGAATTGTGCACTGTTTTGTTACCGTTCACCTCGTCTCTGGCCATTGTAGAACGTCATTCAGACTAGTTAAATGAGAAGTGTCTGAGTCGTCTATTGTGTCACTGTTAGAGAGGTTGTCATGAGCCACTACTGAATGTTTAGAGGGGTGTCCTTTTACTTTCAACATTTGTTATATGATTCTTTTGGCAATTGTAACAGTCATATGAGGGGATTATAAGTATGACCAGCTTCAATATACTATCCTTGTTGCAATGTGGATTTCATGTAGTCTGCGTTCCATTTTCCTAACACAGCAACACACTGCACAAATGGTCAGTATGAATCTAATAAAAAAGATAGCCACTGGGGGAACACAAAGATTAAATGTACCCATGAATGGCTGAAGGACAAAGAAAACTGAACCAAATCAAAATCACTCTGGGTGAGAAAGTCCAGCATACACAAGTTTGCAGACGTGATGGATAGACTGTCAAAAGGGAGGCTGGAAGTCATGTTGATGAATTAAGAGATTTCATATGTGTGATTGCATACAGTCTGATGATAACGAGTGGCATAGGTAATCACAGATTCTTATTTAACTGTACAATAGTCAGGCACCTTTTAGAAACCAATTGCAGGCAGTGAAGGAACAGAAGTTCCAGGACACATGATACTAACGGAGATTAGGACAGAGAAGAAGTACTCGATGTGGTTTCCACAAGCATGATGCACTGAGAGTTGAGGAGCCGGAATAAAGGTACAGGCAGAGTGTACGGAATATATATACTGTGTATATATATATATATATATATATATATATATATATATATATATATATATATATATATATAGAGCTATCTATCTATCTATCTACAGTATCTATCTATCTATCTATCTATCTATATATATATATATATATATATATATATATATATATATATATGTGTGTGTATATGTATATATATATATATATATATATATATATATATATATATATATATATATATAGATAGATAGATAGCTATAGATATATATATATAATAATAGAACAGATGAAGGAAAAGCAAATGAATAGAAAAAAATCCATGCAACCATATTACTGGTATCTGCTGTTCATAAAATATCTGTAACAGTTAGACTTGAACAGCAGTAGGTTGAAGTCTGGAGGGAAACAACTCTGGGGAAGCGAGTTCCAGAGAGATGCAGTTTGGGGAATGAAAGAATTCTGATAGGTAGAAGTTCTGCAGTATGGCTGAGTGACATTCCAGTCATGAGCGCTGCCAGCTGCCCGTGTAGCACGAGGGAAGGCATGGAGAGGTGGCACCATGGACACAACTTCGTCTAAGCATTTGCTGTAGAAATATCTGTAAAATAACGCAAGGGAGGCAACATTCCTTCTTACTTGTAGGGGAGGTAGTTTATTAGTAATAGCATGGTTATTAATCATTCTAACAGCTTTGTTCTGAATTTTGTCTACTTGTTTTAATGCAACCGCTCGACATCCGCTCCACAAGGATGAGCAGTATTCAAGCTGAGAGCGCACATGACTCTTATAAATTATAACTAACAGCCCGTCAGCGAAGAAGTTACGGACTCTGTACAATAATCCAAATTTCTTGGAGGAGGTGTTAGCAAGTGATCTGACATGAGATGTCCAGCTGAGGGCACTGTTAAGCGAGATGTCGAGAATTTCAATACTTTTGGAAATGGGAATATTTGTAGCATTGAAGGTAATAAACGATTCTGGCAATACCTGCCCCGTAGTAAATTGTTCATATTTAGTTTTACTAGCATTAAATGAGACAAGGTTGTTTTGTCCCCATTAACTGATCGTGGATAAGTCTTGGCTTTAAGAGATGGCTATACTGAGGTGAGAGTTCGAGATATCAGACTTTGCAAATGGATGTCTGAGTGTGAATGAACTATGAAGTGTTGAGTCATCTGCATATGAATGGATGGGACTGTGGGTGACAGATAAGAGATCATTAATATGAACGAGGACCAGGGTTGGTGCCAGAACTGATCCCTGCAGCATGCCGGCGTTAACTGAGTGGAAAGTGGAATATACATCATCTACTTTTACTCTTATTATTCTATTGCTGAGATATGAGGAAATCAAAGGAACAAAAGAGTTTAGTTCATAGCAAGGGAGTTTGGACAACAGGGCACGGTGCCACACTCTGTCGAACGCTTTAGAAATATCCAGGGCTACTGCATGAGTTTCACCATGTAGGTCAACTGATTGATGGATGGTATGAGTTAGGAGATTGAGTATTTCAATGGTGGATCTTTCTTGGCGAAAACCATATTGTCTATCACTAGTTAAGTTGTTGGATTCAAGATGTTTAACTATGTGCTTATTAATTACAGTTTCAAAAACCTTACCAAAAGAAGATGTGACAGCTATTGGTCTGTAATCAGAGGGGTCAGAGGAATTACCTTTCTTTGTAATTAGGTGGATATTGGCTTCTTTCCACGAATTAGGGAATGAAGAAGTATGTATGCATAGTCTGAATAACTTTGCATGAACAGAGGCAAGTTCTGGGAAAACTTTTTCGAAACAACTGGCAGCATTCTATCTGGGCCTGGAGCTTTGTTGGTGGGTAAATTGTCTAGGATGGATTTCACGTACCTTGTCTGTATCTTAGGTGGAACAGTGTCGGGAGAGGCAAGTTCTAGTGCTGGGACATTCTGGCTGGCTTCATCTAAGGTAGAATTTCTGGCAAATGTACTGGCAAAGGTATCTGCTTTCCCATGGGTCATTAATAATGTTGCCATCTGGAGATTTTAGTTGGGAATGGATGATGACTTCTTAAAGTTATTATTGAAAGAATTGAGAGTTGACCAGAATATTCTATTGTCATTAGGGTTGTTAAGTAGTTTTGATGCTTGATTTTGAAGAAAGTTTGATTTAGCAAGATTTATTACAGCTTTTGCATGGTTTATAGCAATTTTAAATTGAGAGAGTGATTCAGATGTTTTTGATTTCAAGTAATAGTTATATGCTGAAGACTTTTGGGCTGTTGCTTTGGCACAGTTGCTATCAAACCATGTTGGAGAGTTCGATCTTTTAGTGAATTGTTGACTTGGTATGAATAATTCCATACTAGCTAGTATTAAATCGCAAATGTGGGACTGGGTAGAATTGACATCACTAGAGAAGAAAGACTGCCATGGAATGTCGGCAAGATCATCTCTAAATTCATCCCAGTTTGCCCTATCAAAGTGCCATCGGGTCACCCTGACAGGTTCAGAATGGAGTGATCTGGGGGGGCTAAGTGATGAGGCTTTAATGAGATTGTGGTCAGAGGATCCAAGTGGAGACAATACCTCTATCCTGTACTGATCTGGATTATTTGTCAGGAGCAGATCCAAAGGATGGGCATTAAGGTCAGGATTATCTGGTATTCTGGTTGGTTGCTTTACCAGTTGCGTGAGATTAAACGATTCTGCAAACAGCTCGCACTCTAGACCAGCATCGTCAGTCCTGGCAGAGTGCAATAACCATTCAACATTATGTATGTTAAAATCACCCAAGATGGTAATTTCGGTGTTAAGTGCAAGATTAAGGTTACTCAACTGTGTGGAAATGGAATCAAATACACTGGGTTCAGAAGAAGCACTGGGGGAGCAATAAACTACACAGACATATCTGGTGATATTTTGATAGTTTAGTTTATACAGCGGGTAATCAAAACTTCGTGAAGTTTAACCCGCCCCGTCCCGTCGACGTATGGGTACGTTGCAACGATTTGCATTTGCCAGTCCCGGCGACATACCAGTACGTTGTGCAATTGCAAGGTCCCTAATCTGCACAATTTTCAATTTTTGCGCGTGATTTCGTGAGTGATTTTTGGCACGTATACACGGGACACCTTCCTCTATTCCTCTACAAGATGCCAAGCAGGGACAATGCCTTCACCGCATAACCTCCCCCTCCCCCCCTGCATGTCATTGTCTCGGCAATTCACCTGTTACCAGTGACCTGGCCAATAAAGATATTCAGGGCCAGAGTGATTCCCCAATCGATGACAATGTGGAGGACAATGTTTACATAGCATTAGAAGAAGAAACAGTCAGAAATAATGATCAGGTAATGTGGCAAAAAAAAGGTCAGGTATGGTGATTAGTTAGTGAGTGAAACAATGCTTATAATGCCTTCATTACTGCTTGAAAACCAATATACACTCATACTACATATAAATTCGTACCAAGGAAATAAATAAATACCGTTTATGAGTGGATAAAATAGTTACCCTGCCATGGAACTCGTTTTCTTTGGTGCCAGGATGTTAGAAAACCCAATCAGGTAAGAAGGAACTCCTAACTGGATTGAGTATTTTAAACCTCAGGTGAGTGATTTCTCTATGAATTTTTGATGTTTCTCACCAAAAGCAAAGGTTTTAGCCAAAAAAATTTGTTTTCGAAAATACCTCGGGATTGGGGGATGTCGGAGGTGCGGTAAACCTCGGGATGTGACGGGTTAAAAAGTGTCAACTGCATATTGGGATTTTATATAACAACAGGTGCCATCCTTATTACGGAAGTTTGTGAGGAGATTGTAACCACGAAAACAATATGGGGATATTTCAGTAGACGGGGAGATTTGTGGTTCTGTGAGGAATAAGGCCACAGGGGATATGGACTGTAGGAAAAAATGGACTGAATTTAAGTTGGTATTAAGGCCACGGATGTTGGTGAAGAATAAGGTGGCATTTTCACTTCTCCACTGACAAGCATGGCCTGAAATCGCACTATATATATATATATATATATATATATATATATATATATATATATATATGGAGCCTCTGTTGTACAGTGGTAAAGTGTGCATTTGTGTACACTGAAGAATGAGGGTTCACGCCCTGCCAGGGTAATAAACTTTGAGAGCATTCTTCCGATAATGTGCTGGTTTGCCGGATCTAAGGGGTCCTGTTGTTGAACCAGTGTCACATACCATAAAGTATGTTTGGACCCTGTCGGCTTGCACGTGCCGCATACACTTCGTTCACAGACTACACACACATCCAAAGCCACTCCAACACAACAATTACACTTACAAGCACTTCTCACCCTACATACAATCTCTGTCAGACAGCCTAAGCCACTCTGTAGAGATACATTGGCTGTATCGGCCCTACTTCGGTCGGAATAGGCTGGTCTTGCAGTGGACACTCAAACTGCTGCTGCTAATGATGATATATATACATTTGTGTGTGTGTGTGTGTGTGTGTGTGTGCGTGTGTGTGTGTTACCATTATATATATCCATACCTTTATATTCTATCGATAGTTGAATCTTTTGAGTTCATCCATTGTCTCTGGCAGAGTAGGTAAGGTCTAATTATCTCACGAATCTAAGAAAGAAATTTCCTTGGACCATACAGGATCTTTGCTCTTACAATTTCGAATAACCTCGGAGGTTAATACGGTGGTAGAAGTTTCTTTTGCCTGATGTGATGAGACGGCCACCACTACATGGTGTGAAATTGCGTCTGTAACTACACTCGATTTCCCTGGCATGTACTGAAGAGTTGGATTAAAGTCTTGGATGATGACTGACTATAGAGCCAGTTGATCTTTAAGGTTCTTTCCCTTGCACAAATCACAAAGAGAGAGGTGGTCTGTCTGGATATGCACTGGGTAACCACATACTATATCTCTTAAATGTTTTAGGGGCCAGACCACTGCTACGGCTTCCAAATCTGTAACTGCAATAATGTTCTGTGGGGTTTGGGAGTGACTACCATTCACTGTTACATGTTTCATTGTTGCCTGATCAAGTTGCATCAGTACTGCACCAAATCCTATGCCTGACGCATCTTTGCACAAAAGGAAGGGTTTTGCATAATCAGAGAAGGCTAAGATTTGGGCATTTACACGGACTATTTTCAGTGCTTCAAAGGCTTGTGACTGATCTGTAGTCCACATGAATGGTGCATTTTTCATTAGTAATTGAATCAGAGGAGCGGCAATCTGTGCATACCCGCTAAAAAATTGCCGGTAGTAACCACTCTGTTCAGGAAAAAGCCCTTACATCATCTGTATTGGTAGGTTCTGACAAGTTGATAACCACTGTAATCTTATCTTCAGTAGTAAGAATACCTGCAGCATCAACTACGTGCCCAAGGAATTTAACCCGCCCTATGCCGGCAATGTACATGTACTTCGGCCCATTTATGCGTGGATAGTGCCAGCAGTGTAGATGTACGTTGGTAATTTGATATATTTCCCAATATTCGAGAATTCAAATTACGCACAAAAAAATTGGCTGTGATATTCCCATGCCTCGCGAGGCCTCTCTAGGCCTTCCTATAGCATCTATATACCCAACAGGATTGTCCTTGGCTCGAATAGCATAGTTACCAATGAAGAAAACGAAGATCTCCTACCTCAACTCACTGGGTTTTGGGGAGGGGGTGGGGGCTGATAAAGTCGATGGGTGTTACTCCGAAGTTTTCAGCTGCCTGCTCAGGGAGAATCGACCTCAGTGGCTTCAGTGAGTACTTTTATGGTTGTTCTCCATGTCTTATCATTTCTATCCTATCTAGCAAAAAAAGAAAAATGTCAAAAATTGGCCGGCACCATGGCTACATGAGGATCCAAAGTCTGCTGGCATGTGGCAGGTTAATTTCCTTTCATGGGAAGTTGTATTTACTAAGGTTAATCTTTAGACAAGCCATCTGAAAGCGATCAAATACTTGTTGAAGCTTGGCAAAATGTTTAGGGATAGTCTTGGTCACTATAATTATATCATCCAAGCAGGCAAAAAGAGAGTGGTCAGTCATGCCACTGAAGACTGAATGAATGAGTGTCATGAATCCTGAAGGGGCATTCCCTAATCCAAAAGGAAGCTTCTTAAACTAAGTATCCGGAAGGAGTGCTAAATTCTGTTAAAGGGCCACTGACTAGGTCAGGGGATGTAAAGACCACGTTGTTCTCACCTAGTGACCAAGAAATTAGTTAGAACTAGCAATGGAAAACGATCGGCTATAGTGACAGAATTTACGATAGTCCACTACTGATCTAAACCGTCTGCCATTCTTTCGAACTAGGAAAAATGGACTATTCCATGGACTGAGACAGTGCTCAATATTGCCCTGTGCTAACATATTTTGTACTAACTCGTCTGTTTCTTTTCTCAAACTGTAGAGTAATCGATACTCTGGTATGTATATTGGCTGAATTTCTGGCACTAATTCTGTATGTTGTTTCACTAGATCTGTCCTACGTAATGGTCCCCCGGGTAAGGTTACTACATCTCAATAAGTCTGCAAAAGATTTACTAATTGCTCCTTAACCCCTTAACCGCGGGGCGTCACTTTCGTGACGCTCGGCTACAATGGATCATACCGCGGGGCGTCACTTTTGTGATTCTGTGTTATTTTGAATTATCCCGGGCTCTCAAGTGGTGGCTTGTATCATATATCAGTACTGCCAATGTTCAACACTAGTCAGCACTCCAAATCTCATCTGTACTCCCATCCATTGTTGACATTTTAGCTATTTTAACCCCTTCCTGACTCCCCTCCCTACCTGCCCTCCATTACCCTCTCCTCTCACCTCCCACGCCGCGCTGCGCTACGGAAATTTCCCCCTTCTCTTTCCACAGATTTCATCCATTGAAATAAGGCCTATGCCCTATATTTTTACCCAATAATATATACCAAAAAAAAAACAGGTAAGTGATAGTGTTATACTCCAGAAATTGCCTAATTATCACCTGACAACTCCTCACGTGCATTCATTCGCTACATTACCACGGTAATTTCCCCTTTGATTTATGCCTTGTAATCGATGTCTGTAATAAAAATATATATCAGAAAGGAAGGGAGAATCCTAATTGACATTTACAGTCACCTGGAACTACCTATTTCTATATTTATTGCCGAGATTTTCTACCTATAAAAAATTAGCATGTAAGTTAGCAGCAGTAAGCCTAAAGTGTCATTGTCAACCCTTCCCTTCTCAGATAATTTACCCCCTTCTTGACTCCCCTCCCTACTTGCCCTCCATTACCCTCTCCTCTCACCTCCCACGCCGCGCTGCGCTACGGAAATTTCCCTCTTCTTTTTCCACAGATTTCATCCATTGAAATAAGCCCTATGCCCAATATTTTTACCCAATAATATATACCAAAAAAACCAGGTAAGTGATAGTGTTATACTCCTGAAATTGCCCAATTATCACCTGACAAAACCTCACGTGCATTCATTCGCTACATTACCACGGTAATTTCCCCTTTGATTTATGCCTTGTAATCGATGTCTGTAATAAAAATATATATCAGAAAGGAAGGGAGAATCCTAATTGACATTTACATTCACCTGGAAGTACCTATTTCTTTATTTATTGCCGAGATTTTCTACCTATAAAAAATTAGCCTGTAAGTTAGCAGCAGTCAGCCTAAAGTGTCATTGTCAACCCTTCCCTTCTCAGATAAGCCGCGGCATTTAGTTCCTTGTCCTCCACTGCAGAGACAACATGTCGCACTCGCGCCCCGCCATGCCTGCCGCTTCTGCGCCCATTGCAAAGGGCCCCGTGACCTCTACCCCCAAGAAAAGTGTTGAGGCAAGCAGGAAAGGCCTCAGTGACTCTGCAGTGGCACGAGAACTTGCTGAATTGTCGATGATAATAATGGACAGCGATTTTGACGATTCAGGTGAATCGTGTGATGAGCCGGGTGAACTTATCGCGCCAGAAACAGCGACAACAAGTGCTCCTACCAGTGAATCTGTGTGTAGCTCCAAGGGAAAGGAGCCTTTAGTGCAGGAAGGAAAAGAATTTGGGAAGGGAGTGAAAAGGCGGCGTGTTAGCCCCAGAACAATGCCCCCACGTGACCCAGCCCGCCATGAGTCACGAGATCATTCACCTCCCCGTTCCCCAAGCCCCGCTTTACTCATCTCATCATCGTCGGCTGAGTTATCTCCGGAGTCTTCGTCGTCGGAGTCACCACCAGCATCAACAGTGAAGGCCGGCCGTAGAGGTAGAGGTAGATCTAAGAGAGTGAGAAGTAGTGTAGCTAGTAGGGTAAGGGCTGCTAGTGCTGTACGGCAACCTAGGGTCAGTGCGAGTGACCTTGACCGTGATAAGCCTCCCTCTCAGCCAACCTCCACCACCACCACCACCACCATCCCTCCACCGCCACGCCAGGGAATCCTGGACGCCTTCGCGTGGACGGAAGGGTCAGATTTTGTCCCCGAAAACCTGGTTTTCGATGAGAGCTCGTCAGGAGTTCAGCCTGCCTTCACTATGGACGAAAATGCTGAGTGTGTCGACTACCTTTTGGCCTTCCTAGATGACGAAGTCATGCAGCACATATGTGATGAGACTAACAGGTTCGAATCACAACGTGCTGCTAGTGGTACAGGTGCAGCCAAGATGCAACAGTGGACCATGCTGGGAGTGCAGGAGCTGTATGTGTTCTTTGCCCTCATGCTTCTTATGCCACACTCCAAGAAGCATGAGTTGGAAGAATACTGGTCCATGGACCCCTTACTACCCTCACCGACCTTCAACAAGTACATGGCCAGAGATCGCTTCCGGAACATCATGGGAAACCTGCACTTTGCCGACAACGATGTACCTTCCCAAACCGACCCACTCTGGAAGATCCGGGAGATTCTGAACAGAATGAAGGATAAGTTCATGTCATTCTTCCACCCATTTCAGAAGGTTGTCATTGATGAGTCCTTGGTTCTGTTCAGAGGACGTCTTCGGTTTGTCCAGTACATTCCAAGCAAACGCCATCGCTTTGGAATTAAGTTCTTTGTACTGTGCGACTGTAAGACGGGGTACATCCTTGACTTCGTCATATATTCAGCCAGCACTGTCGATCTCGATAAAACACACCCCTTGGCTTCTCAGGCTGTGTAGTGAAAGTGCTCCTAGAAAAGTATTTTGGTGGGAATCATGTGCTGTATACAGACAACTACTATACAGCACCGAAACTTGCCAAATACCTTTCTGAGCACGGCATTGGCTCCTGCGGCACTGTCAAAAGTAATCGTGCCAACTTCAAATTCCCAGAGGCAGGAAACTCGCAGCGAGGAGACGTGCACCTACGCAAGTCTGAGAAGATGCTGGCAATACGGTGGCATGACAAGAGAGTCGTGCACATGCTCACCACCGTACATAAGGGGGAGATGAGAGACAGTGGGAAGGTCGACCGTAGGACAGGCGAACCTGTGATGAAACCTGATGCTGTGTTGGACTATAATATAAACATGCGGCTGGTGGACAAGTCCGACATGATGATTGGTGAGATCGACTGCCTCAGGAAGAATACTAGGTGGTACAGGAAAGTTTTTCTGCATCTCATAGATATGACGATGCTGAACGCCTTCATCCTGTACAAGATGAAGGTAAAGCCACCCAAGTCCTTCTCCCTGAGGTTGTTCGCCAGGACTTGTGTCCAGCAGCTGCTGGAAAAATATGGTAAGGTGCAAGCAGCAACTCCAAGGCGCCATCCAGTTACACTTCCCGACCGACTTGAGCAGAGGGCGTATATGGAGCGGCACAGACTTGAGCTAATGCCTGCCACAGGGAAAAGGAAGGCTGCGATTCGCAGGTGTCAGGTATGTGCGCATACCACACGCCGCACACCTGAGCATAAACGCACCTCTTGGCAGTGCGCTGAATGCCAGGTTCCCCTCTGTGTAACCTGCTTCTTCGATTATCACAGCCAGAAGCAGTTCTAACAGTGCAAGTGTGGAAGCAGAATTATTTGGAAATAATGTGTAAATAATGTGTAAATAATGTGTAAATAGCAGGTGAAAGCAATGGATGTTCAGTTCATATGATTGAACAGTGTACTATAGTTTCATCTTACTGAAAGTGACAGTGAATAACATATTGTAAGTAAAATAGAAGGGTAAATATTGAAAATAGAATAGAAAATGTAAATAGTAATGTAAGTAATTAGTAATATAAGAATATGAGTACAAATAATTTATGTTATAACAGTGAGAGTGAATCCGTGGCTCTCTACGTATTTTACTGACTGAAAAATAGAATGACTTCAGTGACAATAAAATAATACGACTGAATGAAACTTATGGAGAAAGACTCCAGATATATATAAGTGTGATATAGTAATAGAAATATAAAGTGTGAGGGGTTTTATGAATAATAAATGACAGAGTGCCTAGAGCGAACTAGCGCAAGTGCGGCGATCAGACGCGCTCGTAATTTCCATTGCTTTCACACTGTTTTTTTTTTTAGTATGGATCCCAAACTACTTGAAAATGGTAGAATAGTGTTTATAGTGTTTGTATCTGGCTGTGGTAATCATATAACGGGTTGTCGGGAAGTGTAAAGTGGAGACTTAGTTACCCTACTTCAGAGGTCTCCACAAGTCCTACGGAAACTGACGAAGGCTCAACAATCATTCCAGGAGAAAGCTGAAGGTATGTGCTATAAGCATATATAATTTTATTATTCTAGGACTAATAACTGATTTTTAGCAAATATTTTTTGAGAGTCTCTCGGAGCCCAAATAACCCCGCGGGACACGCAAGTAATTGGTAAACAAGCCCGCGGTGTAGGGGTTAAGGTGTGGGAAGTTACCGGAAGATAATTGTGAAACTAGGTCAGGTGAAAGAGTCATAGAAGATCCCTTAATGTTGATGGTATACACACCAGATGGTTCACTATGATCATCATCCTTCGTACGTATGGAGAATGGTACATCCTGGCACACCCTTATGGGCGATGGGTAAACCAGGAAATCCTCAATCCTTACACCACTTTTAAGTTTCAGTGGAGCATTTGTGACATTTAACAAGTAGAGATAACTTAAAATATTCTCCAACACAGTACACAGTGCCAACTCGTAGTTTAAGCCATTCATATAATACGTCTCTGGTAATGTTAGTACATCCACTCCCTGTTTTGCACCTACAACACGAACAGTTTTTGTAATCTCATGCAGCAACAGAATTGTGCACTGTTTTGTTACCGTTCACCTCGTCTCTGGCCATTGTAGAACGTCATTCAGACTAGTTAAATGAGAAGTGTCTGAGTCGTCTATTGTGTCACTGTTAGAGAGGTTGTCATGAGCCACTACTGAATGCTTAGAGGGGTGTCCTTTTACTTTCAACATTTGTTATATGATTCTTTTGGCAATTGTAACAGTCATATGAGGGGATTATAAGTATGACCAGCTTCAATATACTATCCTTGTTGCAATGTGGATTTCATGTAGTCTGCGTTCCATTTTCCTAACACAGCAACACACTGCACAAATGGTCAGTATGAATCTAATAAAAAAGATAACCACTGGGGGAACACAAAGATTAAATGTACCCATGAATGGCTGAAGGACAAAGAAAACTGAACCAAAACAAAATCACTCTGGGTGAGAAAGTCCAGCATACACAAGTTTGCAGACGTGATGGATAGACTGTCAAAAGGGAGGCTGGAAGTCATGTTGATGAATTAAGAGATTTCATATGTGTGATTGCATACAGTCTGATGATAACGAGTGGCATAGGTAATCACAGATTCTTATTTAACTGTACAATAGTCAGGCACCTTTTAGAAACCAATTGCAGGCAGTGAAGGAACAGAAGTTCCAGGACACATGATACTAACGGAGATTAGGACAGAGAAGAAGTACTCGATGTGGTTTCCACAAGCATGATGCACTGAGAGTTGAGGAGCCGGAATAAAGGTACAGGCAGAGTGTACGGAATATATATACTGTATATATATCTATATATCTATATATCTATATATATATATATATATATATATATATATATATATATATATAAATATATATATATATATATATATATATATATATATATATATATATATATATATATATATATAGCTATCTATCTATCTATCTACAGTATCTATCTATCTATCTATCTATATATATATATATATATATATATGTGTGTGTGTATGTGTATATATATATATATATATATATATAGATAGATAGATAGATAGATAGATATAGATATATATATATATATGCCCTGTGCTAACATATTTTGTACTAACTCGTCTGTTTCTTTTCTCAAACTGTAGAGTAATCGATACTCTGGTATGTATATTGGCTGAATTTCTGGCACTAATTCTGTATGTTGTTTCACTAGATCTGTCGTACGTAATGGTCCCCCGGGTAAGGTTACTACATCTCAATAAGTCTGCAAAAGATTTACTAATTGCTCCTTAAGGTGTGGGAAGTTACCGGAAGATAATTGTGAAACTAGGTCAGGTGAAAGAGTCATAGAAGATCCCTTAATGTTGATGGTATACACACCAGATGGTTCACTATGATCATCATCCTTCCTACGTATGGAGAATGGTACATCCTGGCACACCCTTATGGGCGATGGGTAAACCAGGAAATCCTCAATCCTTACACCACTTTTAAGTTTCAGTGGAGCATTTGTGACATTTAACAAGTAGAGATAACTTAAAATATTCTCCAACACAGTACACAGTGCCAACTCGTAGTTTAAGCCATTCATATAATACGTCTCTGGTAATGTTAGTACATCCACTCCCTGTTTTGCACCTACAACACGAACAGAGTTTTTGTAATCTCATGCAGCAACAGAATTGTGCACTGTTTTGTTACCGTTCACCTCGTCTCTGGCCATTGTAGAACGTCATTCAGACTAGTTAAATGAGAAGTGTCTGAGTCGTCTATTGTGTCACTGTTAGAGAGGTTGTCATGAGCCACTACTGAATGCTTAGAGGGTGTCCTTTTACTTTCAACATTTGTTATATGATTCTTTTGGCAATTGTAACAGTCATATGAGGGGATTATAAGTATGACCAGCTTCAATATACTATCCTTGTTGCAATGTGGATTTCATGTAGTCTGCGTTCCATTTTCCTAACACAGCAACACACTGCACAAATGGTCAGTATGAATCTAATAAAAAAGATAGCCACTGGGGGAACACAAAGATTAAATGTACCCATGAATGGCTGAAGGACAAAGAAAACTGAACCAAAACAAAATCACTCTGGGTGAGAAAGTCCAGCATACACAAGTTTGCAGACGTGATGGATAGACTGTCAAAAGGGAGGCTGGAAGTCATGTTGATGAATTAAGAGATTTCATATGTGTGATTGCATACAGTCTGATGATAACGAGTGGCATAGGTAATCACAGATTCTTATTTAACTGTACAATAGTCAGGCACCTTTTAGAAACCAATTGCAGGCAGTGAAGGAACAGAAGTTCCAGGACACATGATACTAACGGAGATTAGGACAGAGAAGAAGTACTCGATGTGGTTTCCACAAGCATGATGCACTGAGAGTTGAGGAGCCGGAATAAAGGTACAGGCAGAGTGTACGGAATATATATACTGTATATATATATATATATATATATATATAGCTATCTATCTATCTATCTACAGTATCTATCTATCTATCTACAGTATCTATCTATCTATATATATATATATATATATATATATATATATATATATATATATATGTGTGTGTGTATGTGTATATATATATATATATATATATAGATAGATAGATAGATAGATATAGATATATATATATAATAATGGAACAGATGAAGGAAAAGCAAATGAATAGAAAAAAAAATCCATGCACCATATTACTGGTATCTGCTGTTCATAAAATATCTGTAACAGTTAGACTTGAACAGCAGTAGGTTGAAGTCTGGAGGGAAACAACTCTGGGGAAGCGAGTTCCAGAGAGATGCAGTTTGGGGAATGAAAGAATTCTGATAGGTAGAAGTTCTGCAGTATGGCTGAGTGACATTCCAGTCATGAGCGCTGCCAGCTGCCCGTGTAGCACGAGGGAAGGCATGGAGAGGTGGCACCATGGACACAACTTCGTCTAAGCATTTGCTGTAGAAATATCTGTAAAATAACGCAAGGGAGGCAACATTCCTTCTTACTTGGAGGGGAGGTAGTTTATTAGTAATAGCATGGTTATTAATCATTCCAACAGCTTTGTTCTGAATTTTGTCTACTTGTTTTAATGCAACCGCTCAACATCCGCTCCACAAGGATGAGCAGTATTCAAGCTGAGAGCGCACATGACTCTTATAAATTATAACTAACAGCCCGTCAGCGAAGAAGTTACGGACTCTGTACAATAATCCAAATTTCTTGGAGGCGGTGTTAGCAAGTGATCTGACATGAGATGTCCAGCTGAGGGCACTGTTAAGCGAGATGTCGAGAATTTCAATACTTTTGGAAATGGGAATATTTGTAGCACTGAAGGTAATAAACGATTCTGGCAATACCTGCCCCGTAGTAAATTGTTCATATTTAGTTTTACTAGCATTAAATGAGACAAGGTTGTTTTGTCCCCATTCACTGATCGTGGATAAGTCTTGGCTTTAAGAGATGGCTATACTGAGGTGAGAGTTCGAGATATCAGACTTTGCAAATGGATGTCTGAGTGTGAATGAACTATGAAGTGTTGAGTCATCTGCATATGAATGGATGGGACTGTGGGTGACAGATAAGAGATCATTAATATGAACGAGGACCAGGGTTGGTGCCAGAACTGATCCCTGCAGCATGCCGGCGTTAACTGAGTGGAAAGTGGAATATACATCATCTACTTTTACTCTTATTATTCTATTGCTGAGATATGAGGAAATCAAAGGAACAAAAGAGTTTAGTTCATAGCAAGGGAGTTTGGACAACAGGGCACGGTGCCACACTCTGTCGAACGCTTTAGAAATATCCAGGGCTACTGCATGAGTTTCACCATGTAGGTCAACTGATTGATGGATGGTATGAGTTAGGAGATTGAGTATTTCAATGGTGGATCTTTCTTGGCGAAAACCATATTGTCTATCACTAGTTAAGTTGTTGGATTCAAGATGTTTAACTATGTGCTTATTAATTACAGTTTCAAAAACCTTACCAAAAGAAGATGTGACAGCTATTGGTCTGTAATCAGAGGGGTCAGAGGAAATACCTTTCTTTGTAATTAGGTGGATATTGGCTTCTTTCCACGAATTAGGGAATGAAGAAGTATGTATGCATAGTCTGAATAACTTTGCATGAACAGAGGCAAGTTCTGGGGAACACTTTTTCGAAACAACTGGCAGCATTCTATCTGGGCCTGGAGCTTTGTTGGTGGGTAAATTGTCTAGGATGGATTTCACGTACCTTGTCTGTATCTTAGGTGGAACAGTGTCGGGAGAGGCAAGTTCTAGTGCTGGGACATTCTGGCTGGCTTCATCTAAGGTAGAATTTCTGGCAAATGTACTGGCAAAGGTATCTGCTTTCCCATGCGGGTCATTAATAATGTTGCCATCTGGAGATTTTGGTTGGGAATGGATGATGACTTCTTAAAGTTATTATTGAAAGAATTGAGAGTTGACCAGAATATTCTATTGTCATTAGGGTTGTTAAGTAGTTTTGATGCTTGATTTTGAAGAAAGTTTGATTTAGCAAGATTTATTACAGCTTTTGCATGGTTTATAGCAATTTTAAATTGAGAGAGTGATTCAGATGTTTTTGATTTCAAGTAATAGTTATATGCTGAAGACTTTTGGGCTGTTGCTTTGGCACAGTTGCTATCAAACCATGTTGGAGAGTTCGATCTTTTAGTGAATTGTTGACTTGGTATGAATAATTCCATACTAGCTAGTATTAAATCGCAAATGTGGGACTGGGTAGAATTGACATCACTAGAGAAGAAAGACTGCCATGGAATGTCGGCAAGATCATCTCTAAATTCATCCCAGTTTGCCCTATCAAAGTGCCATCGGGTCACCCTGACAGGTTCAGAATGGAGTGGTCTGGGGGGGCTAAGTGATGAGGCTTTAATGAGATTGTGGTCAGAGGATCCAAGTGGAGACAATACCTCTATCCTGTACTGATCTGGATTATTTGTCAGGAGCAGATCCAAAGGATGGGCATTAAGGTCAGGATTATCTGGTATTCTGGTTGGTTGCTTTACCAGTTGCGTGAGATTAAACGATTCTGCAAACAGCTCGCACTCTAGACCAGCATCGTCAGTCCTGGCAGAGTGCAATAACCATTCAACATTATGTATGTTAAAATCACCCAAGATGGTAATTTCGGTGTTAAGTGCAAGATTAAGGTTACTCAACTGTGTGGAAATGGAATCAAATACACTGGGTTCAGAAGAAGCACTGGGGGAGCAATAAACTACACAGACATATTTGGTGATATTTTGATAGTTTAGTTTATACAGCGGGTAATCAAAACTTCGTGAAGTTTAACCCGCCCCGTCCCGTCGACGTATGGGTACGTTGCAACGATTTGCATTTGCCAGTCCCGGCGACATACCAGTACGTTGTGCAATTGCAAGGTCCCTAATCTGCACAATTTTCAATTTTTGCGCGTGATTTCGTGAGTGATTTTTGGCACGTATACACGGGACACCTTCCTCTATTCCTCTACAAGATGCCAAGCAGGGACAATGCCTTACACCGCATAACCTCCCCCCTCCCCCCCTCATGTCATTGTCTCAGCAATTCACCTGTTACCAGTGACCTGGCCAATAAAGATATTCAGGGCCAGAGTGATTCCCCAATCGATGACAATGTGGAGGACAATGTTTACATAGCATTAGAAGAAGAAACAGTCAGAAATAATGATCAGGTAATGTGGCAAAAAAAAGGTCAGGTATGGTGATTAGTTAGTGAGTGAAACAATGCTTATAATGCCTTCATTACTGCTTGAAAACCAATATACACTCATACTACATATAAATTCGTACCAAGGAAATAAATAAATACCGTTTATGAGTGGATAAAATAGTTACCCTGCCATGGAACTCGTTTTCTTTGGTGCCAGGATGTTAGAAAACCCAATCAGGTAAGAAGGAACTCCTAACTGGATTGAGTATTTTAAACCTCAGGTGAGTGATTTCTCTATGAATTTTTGATGTTTCTCACCAAAAGCAAAGGTTTTAGCCAAAAAAATTTGTTTTCGAAAATACCTCGGGATTGGGGGATGTCGGAGGTGCGGTAAACCTCGGGATGTGACGGGTTAAAAAGTGTCAACTGCATATTGGGATTTTATATAACAACAGGTGCCATCCTTATTACGGAAGTTTGTGAGGAGATTGTAACCACGAAAACAATATGGGGATATTTCAGTAGACGGGGAGATTTGTGGTTCTGTGAGGAATAAGGCCACAGGGGATATGGACTGTAGGAAAAAATGGACTGAATTTAAGTTGGTATTAAGGCCACGGATGTTGGTGAAGAATAAGGTGGCATTTTCACTTCTCCACTGACAAGCATGGCCTGAAATCGCACTATATATATATATATATATATATATATATATATGGAGCCTCTGTTGTACAGTGGTAAAGTGTGCATTTGTGTACACTGAAGAATGAGGGTTCACGCCCTGCCAGGGTAATAAACTTTGAGAGCATTCTTCCGATAACGTGCTGGTTTGCCGGATCTAAGGGGTCCTGTTGTTGAACCAGTGTCACATACTATAAAGTATGTTTGGACCCTGTCGGCTTGCACGTGCCGCATACACTTCGTTCACAGACTACACACACATCCAAAGCCACTCCAACACAACAATTACACTTACAAGCACTTCTCACCCTACATACAATCTCTGTCAGACAGCCTAAGCCACTCTGTAGAGATACATTGGCTGTATCGGCCCTACTTCGGTCGGAATAGGCTGGTCTTGCAGTGGACACTCAAACTGCTGCTGCTAATGATGATATATATACATTTGTGTGTGTGTGTGTGTGTGTGTGTGTGTGTGCGTGTGTGTGTGTTACCATTATATATATCCATACCTTTATATTCTATCGATAGTTGAATCTTTTGAGTTCATCCATTGTCTCTGGCAGAGTAGGTAAGGTCTAATTATCTCACGAATCTAAGAAAGAAATTTCCTTGGACCATACAGGATCTTTGCTCTTACAATTTCGAATAACCTCGGAGGTTAATACGGTGGTAGAAGTTTCTTTTGCCTGATGTGATGAGACGGCCACCACTACATGGTGTGAAATTGCGTCTGTAACTACACTCGATTTCCCTGGCATGTACTGAAGAGTTGGATTAAAGTCTTGGATGATGACTGACTATAGAGCCAGTTGATCTTTAAGGTTCTTTCCCTTGCACAAATCACAAAGAGAGAGGTGGTCTGTCTGGATATGCACTGGGTAACCACATACTATATCTCTTAAATGTTTTAGGGGCCAGACCACTGCTACGGCTTCCAAATCTGTAACTGCAATAATGTTCTGTGGGGTTTGGGAGTGACTACCATTCACTGTTACATGTTTCATTGTTGCCTGATCAAGTTGCATCAGTACTGCACCAAATCCTATGCCTGACGCATCTTTGCACAAAAGGAAGGGTTTTGCATAATCAGAGAAGGCTAAGATTTGGGCATTTACACGGACTATTTTCAGTGCTTCAAAGGCTTGTGACTGATCTGTAGTCCACATGAATGGTGCATTTTTCATTAGTAATTGAATCAGAGGAGCGGCAATCTGTGCATACCCGCTAAAAATTGCCGGTAGTAACCACTCTGTTCAGGAAAAAGCCCTTACATCATCTGTATTGGTAGGTTCTGACAAGTTGATAACCACTGTAATCTTATCTTCAGTAGTAAGAATACCTGCAGCATCAACTACGTGCCCAAGGAATTTAACCCGCCCTATGCCGGCAATGTACATGTACTTCGGCCCATTTATGCGTGGATAGTGCCAGCAGTGTAGATGTACGTTGGTAATTTGATATATTTCCCAATATTCGAGAATTCAAATTACGCACAAAAAATTGGCTGTGATATTCCCATGCCTCGCGAGGCCTCTCTAGGCCTTCCTATATCATCTATATACCCAACAGGATTGTCCTTGGCTCGAATAGCATAGTTACCAATGAAGAAAACGAAGATCTCCTACCTCAACTCACTGGGTTTTGGGGAGGGGTGGGGGGCTGATAAAGTCGATGGGTGTTACTCCGAAGTTTTCAGCTGCCTGCTCAGGGAGAATCGACCTCAGTGGCTTCAGTGAGTACTTTTATGGTTGTTCTCCATGTCTTATCATTTCTATCCTATCTAGCAAAAAAAGAAAAATGTCAAAAATTGGCCGGCACCATGGCTACATGAGGATCCAAAGTCTGCTGGCATGTGGCAGGTTAATTTCCTTTCCTGGGAAGTTGTATTTACTAAGGTTAATCTTTAGACAAGCCATCTGAAAGCGATCAAATACTTGTTGAAGCTTGGCAAAATGTTTAGGGATAGTCTTGGTCACTATAATTATATCATCCAAGCAGGCAAAAGAGAGTGGTCAGTCATGCCACTGAAGACTGAATGAATGAGTGTCATGAATCCTGAAGGGGCATTCCCTAATCCAAAAGGAAGCTTCTTAAACTAAGTATCCGGAAGGAGTGCTAAATTCTGTTAAAGGGCCACTGACTAGGTCAGGGGATGTAAAGACCACGTTGTTCTCACCTAGTGACCAAGAAATTAGTTAGAACTAGCAATGGAAAACGATCGGCTATAGTGACAGAATTTACGATAGTCCACTACTGATCTAAACCGTCTGCCATTCTTTCGAACTAGGAAAAATGGACTATTCCATGGACTGAGACAGTGCTCAATATTGCCCTGTGCTAACATATTTTGTACTAACTCGTCTGTTTCTTTTCTCAAACTGTAGAGTAATCGATACTCTGGTATGTATATTGGCTGAATTTCTGGCACTAATTCTGTATGTTGTTTCACTAGATCTGTCCTACGTAATGGTCCCCCGGGTAAGGTTACTACATCTCAATAAGTCTGCAAAAGATTTACTAATTGCTCCTTAAGGTGTGGCAAGTTACCGGAAGATAATTGTGAAACTAGGTCAGGTGAAAGAGTCATAGAAGATCCCTTAATGTTGATGGTATACACACCAGATGGTTCACTATGATCATCATCCTTCGTACGTATGGAGAATGGTACATCCTGGCACACCCTTATGGGCGATGGGTAAACCAGGAAATCCTCAATCCTTACACCACTTTTAAGTTTCAGTGGAGCATTTGTGACATTTAACAAGTAGAGATAACTTAAAATATTCTCCAACACAGTACACAGTGCCAACTCGTAGTTTAAGCCATTCATATAATACGTCTCTGGTAATGTTAGTACATCCACTCCCTGTTTTGCACCTACAACACGAACAGAGTTTTTGTAATCTCATGCAGCAACAGAATTGTGCACTGTTTTGTTACCGTTCACCTCGTCTCTGGCCATTGTAGAACGTCATTCAGACTAGTTAAATGAGAAGTGTCTGAGTCGTCTATTGTGTCACTGTTAGAGAGGTTGTCATGAGCCACTACTGAATGCTTAGAGGGGTGTCCTTTTACTTTCAACATTTGTTATATGATTCTTTTGGCAATTGTAACAGTCATATGAGGGGATTATAAGTATGACCAGCTTCAATATACTATCCTTGTTGCAATGTGGATTTCATGTAGTCTGCGTTCCATTTTCCTAACACAGCAACACACTGCACAAATGGTCAGTATGAATCTAATAAAAAAGATAGCCACTGGGGGAACACAAAGATTAAATGTACCCATGAATGGCTGAAGGACAAAGAAAACTGAACCAAAACAAAATCACTCTGGGTGAGAAAGTCCAGCATACACAAGTTTGCAGACGTGATGGATAGACTGTCAAAAGGGAGGCTGGAAGTCATGTTGATGAATTAAGAGATTTCATATGTGTGATTGCATACAGTCTGATGATAACGAGTGGCATAGGTAATCACAGATTCTTATTTAACTGTACAATAGTCAGGCACCTTTTAGAAACCAATTGCAGGCAGTGAAGGAACAGAAGTTCCAGGACACATGATACTAACGGAGATTAGGACAGAGAAGAAGTACTCGATGTGGTTTCCACAAGCATGATGCACTGAGAGTTGAGGAGCCGGAATAAAGGTACAGGCAGAGTGTACGGAATATATATACTGTATATATATATATATATATATAGATATATATATATATATATATATATATATATATATATATATATATATCTATCTATCTATCTATCTATCTATATATATATATATCTATATATATATCTATATATATCTATATATATATATATATATATATAGATATATATGTGTGTGTGTGTGTGTATATATATATATATATATATATAGATAGATAGATAGATATAGATATATATATAATAATAGAACAGATGAAGGAAAAGCAAATGAATAGAAAAAAAAATCCATGCACCATATTACTGGTATCTGCTGTTCATAAAATATCTGTAACAGTTAGACTTGAACAGCAGTAGGTTGAAGTCTGGAGGGAAACAACTCTGGGGAAGCGAGTTCCAGAGAGATGCAGTTTGGGGAATGAAAGAATTCTGATAGGTAGAAGTTCTGCAGTATGGCTGAGTGACATTCCAGTCATGAGCGCTGCCAGCTGCCCGTGTAGCACGAGGGAAGGCATGGAGAGGTGGCACCATGGACACAACTTCGTCTAAGCATTTGCTGTAGAAATATCTGTAAAATAACGCAAGGGAGGCAACATTCCTTCTTACTTGTAGGGGAGGTAGTTTATTAGTAATAGCATGGTTATTAATCATTCTAACAGCTTTGTTCTGAATTTTGTCTACTTGTTTTAATGCAACCGCTCGACATCCGCTCCACAAGGATGAGCAGTATTCAAGCTGAGAGCGCACATGACTCTTATAAATTATAACTAACAGCCCGTCAGCGAAGAAGTTACGGACTCTGTACAATAATCCAAATTTCTTGGAGGAGGTGTTAGCAAGTGATCTGACATGAGATGTCCAGCTGAGGGCACTGTTAAGCGAGATGTCGAGAATTTCAATACTTTTGGAAATGGGAATATTTGTAGCATTGAAGGTAATAAACGATTCTGGCAATACCTGCCCCGTAGTAAATTGTTCATATTTAGTTTTACTAGCATTAAATGAGACAAGGTTGTTTTGTCCCCATTCACTGATCGTGGATAAGTCTTGGCTTTAAGAGATGGCTATACTGAGGTGAGAGTTCGAGATATCAGACTTTGCAAATGGATGTCTGAGTGTGAATGAACTATGAAGTGTTGAGTCATCTGCATATGAATGGATGGGACTGTGGGTGACAGATAAGAGATCATTAATATGAACGAGGACCAGGGTTGGTGCCAGAACTGATCCCTGCAGCATGCCGGCGTTAACTGAGTGGAAAGTGGAATATACATCATCTACTTTTACTCTTATTATTCTATTGCTGAGATATGAGGAAATCAAAGGAACAAAAGAGTTTAGTTCATAGCAAGGGAGTTTGGACAACAGGGCACGGTGCCACACTCTGTCGAACGCTTTAGAAATATCCAGGGCTACTGCATGAGTTTCACCATGTAGGTCAACTGATTGATGGATGGTATGAGTTAGGAGATTGAGTATTTCAATGGTGGATCTTTCTTGGCGAAAACCATATTGTCTATCACTAGTTAAGTTGTTGGATTCAAGATGTTTAACTATGTGCTTATTAATTACAGTTTCAAAAACCTTACCAAAAGAAGATGTGACAGCTATTGGTCTGTAATCAGAGGGGTCAGAGGAATTACCTTTCTTTGTAATTAGGTGGATATTGGCTTCTTTCCACGAATTAGGGAATGAAGAAGTATGTATGCATAGTCTGAATAACTTTGCATGAACAGAGGCAAGTTCTGGGGAACACTTTTTCGAAACAACTGGCAGCATTCTATCTGGGCCTGGAGCTTTGTTGGTGGGTAAATTGTCTAGGATGGATTTCACGTACCTTGTCTGTATCTTAGGTGGAACAGTGTCGGGAGAGGCAAGTTCTAGTGCTGGGACATTCTGGCTGGCTTCATCTAAGGTAGAATTTCTGGCAAATGTACTGGCAAAGGTATCTGCTTTCCCATGCGGGTCATTAATAATGTTGCCATCTGGAGATTTTGGTTGGGAATGGATGATGACTTCTTAAAGTTATTATTGAAAGAATTGAGAGTTGACCAGAATATTCTATTGTCATTAGGGTTGTTAAGTAGTTTTGATGCTTGATTTTGAAGAAAGTTTGATTTAGCAAGATTTATTACAGCTTTTGCATGGTTTATAGCAATTTTAAATTGAGAGAGTGATTCAGATGTTTTTGATTTCAAGTAATAGTTATATGCTGAAGACTTTTGGGCTGTTGCTTTGGCACAGTTGCTATCAAACCATGTTGGAGAGTTCGATCTTTTAGTGAATTGTTGACTTGGTATGAATAATTCCATACTAGCTAGTATTAAATCGCAAATGTGGGACTGGGTAGAATTGACATCACTAGAGAAGAAAGACTGCCATGGAATGTCGGCAAGATCATCTCTAAATTCATCCCAGTTTGCCCTATCAAAGTGCCATCGGGTCACCCTGACAGGTTCAGAATGGAGTGGTCTGGGGGGCTAAGTGATGAGGCTTTAATGAGATTGTGGTCAGAGGATCCAAGTGGAGACAATACCTCTATCCTGTACTGATCTGGATTATTTGTCAGGAGCAGATCCAAAGGATGGGCATTAAGGTCAGGATTATCTGGTATTCTGGTTGGTTGCTTTACCAGTTGCGTGAGATTAAACGATTCTGCAAACAGCTCGCACTCTAGACCAGCATCGTCAGTCCTGGCAGAGTGCAATAACCATTCAACATTATGTATGTTAAAATCACCCAAGATGGTAATTTCGGTGTTAAGTGCAAGATTAAGGTTACTCAACTGTGTGGAAATGGAATCAAATACACTGGGTTCAGAAGAAGCACTGGGGGAGCAATAAACTACACAGACATATTTGGTGATATTTTGATAGTTTAGTTTATACAGCGGGTAATCAAAACTTCGTGAAGTTTAACCCGCCCCGTCCCGTCGACGTATGGGTACGTTGCAACGATTTGCATTTGCCAGTCCCGGCGACATACCAGTACGTTGTGCAATTGCAAGGTCCCTAATCTGCACAATTTTCAATTTTTGCGCGTGATTTCGTGAGTGATTTTTGGCACGTATACACGGGACACCTTCCTCTATTCCTCTACAAGATGCCAAGCAGGGACAATGCCTTACACCGCATAACCTCCCCCCTCCCCCCCTCATGTCATTGTCTCGGCAATTCACCTGTTACCAGTGACCTGGCCAATAAAGATATTCAGGGCCAGAGTGATTCCCCAATCGATGACAATGTGGAGGACAATGTTTACATAGCATTAGAAGAAGAAACAGTCAGAAATAATGATCAGGTAATGTGGCAAAAAAAGGTCAGGTATGGTGATTAGTTAGTGAGTGAAACAATGCTTATAATGCCTTCATTACTGCTTGAAAACCAATATACACTCATACTACATATAAATTCGTACCAAGGAAATAAATAAATACCGTTTATGAGTGGATAAAATAGTTACCCTGCCATGGAACTCGTTTTCTTTGGTGCCAGGATGTTAGAAAACCCAATCAGGTAAGAAGGAACTCCTAACTGGATTGAGTATTTTAAACCTCAGGTGAGTGATTTCTCTATGAATTTTTGATGTTTCTCACCAAAAGCAAAGGTTTTAGCCAAAAAAATTTGTTTTCGAAAATACCTCGGGATTGGGGGATGTCGGAGGTGCGGTAAACCTCGGGATGTGACGGGTTAAAAAGTGTCAACTGCATATTGGGATTTTATATAACAACAGGTGCCATCCTTATTACGGAAGTTTGTGAGGAGATTGTAACCACGAAAACAATATGGGGATATTTCAGTAGACGGGGAGATTTGTGGTTCTGTGAGGAATAAGGCCACAGGGGATATGGACTGTAGGAAAAAATGGACTGAATTTAAGTTGGTATTAAGGCCACGGATGTTGGTGAAGAATAAGGTGGCATTTTCACTTCTCCACTGACAAGCATGGCCTGAAATCGCACTATATATATATATATATATATATATATATATATATATATATATATATATATATGGAGCCTCTGTTGTACAGTGGTAAAGTGTGCATTTGTGTACACTGAAGAATGAGGGTTCACGCCCTGCCAGGGTAATAAACTTTGAGAGCATTCTTCCGATAACGTGCTGGTTTGCCGGATCTAAGGGGTCCTGTTGTTGAACCAGTGTCACATACTATAAAGTATGTTTGGACCCTGTCGGCTTGCACGTGCCGCATACACTTCGTTCACAGACTACACACACATCCAAAGCCACTCCAACACAACAATTACACTTACAAGCACTTCTCACCCTACATACAATCTCTGTCAGACAGCCTAAGCCACTCTGTAGAGATACATTGGCTGTATCGGCCCTACTTCGGTCGGAATAGGCTGGTCTTGCAGTGGACACTCAAACTGCTGCTGCTAATGATGATATATATACATTTGTGTGTGTGTGTGTGTGTGTGTGTGTGTGTGCGTGTGTGTGTGTTACCATTATATATATCCATACCTTTATATTCTATCGATAGTTGAATCTTTTGAGTTCATCCATTGTCTCTGGCAGAGTAGGTAAGGTCTAATTATCTCACGAATCTAAGAAAGAAATTTCCTTGGACCATACAGGATCTTTGCTCTTACAATTTCGAATAACCTCGGAGGTTAATACGGTGGTAGAAGTTTCTTTTGCCTGATGTGATGAGACGGCCACCACTACATGGTGTGAAATTGCGTCTGTAACTACACTCGATTTCCCTGGCATGTACTGAAGAGTTGGATTAAAGTCTTGGATGATGACTGACTATAGAGCCAGTTGATCTTTAAGGTTCTTTCCCTTGCACAAATCACAAAGAGAGAGGTGGTCTGTCTGGATATGCACTGGGTAACCACATACTATATCTCTTAAATGTTTTAGGGGCCAGACCACTGCTACGGCTTCCAAATCTGTAACTGCAATAATGTTCTGTGGGGTTTGGGAGTGACTACCATTCACTGTTACATGTTTCATTGTTGCCTGATCAAGTTGCATCAGTACTGCACCAAATCCTATGCCTGACGCATCTTTGCACAAAAGGAAGGGTTTTGCATAATCAGAGAAGGCTAAGATTTGGGCATTTACACGGACTATTTTCAGTGCTTCAAAGGCTTGTGACTGATCTGTAGTCCACATGAATGGTGCATTTTTCATTAGTAATTGAATCAGAGGAGCGGCAATCTGTGCATACCCGCTAAAAAATTGCCGGTAGTAACCACTCTGTTCAGGAAAAAGCCCTTACATCATCTGTATTGGTAGGTTCTGACAAGTTGATAACCACTGTAATCTTATCTTCAGTAGTAAGAATACCTGCAGCATCAACTACGTGCCCAAGGAATTTAACCCGCCCTATGCCGGCAATGTACATGTACTTCGGCCCATTTATGCGTGGATAGTGCCAGCAGTGTAGATGTACGTTGGTAATTTGATATATTTCCCAATATTCGAGAATTCAAATTACGCACAAAAAAATTGGCTGTGATATTCCCATGCCTCGCGAGGCCTCTCTAGGCCTTCCTATATCATCTATATACCCAACAGGATTGTCCTTGGCTCGAATAGCATAGTTACCAATGAAGAAAACGAAGATCTCCTACCTCAACTCACTGGGTTTTGGGGAGGGGGTGGTGGGCGGATAAAGTCGATGGGTGTTACTCCGAAGTTTTCAGCTGCCTGCTCAGGGAGAATCGACCTCAGTGGCTCCAGTGAGTACTTTTATGGTTGTTCTCCATGTCTTATCATTTCTATCCTATCTAGCAAAAAAGAAAAATGTCAAAAATTGGCCGGCACCATGGCTACATGAGGATCCAAAGTCTGCTGGCATGTGGCAGGTTAATTTCCTTTCCTGGGAAGTTGTATTTACTAAGGTTAATCTTTAGACAAGCCATCTGAAAGCGATCAAATACTTGTTGAAGCTTGGCAAAATGTTTAGGGATAGTCTTGGTCACTATAATTATATCATCCAAGCAGGCAAAAAGAGAGTGGTCAGTCATGCCACTGAAGACTGAATGAATGAGTGTCATGAATCCTGAAGGGGCATTCCCTAATCCAAAAGGAAGCTTCTTAAACTAAGTATCCGGAAGGAGTGCTAAATTCTGTTAAAGGGCCACTGACTAGGTCAGGGGATGTAAAGACCACGTTGTTCTCACCTAGTGACCAAGAAATTAGTTAGAACTAGCAATGGAAAACGATCGGCTATAGTGACAGAATTTACGATAGTCCACTACTGATCTAAACCGTCTGCCATTCTTTCGAACTAGGAAAAATGGACTATTCCATGGACTGAGACAGTGCTCAATATTGCCCTGTGCTAACATATTTTGTACTAACTCGTCTGTTTCTTTTCTCAAACTGTAGAGTAATCGATACTCTGGTATGTATATTGGCTGAATTTCTGGCACTAATTCTGTATGTTGTTTCACTAGATCTGTCCTACGTAATGGTCCCCCGGGTAAGGTTACTACATCTCAATAAGTCTGCAAAAGATTTACTAATTGCTCCTTAAGGTGTGGGAAGTTACCGGAAGATAATTGTGAAACTAGGTCAGGTGAAAGAGTCATAGAAGATCCCTTAATGTTGATGGTATACACACCAGATGGTTCACTATGATCATCATCCTTCGTACGTATGGAGAATGGTACATCCTGGCACACCCTTATGGGCGATGGGTAAACCAGGAAATCCTCAATCCTTACACCACTTTTAAGTTTCAGTGGAGCATTTGTGACATTTAACAAGTAGAGATAACTTAAAATATTCTCCAACACAGTACACAGTGCCAACTCGTAGTTTAAGCCATTCATATAATACGTCTCTGGTAATGTTAGTACATCCACTCCCTGTTTTGCACCTACAACACGAACAGAGTTTTTGTAATCTCATGCAGCAACAGAATTGTGCACTGTTTTGTTACCGTTCACCTCGTCTCTGGCCATTGTAGAACGTCATTCAGACTAGTTAAATGAGAAGTGTCTGAGTCGTCTATTGTGTCACTGTTAGAGAGGTTGTCATGAGCCACTACTGAATGCTTAGAGGGGTGTCCTTTTACTTTCAACATTTGTTATATGATTCTTTTGGCAATTGTAACAGTCATATGAGGGGATTATAAGTATGACCAGCTTCAATATACTATCCTTGTTGCAATGTGGATTTCATGTAGTCTGCGTTCCATTTTCCTAACACAGCAACACACTGCACAAATGGTCAGTATGAATCTAATAAAAAAGATAGCCACTGGGGGAACACAAAGATTAAATGTACCCATGAATGGCTGAAGGACAAAGAAAACTGAACCAAAACAAAATCACTCTGGGTGAGAAAGTCCAGCATACACAAGTTTGCAGACGTGATGGATAGACTGTCAAAAGGGAGGCTGGAAGTCATGTTGATGAATTAAGAGATTTCATATGTGTGATTGCATACAGTCTGATGATAACGAGTGGCATAGGTAATCACAGATTCTTATTTAACTGTACAATAGTCAGGCACCTTTTAGAAACCAATTGCAGGCAGTGAAGGAACAGAAGTTCCAGGACACATGATACTAACGGAGATTAGGACAGAGAAGAAGTACTCGATGTGGTTTCCACAAGCATGATGCACTGAGAGTTGAGGAGCCGGAATAAAGGTACAGGCAGAGTGTACGGAATATATATACTGTATATATATATATATATATATATATATATATATATATATATATATATATATATATAGCTATCTATCTATCTATCTACAGTATCTATCTATCTATCTATCTATATATATATATATATATATATATATATATATATATATGTGTGTGTGTGTGTGTGTATATATATATATATATAGATAGATAGATAGATAGATATAGATATATATATAATAATAGAACAGATGAAGGAAAAGCAAATGAAGAGAAAAAAAAATTCATGCACCATATTACTGGTATCTGCTGTTCATAAAATATCTGTAACAGTTAGACTTGAACAGCAGTAGGTTGAAGTCTGGAGGGAAACAACTCTGGGGAAGCGAGTTCCAGAGAGATGCAGTTTGGGGAATGAAAGAATTCTGATAGGTAGAAGTTCTGCAGTATGGCTGAGTGACATTCCAGTCATGAGCGCTGCCAGCTGCCCGTGTAGCACGAGGGAAGGCATGGAGAGGTGGCACCATGGACACAACTTCGTCTAAGCATTTGCTGTAGAAATATCTGTAAAATAACGCAAGGGAGGCAACATTCCTTCTTACTTGTAGGGGAGGTAGTTTATTAGTAATAGCATGGTTATTAATCATTCTAACAGCTTTGTTCTGAATTTTGTCTACTTGTTTTAATGCAACCGCTCGACATCCGCTCCACAAGGATGAGCAGTATTCAAGCTGAGAGCGCACATGACTCTTATAAATTATAACTAACAGCCCGTCAGCGAAGAAGTTACGGACTCTGTACAATAATCCAAATTTCTTGGAGGAGGTGTTAGCAAGTGATCTGACATGAGATGTCCAGCTGAGGGCACTGTTAAGCGAGATGTCGAGAATTTCAATACTTTTGGAAATGGGAATATTTGTAGCATTGAAGGTAATAAACGATTCTGGCAATACCTGCCCCGTAGTAAATTGTTCATATTTAGTTTTACTAGCATTAAATGAGACAAGGTTGTTTTGTCCCCATTCACTGATCGTGGATAAGTCTTGGCTTTAAGAGATGGCTATACTGAGGTGAGAGTTCGAGATATCAGACTTTGCAAATGGATGTCTGAGTGTGAATGAACTATGAAGTGTTGAGTCATCTGCATATGAATGGATGGGACTGTGGGTGACAGATAAGAGATCATTAATATGAACGAGGACCAGGGTTGGTGCCAGAACTGATCCCTGCAGCATGCCGGCGTTAACTGAGTGGAAAGTGGAATATACATCATCTACTTTTACTCTTATTATTCTATTGCTGAGATATGAGGAAATCAAAGGAACAAAAGAGTTTAGTTCATAGCAAGGGAGTTTGGACAACAGGGCACGGTGCCACACTCTGTCGAACGCTTTAGAAATATCCAGGGCTACTGCATGAGTTTCACCATGTAGGTCAACTGATTGATGGATGGTATGAGTTAGGAGATTGAGTATTTCAATGGTGGATCTTTCTTGGCGAAAACCATATTGTCTATCACTAGTTAAGTTGTTGGATTCAAGATGTTTAACTATGTGCTTATTAATTACAGTTTCAAAAACCTTACCAAAAGAAGATGTGACAGCTATTGGTCTGTAATCAGAGGGGTCAGAGGAATTACCTTTCTTTGTAATTAGGTGGATATTGGCTTCTTTCCACGAATTAGGGAATGAAGAAGTATGTATGCATAGTCTGAATAACTTTGCATGAACAGAGGCAAGTTCTGGGGAACACTTTTTCGAAACAACTGGCAGCATTCTATCTGGGCCTGGAGCTTTGTTGGTGGGTAAATTGTCTAGGATGGATTTCACGTACCTTGTCTGTATCTTAGGTGGAACAGTGTCGGGAGAGGCAAGTTCTAGTGCTGGGACATTCTGGCTGGCTTCATCTAAGGTAGAATTTCTGGCAAATGTACTGGCAAAGGTATCTGCTTTCCCATGCGGGTCATTAATAATGTTGCCATCTGGAGATTTTAGTTGGGAATGGATGATGACTTCTTAAAGTTATTATTGAAAGAATTGAGAGTTGACCAGAATATTCTATTGTCATTAGGGTTGTTAAGTAGTTTTGATGCTTGATTTTGAAGAAAGTTTGATTTAGCAAGATTTATTACAGCTTTTGCATGGTTTATAGCAATTTTAAATTGAGAGAGTGATTCAGATGTTTTTGATTTCAAGTAATAGTTATATGCTGAAGACTTTTGGGCTGTTGCTTTGGCACAGTTGCTATCAAACCATGTTGGAGAGTTCGATCTTTTAGTGAATTGTTGACTTGGTATGAATAATTCCATACTAGCTAGTATTAAATCGCAAATGTGGGACTGGGTAGAATTGACATCACTAGAGAAGAAAGACTGCCATGGAATGTCGGCAAGATCATCTCTAAATTCATCCCAGTTTGCCCTATCAAAGTGCCATCGGGTCACCCTGACAGGTTCAGAATGGAGTGGTCTGGGGGGGCTAAGTGATGAGGCTTTAATGAGATTGTGGTCAGAGGATCCAAGTGGAGACAATACCTCTATCCTGTACTGATCTGGATTATTTGTCAGGAGCAGATCCAAAGGATGGGCATTAAGGTCAGGATTATCTGGTATTCTGGTTGGTTGCTTTACCAGTTGCGTGAGATTAAACGATTCTGCAAACAGCTCGCACTCTAGACCAGCATCGTCAGTCCTGGCAGAGTGCAATAACCATTCAACATTATGTATGTTAAAATCACCCAAGATGGTAATTTCGGTGTTAAGTGCAAGATTAAGGTTACTCAACTGTGTGGAAATGGAATCAAATACACTGGGTTCAGAAGAAGCACTGGGGGAGCAATAAACTACACAGACATATTTGGTGATATTTTGATAGTTTAGTTTATACAGCGGGTAATCAAAACTTCGTGAAGTTTAACCCGCCCGTCCCGTCGACGTATGGGTACGTTGCAACGATTTGCATTTGCCAGTCCCGGCGACATACCAGTACGTTGTGCAATTGCAAGGTCCCTAATCTGCACAATTTTCAATTTTTGCGCGTGATTTCGTGAGTGATTTTTGGCACGTATACACGGGACACCTTCCTCTATTCCTCTACAAGATGCCAAGCAGGGACAATGCCTTACACCGCATAACCTCCCCCCTCCCCCCCTCATGTCATTGTCTCGGCAATTCACCTGTTACCAGTGACCTGGCCAATAAAGATATTCAGGGCCAGAGTGATTCCCCAATCGATGACAATGTGGAGGACAATGTTTACATAGCATTAGAAGAAGAAACAGTCAGAAATAATGATCAGGTAATGTGGCAAAAAAAAGGTCAGGTATGGTGATTAGTTAGTGAGTGAAACAATGCTTATAATGCCTTCATTACTGCTTGAAAACCAATATACACTCATACTACATATAAATTCGTACCAAGGAAATAAATAAATACCGTTTATGAGTGGATAAAATAGTTACCCTGCCATGGAACTCGTTTTCTTTGGTGCCAGGATGTTAGAAAACCCAATCAGGTAAGAAGGAACTCCTAACTGGATTGAGTATTTTAAACCTCAGGTGAGTGATTTCTCTATGAATTTTTGATGTTTCTCACCAAAAGCAAAGGTTTTAGCCAAAAAAAATTTGTTTTCGAAAATACCTCGGGATTGGGGGATGTCGGAGGTGCGGTAAACCTCGGGATGTGACGGGTTAAAAAGTGTCAACTGCATATTGGGATTTTATATAACAACAGGTGCCATCCTTATTACGGAAGTTTGTGAGGAGATTGTAACCACGAAAACAATATGGGGATATTTCAGTAGACGGGGAGATTTGTGGTTCTGTGAGGAATAAGGCCACAGGGGATATGGACTGTAGGAAAAAATGGACTGAATTTAAGTTGGTATTAAGGCCACGGATGTTGGTGAAGAATAAGGTGGCATTTTCACTTCTCCACTGACAAGCATGGCCTGAAATCGCACTATATATATATATATATATATATATATATATATATATATATATATATATATATGGAGCCTCTGTTGTACAGTGGTAAAGTGTGCATTTGTGTACACTGAAGAATGAGGGTTCACGCCCTGCCAGGGTAATAAACTTTGAGAGCATTCTTCCGATAACGTGCTGGTTTGCCGGATCTAAGGGGTCCTGTTGTTGAACCAGTGTCACATACTATAAAGTATGTTTGGACCCTGTCGGCTTGCACGTGCCGCATACACTTCGTTCACAGACTACACACACATCCAAAGCCACTCCAACACAACAATTACACTTACAAGCACTTCTCACCCTACATACAATCTCTGTCAGACAGCCTAAGCCACTCTGTAGAGATACATTGGCTGTATCGGCCCTACTTCGGTCGGAATAGGCTGGTCTTGCAGTGGACACTCAAACTGCTGCTGCTAATGATGATATATATACATTTGTGTGTGTGTGTGTGTGTGTGTGTGTGTGTGCGTGTGTGTGTGTTACCATTATATATATCCATACCTTTATATTCTATCGATAGTTGAATCTTTTGAGTTCATCCATTGTCTCTGGCAGAGTAGGTAAGGTCTAATTATCTCACGAATCTAAGAAAGAAATTTCCTTGGACCATACAGGATCTTTGCTCTTACAATTTCGAATAACCTCGGAGGTTAATACGGTGGTAGAAGTTTCTTTTGCCTGATGTGATGAGACGGCCACCACTACATGGTGTGAAATTGCGTCTGTAACTACACTCGATTTCCCTGGCATGTACTGAAGAGTTGGATTAAAGTCTTGGATGATGACTGACTATAGAGCCAGTTGATCTTTAAGGTTCTTTCCCTTGCACAAATCACAAAGAGAGAGGTGGTCTGTCTGGATATGCACTGGGTAACCACATACTATATCTCTTAAATGTTTTAGGGGCCAGACCACTGCTACGGCTTCCAAATCTGTAACTGCAATAATGTTCTGTGGGGTTTGGGAGTGACTACCATTCACTGTTACATGTTTCATTGTTGCCTGATCAAGTTGCATCAGTACTGCACCAAATCCTATGCCTGACGCATCTTTGCACAAAAGGAAGGGTTTTGCATAATCAGAGAAGGCTAAGATTTGGGCATTTACACGGACTATTTTCAGTGCTTCAAAGGCTTGTGACTGATCTGTAGTCCACATGAATGGTGCATTTTTCATTAGTAATTGAATCAGAGGAGCGGCAATCTGTGCATACCCGCTAAAAAATTGCCGGTAGTAACCACTCTGTTCAGGAAAAAGCCCTTACATCATCTGTATTGGTAGGTTCTGACAAGTTGATAACCACTGTAATCTTATCTTCAGTAGTAAGAATACCTGCAGCATCAACTACGTGCCCAAGGAATTTAACCCGCCCTATGCCGGCAATGTACATGTACTTCGGCCCATTTATGCGTGGATAGTGCCAGCAGTGTAGATGTACGTTGGTAATTTGATATATTTCCCAATATTCGAGAATTCAAATTACGCACAAAAAAATTGGCTGTGATATTCCCATGCCTCGCGAGGCCTCTCTAGGCCTTCCTATATCATCTATATACCCAACAGGATTGTCCTTGGCTCGAATAGCATAGTTACCAATGAAGAAAACGAAGATCTCCTACCTCAACTCACTGGGTTTTGGGGAGGGGGTGGGGGGCTGATAAAGTCGATGGGTGTTACTCCGAAGTTTTCAGCTGCCTGCTCAGGGAGAATCGACCTCAGTGGCTTCAGTGAGTACTTTTATGGTTGTTCTCCATGTCTTATCATTTCTATCCTATCTAGCAAAAAAAGAAAAATGTCAAAAATTGGCCGGCACCATGGCTACATGAGGATCCAAAGTCTGCTGGCATGTGGCAGGTTAATTTCCTTTCCTGGGAAGTTGTATTTACTAAGGTTAATCTTTAGACAAGCCATCTGAAAGCGATCAAATACTTGTTGAAGCTTGGCAAAATGTTTAGGGATAGTCTTGGTCACTATAATTATATCATCCAAGCAGGCAAAAAGAGAGTGGTCAGTCATGCCACTGAAGACTGAATGAATGAGTGTCATGAATCCTGAAGGGGCATTCCCTAATCCAAAAGGAAGCTTCTTAAACTAAGTATCCGGAAGGAGTGCTAAATTCTGTTAAAGGGCCACTGACTAGGTCAGGGGATGTAAAGACCACGTTGTTCTCACCTAGTGACCAAGAAATTAGTTAGAACTAGCAATGGAAAACGATCGGCTATAGTGACAGAATTTACGATAGTCCACTACTGATCTAAACCGTCTGCCATTCTTTCGAACTAGGAAAAATGGACTATTCCATGGACTGAGACAGTGCTCAATATTGCCCTGTGCTAACATATTTTGTACTAACTCGTCTGTTTCTTTTCTCAAACTGTAGAGTAATCGATACTCTGGTATGTATATTGGCTGAATTTCTGGCACTAATTCTGTATGTTGTTTCACTAGATCTGTCCTACGTAATGGTCCCCCGGGTAAGGTTACTACATCTCAATAAGTCTGCAAAAGATTTACTAATTGCTCCTTAAGGTGTGGGAAGTTACCGGAAGATAATTGTGAAACTAGGTCAGGTGAAAGAGTCATAGAAGATCCCTTAATGTTGATGGTATACACACCAGATGGTTCACTATGATCATCATCCTTCGTACGTATGGAGAATGGTACATCCTGGCACACCCTTATGGGCGATGGGTAAACCAGGAAATCCTCAATCCTTACACCACTTTTAAGTTTCAGTGGAGCATTTGTGACATTTAACAAGTAGAGATAACTTAAAATATTCTCCAACACAGTACACAGTGCCAACTCGTAGTTTAAGCCATTCATATAATACGTCTCTGGTAATGTTAGTACATCCACTCCCTGTTTTGCACCTACAACACGAACAGAGTTTTTGTAATCTCATGCAGCAACAGAATTGTGCACTGTTTTGTTACCGTTCACCTCGTCTCTGGCCATTGTAGAACGTCATTCAGACTAGTTAAATGAGAAGTGTCTGAGTCGTCTATTGTGTCACTGTTAGAGAGGTTGTCATGAGCCACTACTGAATGCTTAGAGGGGTGTCCTTTTACTTTCAACATTTGTTATATGATTCTTTTGGCAATTGTAACAGTCATATGAGGGGATTATAAGTATGACCAGCTTCAATATACTATCCTTGTTGCAATGTGGATTTCATGTAGTCTGCGTTCCATTTTCCTAACACAGCAACACACTGCACAAATGGTCAGTATGAATCTAATAAAAAAGATAGCCACTGGGGGAACACAAAGATTAAATGTACCCATGAATGGCTGAAGGACAAAGAAAACTGAACCAAAACAAAATCACTCTGGGTGAGAAAGTCCAGCATACACAAGTTTGCAGACGTGATGGATAGACTGTCAAAAGGGAGGCTGGAAGTCATGTTGATGAATTAAGAGATTTCATATGTGTGATTGCATACAGTCTGATGATAACGAGTGGCATAGGTAATCACAGATTCTTATTTAACTGTACAATAGTCAGGCACCTTTTAGAAACCAATTGCAGGCAGTGAAGGAACAGAAGTTCCAGGACACATGATACTAACGGAGATTAGGACAGAGAAGAAGTACTCGATGTGGTTTCCACAAGCATGATGCACTGAGAGTTGAGGAGCCGGAATAAAGGTACAGGCAGAGTGTACGGAATATATATACTGTATATATATATATATATATATATATATATATATATATATATATATATATATACAGTATATATATCTATCTATCTATCTATCTACAGTATCTATCTATCTATATATATATATATATGTGTGTGTGTGTGTATATATATATATATATATATATATATATATATATATATATATATAGATAGATAGATATATATAGATATATATATAATAATAGAACAGATGAAGGAAAAGCAAATGAATAGAAAAAAAAATCCATGCACCATATTACTGGTATCTGCTGTTCATAAAATATCTGTAACAGTTAGACTTGAACAGCAGTAGGTTGAAGTCTGGAGGGAAACAACTCTGGGGAAGCGAGTTCCAGAGAGATGCAGTTTGGGGAATGAAAGAATTCTGATAGGTAGAAGTTCTGCAGTATGGCTGAGTGACATTCCAGTCATGAGCGCTGCCAGCTGCCCGTGTAGCACGAGGGAAGGCATGGAGAGGTGGCACCATGGACACAACTTCGTCTAAGCATTTGCTGTAGAAATATCTGTAAAATAACGCAAGGGAGGCAACATTCCTTCTTACTTGTAGGGGAGGTAGTTTATTAGTAATAGCATGGTTATTAATCATTCTAACAGCTTTGTTCTGAATTTTGTCTACTTGTTTTAATGCAACCGCTCGACATCCGCTCCACAAGGATGAGCAGTATTCAAGCTGAGAGCGCACATGACTCTTATAAATTATAACTAACAGCCCGTCAGCGAAGAAGTTACGGACTCTGTACAATAATCCAAATTTCTTGGAGGAGGTGTTAGCAAGTGATCTGACATGAGATGTCCAGCTGAGGGCACTGTTAAGCGAGATGTCGAGAATTTCAATACTTTTGGAAATGGGAATATTTGTAGCATTGAAGGTAATAAACGATTCTGGCAATACCTGCCCCGTAGTAAATTGTTCATATTTAGTTTTACTAGCATTAAATGAGACAAGGTTGTTTTGTCCCCATTCACTGATCGTGGATAAGTCTTGGCTTTAAGAGATGGCTATACTGAGGTGAGAGTTCGAGATATCAGACTTTGCAAATGGATGTCTGAGTGTGAATGAACTATGAAGTGTTGAGTCATCTGCATATGAATGGATGGGACTGTGGGTGACAGATAAGAGATCATTAATATGAACGAGGACCAGGGTTGGTGCCAGAACTGATCCCTGCAGCATGCCGGCGTTAACTGAGTGGAAAGTGGAATATACATCATCTACTTTTACTCTTATTATTCTATTGCTGAGATATGAGGAAATCAAAGGAACAAAAGAGTTTAGTTCATAGCAAGGGAGTTTGGACAACAGGGCACGGTGCCACACTCTGTCGAACGCTTTAGAAATATCCAGGGCTACTGCATGAGTTTCACCATGTAGGTCAACTGATTGATGGATGGTATGAGTTAGGAGATTGAGTATTTCAATGGTGGATCTTTCTTGGCGAAAACCATATTGTCTATCACTAGTTAAGTTGTTGGATTCAAGATGTTTAACTATGTGCTTATTAATTACAGTTTCAAAAACCTTACCAAAAGAAGATGTGACAGCTATTGGTCTGTAATCAGAGGGGTCAGAGGAATTACCTTTCTTTGTAATTAGGTGGATATTGGCTTCTTTCCACGAATTAGGGAATGAAGAAGTATGTATGCATAGTCTGAATAACTTTGCATGAACAGAGGCAAGTTCTGGGGAACACTTTTTCGAAACAACTGGCAGCATTCTATCTGGGCCTGGAGCTTTGTTGGTGGGTAAATTGTCTAGGATGGATTTCACGTACCTTGTCTGTATCTTAGGTGGAACAGTGTCGGGAGAGGCAAGTTCTAGTGCTGGGACATTCTGGCTGGCTTCATCTAAGGTAGAATTTCTGGCAAATGTACTGGCAAAGGTATCTGCTTTCCCATGCGGGTCATTAATAATGTTGCCATCTGGAGATTTTAGTTGGGAATGGATGATGACTTCTTAAAGTTATTATTGAAAGAATTGAGAGTTGACCAGAATATTCTATTGTCATTAGGGTTGTTAAGTAGTTTTGATGCTTGATTTTGAAGAAAGTTTGATTTAGCAAGATTTATTACAGCTTTTGCATGGTTTATAGCAATTTTAAATTGAGAGAGTGATTCAGATGTTTTTGATTTCAAGTAATAGTTATATGCTGAAGACTTTTGGGCTGTTGCTTTGGCACAGTTGCTATCAAACCATGTTGGAGAGTTCGATCTTTTAGTGAATTGTTGACTTGGTATGAATAATTCCATACTAGCTAGTATTAAATCGCAAATGTGGGACTGGGTAGAATTGACATCACTAGAGAAGAAAGACTGCCATGGAATGTCGGCAAGATCATCTCTAAATTCATCCCAGTTTGCCCTATCAAAGTGCCATCGGGTCACCCTGACAGGTTCAGAATGGAGTGGTCTGGGGGGCTAAGTGATGAGGCTTTAATGAGATTGTGGTCAGAGGATCCAAGTGGAGACAATACCTCTATCCTGTACTGATCTGGATTATTTGTCAGGAGCAGATCCAAAGGATGGGCATTAAGGTCAGGATTATCTGGTATTCTGGTTGGTTGCTTTACCAGTTGCGTGAGATTAAACGATTCTGCAAACAGCTCGCACTCTAGACCAGCATCGTCAGTCCTGGCAGAGTGCAATAACCATTCAACATTATGTATGTTAAAATCACCCAAGATGGTAATTTCGGTGTTAAGTGCAAGATTAAGGTTACTCAACTGTGTGGAAATGGAATCAAATACACTGGGTTCAGAAGAAGCACTGGGGAGCAATAAACTACACAGACATATTTGGTGATATTTTGATAGTTTAGTTTATACAGCGGGTAATCAAAACTTCGTGAAGTTTAACCCGCCCCGTCCCGTCGACGTATGGGTACGTTGCAACGATTTGCATTTGCCAGTCCCGGCGACATACCAGTACGTTGTGCAATTGCAAGGTCCCTAATCTGCACAATTTTCAATTTTTGCGCGTGATTTCGTGAGTGATTTTTGGCACGTATACACGGGACACCTTCCTCTATTCCTCTACAAGATGCCAAGCAGGGACAATGCCTTACACCGCATAACCTCCCCCCTCCCCCCCTCATGTCATTGTCTCGGCAATTCACCTGTTACCAGTGACCTGGCCAATAAAGATATTCAGGGCCAGAGTGATTCCCCAATCGATGACAATGTGGAGGACAATGTTTACATAGCATTAGAAGAAGAAACAGTCAGAAATAATGATCAGGTAATGTGGCAAAAAAAAGGTCAGGTATGGTGATTAGTTAGTGAGTGAAACAATGCTTATAATGCCTTCATTACTGCTTGAAAACCAATATACACTCATACTACATATAAATTCGTACCAAGGAAATAAATAAATACCGTTTATGAGTGGATAAAATAGTTACCCTGCCATGGAACTCGTTTTCTTTGGTGCCAGGATGTTAGAAAACCCAATCAGGTAAGAAGGAACTCCTAACTGGATTGAGTATTTTAAACCTCAGGTGAGTGATTTCTCTATGAATTTTTGATGTTTCTCACCAAAAGCAAAGGTTTTAGCCAAAAAAATTTGTTTTCGAAAATACCTCGGGATTGGGGGATGTCGGAGGTGCGGTAAACCTCGGGATGTGACGGGTTAAAAAGTGTCAACTGCATATTGGGATTTTATATAACAACAGGTGCCATCCTTATTACGGAAGTTTGTGAGGAGATTGTAACCACGAAAACAATATGGGGATATTTCAGTAGACGGGGAGATTTGTGGTTCTGTGAGGAATAAGGCCACAGGGGATATGGACTGTAGGAAAAAATGGACTGAATTTAAGTTGGTATTAAGGCCACGGATGTTGGTGAAGAATAAGGTGGCATTTTCACTTCTCCACTGACAAGCATGGCCTGAAATCGCACTATATATATATATATATATATATATATATATATATATATATATATATATATATATATGGAGCCTCTGTTGTACAGTGGTAAAGTGTGCATTTGTGTACACTGAAGAATGAGGGTTCACGCCCTGCCAGGGTAATAAACTTTGAGAGCATTCTTCCGATAACGTGCTGGTTTGCCGGATCTAAGGGGTCCTGTTGTTGAACCAGTGTCACATACTATAAAGTATGTTTGGACCCTGTCGGCTTGCACGTGCCGCATACACTTCGTTCACAGACTACACACACATCCAAAGCCACTCCAACACAACAATTACACTTACAAGCACTTCTCACCCTACATACAATCTCTGTCAGACAGCCTAAGCCACTCTGTAGAGATACATTGGCTGTATCGGCCCTACTTCGGTCGGAATAGGCTGGTCTTGCAGTGGACACTCAAACTGCTGCTGCTAATGATGATATATATACATTTGTGTGTGTGTGTGTGTGTGTGTGTGCGTGTGTGTGTGTTACCATTATATATATCCATACCTTTATATTCTATCGATAGTTGAATCTTTTGAGTTCATCCATTGTCTCTGGCAGAGTAGGTAAGGTCTAATTATCTCACGAATCTAAGAAAGAAATTTCCTTGGACCATACAGGATCTTTGCTCTTACAATTTCGAATAACCTCGGAGGTTAATACGGTGGTAGAAGTTTCTTTTGCCTGATGTGATGAGACGGCCACCACTACATGGTGTGAAATTGCGTCTGTAACTACACTCGATTTCCCTGGCATGTACTGAAGAGTTGGATTAAAGTCTTGGATGATGACTGACTATAGAGCCAGTTGATCTTTAAGGTTCTTTCCCTTGCACAAATCACAAAGAGAGAGGTGGTCTGTCTGGATATGCACTGGGTAACCACATACTATATCTCTTAAATGTTTTAGGGGCCAGACCACTGCTACGGCTTCCAAATCTGTAACTGCAATAATGTTCTGTGGGGTTTGGGAGTGACTACCATTCACTGTTACATGTTTCATTGTTGCCTGATCAAGTTGCATCAGTACTGCACCAAATCCTATGCCTGACGCATCTTTGCACAAAAGGAAGGGTTTTGCATAATCAGAGAAGGCTAAGATTTGGGCATTTACACGGACTATTTTCAGTGCTTCAAAGGCTTGTGACTGATCTGTAGTCCACATGAATGGTGCATTTTTCATTAGTAATTGAATCAGAGGAGCGGCAATCTGTGCATACCCGCTAAAAAATTGCCGGTAGTAACCACTCTGTTCAGGAAAAAGCCCTTACATCATCTGTATTGGTAGGTTCTGACAAGTTGATAACCACTGTAATCTTATCTTCAGTAGTAAGAATACCTGCAGCATCAACTACGTGCCCAAGGAATTTAACCCGCCCTATGCCGGCAATGTACATGTACTTCGGCCCATTTATGCGTGGATAGTGCCAGCAGTGTAGATGTACGTTGGTAATTTGATATATTTCCCAATATTCGAGAATTCAAATTACGCACAAAAAAATTGGCTGTGATATTCCCATGCCTCGCGAGGCCTCTCTAGGCCTTCCTATATCATCTATATACCCAACAGGATTGTCCTTGGCTCGAATAGCATAGTTACCAATGAAGAAAACGAAGATCTCCTACCTCAACTCACTGGGTTTTGGGGAGGGGGTGGGGGGCTGATAAAGTCGATGGGTGTTACTCCGAAGTTTTCAGCTGCCTGCTCAGGGAGAATCGACCTCAGTGGCTTCAGTGAGTACTTTTATGGTTGTTCTCCATGTCTTATCATTTCTATCCTATCTAGCAAAAAAAGAAAAATGTCAAAAATTGGCCGGCACCATGGCTACATGAGGATCCAAAGTCTGCTGGCATGTGGCAGGTTAATTTCCTTTCCTGGGAAGTTGTATTTACTAAGGTTAATCTTTAGACAAGCCATCTGAAAGCGATCAAATACTTGTTGAAGCTTGGCAAAATGTTTAGGGATAGTCTTGGTCACTATAATTATATCATCCAAGCAGGCAAAAAGAGAGTGGTCAGTCATGCCACTGAAGACTGAATGAATGAGTGTCATGAATCCTGAAGGGGCATTCCCTAATCCAAAAGGAAGCTTCTTAAACTAAGTATCCGGAAGGAGTGCTAAATTCTGTTAAAGGGCCACTGACTAGGTCAGGGGATGTAAAGACCACGTTGTTCTCACCTAGTGACCAAGAAATTAGTTAGAACTAGCAATGGAAAACGATCGGCTATAGTGACAGAATTTACGATAGTCCACTACTGATCTAAACCGTCTGCCATTCTTTCGAACTAGGAAAAATGGACTATTCCATGGACTGAGACAGTGCTCAATATTGCCCTGTGCTAACATATTTTGTACTAACTCGTCTGTTTCTTTTCTCAAACTGTAGAGTAATCGATACTCTGGTATGTATATTGGCTGAATTTCTGGCACTAATTCTGTATGTTGTTTCACTAGATCTGTCCTACGTAATGGTCCCCCGGGTAAGGTTACTACATCTCAATAAGTCTGCAAAAGATTTACTAATTGCTCCTTAAGGTGTGGGAAGTTACCAGAAGATAATTGTGAAACTAGGTCAGGTGAAAGAGTCATAGAAGATCCCTTAATGTTGATGGTATACACACCAGATGGTTCACTATGATCATCATCCTTCGTACGTATGGAGAATGGTACATCCTGGCACACCCTTATGGGCGATGGGTAAACCAGGAAATCCTCAATCCTTACACCACTTTTAAGTTTCAGTGGAGCATTTGTGACATTTAACAAGTAGAGATAACTTAAAATATTCTCCAACACAGTACACAGTGCCAACTCGTAGTTTAAGCCATTCATATAATACGTCTCTGGTAATGTTAGTACATCCACTCCCTGTTTTGCACCTACAACACGAACAGAGTTTTTGTAATCTCATGCAGCAACAGAATTGTGCACTGTTTTGTTACCGTTCACCTCGTCTCTGGCCATTGTAGAACGTCATTCAGACTAGTTAAATGAGAAGTGTCTGAGTCGTCTATTGTGTCACTGTTAGAGAGGTTGTCATGAGCCACTACTGAATGCTTAGAGGGGTGTCCTTTTACTTTCAACATTTGTTATATGATTCTTTTGGCAATTGTAACAGTCATATGAGGGGATTATAAGTATGACCAGCTTCAATATACTATCCTTGTTGCAATGTGGATTTCATGTAGTCTGCGTTCCATTTTCCTAACACAGCAACACACTGCACAAATGGTCAGTATGAATCTAATAAAAAAGATAGCCACTGGGGGAACACAAAGATTAAATGTACCCATGAATGGCTGAAGGACAAAGAAAACTGAACCAAAACAAAATCACTCTGGGTGAGAAAGTCCAGCATACACAAGTTTGCAGACGTGATGGATAGACTGTCAAAAGGGAGGCTGGAAGTCATGTTGATGAATTAAGAGATTTCATATGTGTGATTGCATACAGTCTGATGATAACGAGTGGCATAGGTAATCACAGATTCTTATTTAACTGTACAATAGTCAGGCACCTTTTAGAAACCAATTGCAGGCAGTGAAGGAACAGAAGTTCCAGGACACATGATACTAACGGAGATTAGGACAGAGAAGAAGTACTCGATGTGGTTTCCACAAGCATGATGCACTGAGAGTTGAGGAGCCGGAATAAAGGTACAGGCAGAGTGTACGGAATATATATACTGTATATATATATATATATATATATATATATATATATATATATACTGTATATATATATATATATATATATATAGCTATCTATCTATCTATCTACAGTATCTATCTATCTATCTATCTATATATATATATATATATATATATATGTGTGTGTGTGTGTGTGTGTATATATATATATATATATATATATATATAGATAGATAGATAGATAGATATAGATATATATATAATAATAGAACAGATGAAGGAAAAGCAAATGAATAGAAAAAAAAATCCATGCACCATATTACTGGTATCTGCTGTTCATAAAATATCTGTAACAGTTAGACTTGAACAGCAGTAGGTTGAAGTCTGGAGGGAAACAACTCTGGGGAAGCGAGTTCCAGAGAGATGCAGTTTGGGGAATGAAAGAATTCTGATAGGTAGAAGTTCTGCAGTATGGCTGAGTGACATTCCAGTCATGAGCGCTGCCAGCTGCCCGTGTAGCACGAGGGAAGGCATGGAGAGGTGGCACCATGGACACAACTTCGTCTAAGCATTTGCTGTAGAAATATCTGTAAAATAACGCAAGGGAGGCAACATTCCTTCTTACTTGTAGGGGAGGTAGTTTATTAGTAATAGCATGGTTATTAATCATTCTAACAGCTTTGTTCTGAATTTTGTCTACTTGTTTTAATGCAACCGCTCGACATCCGCTCCACAAGGATGAGCAGTATTCAAGCTGAGAGCGCACATGACTCTTATAAATTATAACTAACAGCCCGTCAGCGAAGAAGTTACGGACTCTGTACAATAATCCAAATTTCTTGGAGGAGGTGTTAGCAAGTGATCTGACATGAGATGTCCAGCTGAGGGCACTGTTAAGCGAGATGTCGAGAATTTCAATACTTTTGGAAATGGGAATATTTGTAGCATTGAAGGTAATAAACGATTCTGGCAATACCTGCCCCGTAGTAAATTGTTCATATTTAGTTTTACTAGCATTAAATGAGACAAGGTTGTTTTGTCCCCATTCACTGATCGTGGATAAGTCTTGGCTTTAAGAGATGGCTATACTGAGGTGAGAGTTCGAGATATCAGACTTTGCAAATGGATGTCTGAGTGTGAATGAACTATGAAGTGTTGAGTCATCTGCATATGAATGGATGGGACTGTGGGTGACAGATAAGAGATCATTAATATGAACGAGGACCAGGGTTGGTGCCAGAACTGATCCCTGCAGCATGCCGGCGTTAACTGAGTGGAAAGTGGAATATACATCATCTACTTTTACTCTTATTATTCTATTGCTGAGATATGAGGAAATCAAAGGAACAAAAGAGTTTAGTTCATAGCAAGGGAGTTTGGACAACAGGGCACGGTGCCACACTCTGTCGAACGCTTTAGAAATATCCAGGGCTACTGCATGAGTTTCACCATGTAGGTCAACTGATTGATGGATGGTATGAGTTAGGAGATTGAGTATTTCAATGGTGGATCTTTCTTGGCGAAAACCATATTGTCTATCACTAGTTAAGTTGTTGGATTCAAGATGTTTAACTATGTGCTTATTAATTACAGTTTCAAAAACCTTACCAAAAGAAGATGTGACAGCTATTGGTCTGTAATCAGAGGGGTCAGAGGAATTACCTTTCTTTGTAATTAGGTGGATATTGGCTTCTTTCCACGAATTAGGGAATGAAGAAGTATGTATGCATAGTCTGAATAACTTTGCATGAACAGAGGCAAGTTCTGGGGAACACTTTTTCGAAACAACTGGCAGCATTCTATCTGGGCCTGGAGCTTTGTTGGTGGGTAAATTGTCTAGGATGGATTTCACGTACCTTGTCTGTATCTTAGGTGGAACAGTGTCGGGAGAGGCAAGTTCTAGTGCTGGGACATTCTGGCTGGCTTCATCTAAGGTAGAATTTCTGGCAAATGTACTGGCAAAGGTATCTGCTTTCCCACGCGGGTCATTAATAATGTTGCCATCTGGAGATTTTAGTTGGGAATGGATGATGACTTCTTAAAGTTATTATTGAAAGAATTGAGAGTTGACCAGAATATTCTATTGTCATTAGGGTTGTTAAGTAGTTTTGATGCTTGATTTTGAAGAAAGTTTGATTTAGCAAGATTTATTACAGCTTTTGCATGGTTTATAGCAATTTTAAATTGAGAGAGTGATTCAGATGTTTTTGATTTCAAGTAATAGTTATATGCTGAAGACTTTTGGGCTGTTGCTTTGGCACAGTTGCTATCAAACCATGTTGGAGAGTTCGATCTTTTAGTGAATTGTTGACTTGGTATGAATAATTCCATACTAGCTAGTATTAAATCGCAAATGTGGGACTGGGTAGAATTGACATCACTAGAGAAGAAAGACTGCCATGGAATGTCGGCAAGATCATCTCTAAATTCATCCCAGTTTGCCCTATCAAAGTGCCATTGGGTCACCCTGACAGGTTCAGAATGGAGTGGTCTGGGGGGGCTAAGTGATGAGGCTTTAATGAGATTGTGGTCAGAGGATCCAAGTGGAGACAATACCTCTATCCTGTACTGATCTGGATTATTTGTCAGGAGCAGATCCAAAGGATGGGCATTAAGGTCAGGATTATCTGGTATTCTGGTTGGTTGCTTTACCAGTTGCGTGAGATTAAACGATTCTGCAAACAGCTCGCACTCTAGACCAGCATCGTCAGTCCTGGCAGAGTGCAATAACCATTCAACATTATGTATGTTAAAATCACCCAAGATGGTAATTTCGGTGTTAAGTGCAAGATTAAGGTTACTCAACTGTGTGGAAATGGAATCAAATACACTGGGTTCAGAAGAAGCACTGGGGGAGCAATAAACTACACAGACATATTTGGTGATATTTTGATAGTTTAGTTTATACAGCGGGTAATCAAAACTTCGTGAAGTTTAACCCGCCCCGTCCCGTCGACGTATGGGTACGTTGCAACGATTTGCATTTGCCAGTCCCGGCGACATACCAGTACGTTGTGCAATTGCAAGGTCCCTAATCTGCACAATTTTCAATTTTTGCGCGTGATTTCGTGAGTGATTTTTGGCACGTATACACGGGACACCTTCCTCTATTCCTCTACAAGATGCCAAGCAGGGACAATGCCTTACACCGCATAACCTCCCCCCTCCCCCCCTCATGTCATTGTCTCGGCAATTCACCTGTTACCAGTGACCTGGCCAATAAAGATATTCAGGGCCAGAGTGATTCCCCAATCGATGACAATGTGGAGGACAATGTTTACATAGCATTAGAAGAAGAAACAGTCAGAAATAATGATCAGGTAATGTGGCAAAATAAGGTCAGGTATGGTGATTAGTTAGTGAGTGAAACAATGCTTATAATGCCTTCATTACTGCTTGAAAACCAATATACACTCATACTACATATAAATTCGTACCAAGGAAATAAATAAATACCGTTTATGAGTGGATAAAATAGTTACCCTGCCATGGAACTCGTTTTCTTTGGTGCCAGGATGTTAGAAAACCCAATCAGGTAAGAAGGAACTCCTAACTGGATTGAGTATTTTAAACCTCAGGTGAGTGATTTCTCTATGAATTTTTGATGTTTCTCACCAAAAGCAAAGGTTTTAGCCAAAAAAAATTTGTTTTCGAAAATACCTCGGGATTGGGGGATGTCGGAGGTGCGGTAAACCTCGGGATGTGACGGGTTAAAAAGTGTCAACTGCATATTGGGATTTTATATAACAACAGGTGCCATCCTTATTACGGAAGTTTGTGAGGAGATTGTAACCACGAAAACAATATGGGGATATTTCAGTAGACGGGGAGATTTGTGGTTCTGTGAGGAATAAGGCCACAGGGGATATGGACTGTAGGAAAAAATGGACTGAATTTAAGTTCGGTATTAAGGCCACGGATGTTGGTGAAGAATAAGGTGGCATTTTCACTTCTCCACTGACAAGCATGGCCTGAAATCGCACTATATATATATATATATATATATATCTATATATATATATATATATATATATATATATATGGAGCCTCTGTTGTACAGTGGTAAAGTGTGCATTTGTGTACACTGAAGAATGAGGGTTCACGCCCTGCCAGGGTAATAAACTTTGAGAGCATTCTTCCGATAACGTGCTGGTTTGCCGGATCTAAGGGGTCCTGTTGTTGAACCAGTGTCACATACTATAAAGTATGTTTGGACCCTGTCGGCTTGCACGTGCCGCATACACTTCGTTCACAGACTACACACACATCCAAAGCCACTCCAACACAACAATTACACTTACAAGCACTTCTCACCCTACATACAATCTCTGTCAGACAGCCTAAGCCACTCTGTAGAGATACATTGGCTGTATCGGCCCTACTTCGGTCGGAATAGGCTGGTCTTGCAGTGGACACTCAAACTGCTGCTGCTAATGATGATATATATACATTTGTGTGTGTGTGTGTGTGTGTGTGCGTGTGTGTGTGTTACCATTATATATATCCATACCTTTATATTCTATCGATAGTTGAATCTTTTGAGTTCATCCATTGTCTCTGGCAGAGTAGGTAAGGTCTAATTATCTCACGAATCTAAGAAAGAAATTTCCTTGGACCATACAGGATCTTTGCTCTTACAATTTCGAATAACCTCGGAGGTTAATACGGTGGTAGAAGTTTCTTTTGCCTGATGTGATGAGACGGCCACCACTACATGGTGTGAAATTGCGTCTGTAACTACACTCGATTTCCCTGGCATGTACTGAAGAGTTGGATTAAAGTCTTGGATGATGACTGACTATCCAGCCAGTTGATCTGTAAGGTTCTTTCCCTTGCACAAATCACAAAGAGAGAGGTGGTCTGTCTGGATATGCACTGGGTAACCACATACTATATCTCTTAAATGTTTTAGGGGCCAGACCACTGCTACGGCTTCCAAATCTGTAACTGCAATAATGTTCTGTGGGGTTTGGGAGTGACTACCATTCACTGTTACATGTTTCATTGTTGCCTGATCAAGTTGCATCAGTACTGCACCAAATCCTATGCCTGACGCATCTTTGCACAAAAGGAAGGGTTTTGCATAATCAGAGAAGGCTAAGATTTGGGCATTTACACGGACTATTTTCAGTGCTTCAAAGGCTTGTGACTGATCTGTAGTCCACATGAATGGTGCATTTTTCATTAGTAATTGAATCAGAGGAGCGGCAATCTGTGCATACCCGCTAAAAAATTGCCGGTAGTAACCACTCTGTTCAGGAAAAAGCCCCTTACATCATCTGTATTGGTAGGTTCTGACAAGTTGATAACCACTGTAATCTTATCTTCAGTAGTAAGAATACCTGCAGCATCAACTACGTGCCCAAGGAATTTAACCCGCCATATGCCGACAATGTACATGTACTTCGGCCCATTTATGCGTGGATAGTGCCAGCAGTGTAGATGTACGTTGGTAATTTGATATATTTCCCAATATTCGAGAATTCAAATTACGCACAAAAAAATTGGCTGTGATATTCCCATGCCTCGCGAGGCCTCTCTAGGCCTTCCTATATCATCTATATACCCAACAGGATTGTCCTTGGCTCGAATAGCATAGTTACCAATGAAGAAAACGAAGATCTCCTACCTCAACTCACTGGGTTTTGGGGAGGGGGTGGGGGGCTAATAAAGTCGATGGGTGTTACTCCGAAGTTTTCAGCTGCCTGCTCAGGGAGAATCGACCTCAGTGGCTTCAGTGAGTACTTTTATGGTTGTTCTCCATGTCTTATCATTTCTATCCTATCTAGCAAAAAAAGAAAAATGTCAAAAATTGGCCGGCACCATGGCTACATGAGGATCCAAAGTCTGCTGGCATGTGGCAGGTTAATTTCCTTTCCTGGGAAGTTGTATTTACTAAGGTTAATCTTTAGACAAGCCATCTGAAAGCGATCAAATACTTGTTGAAGCTTGGCAAAATGTTTAGGGATAGTCTTGGTCACTATAATTATATCATCCAAGTAGGCAAAAAGAGAGTGGTCAGTCATGCCACTGAAGACTGAATGAATGAGTGTCATGAATCCTGAAGGGGCATTCCCTAATCCAAAAGGAAGCTTCTTAAACTAAGTATCCGGAAGGAGTGCTAAATTCTGTTGAAGGGCCACTGACTAGGTCAGGGGATGTAAAGACCACGTTGTTCTCACCTAGTGACCAAGAAATTAGTTAGAACTAGCAATGGAAAACGATCGGCTATAGTGACAGAATTTACGATAGTCCACTACTGATCTAAACCGTCTGCCATTCTTTCGAACTAGGAAAAATGGACTATTCCATGGACTGAGACAGTGCTCAATATTGCCATGTACTAACATATTTTGTACTAACTCGTCTGTTTCTTTTCTCAAACTGTAGAGTAATCGATACTCTGGTATGTATATTGGCTGAATTTCTGGCACTAATTCTGTATGTTGTTTCACTAGATCTGTCCTACGTATTGGTCCCCCGGGTAAGATTACTACATCTCAATAAGTTTGCAAAAGATTTACTAATTGCTCCTTAACCCCTAAACCATGGGGCGTCACTTTCGTGACGCTTGGGAGCAAGGGATCATACTGCGTGGCGACACTTTTGTGATTCTGTGTTATTTTGAATTTGCCCGGGCTTTCAAGTGGTGGCTTGTATCATCTATCAATACTGCTAATGTCCAACACTAGTCAGCACTCCTAGTCTCATCTGTACTCCCATCCATTGTTGACAATTTAGCCATTTCTCCCCGTTCTTGACTCCCCTCCCTACTTCCACTCCATTACCCAATCCTCTCGCCTGCCCGGCCGTGCTATGCTAAATAAATCTTCCCTGGAATTTTTCACTGATTTCATCCATTGAAATAAGCCCTATGCCCTATTCTTATACCAAATAATATATACAAGAAAGAAATATGGCAAATGAGAGTGCCATACACTAGAATTGGCTAATTATCACCTGACACCACCTCACATGCACTCATTAGCTAATTTTTGCCATTTATTTCCCCTTGAAATATGCCGTACAAACTATTTTCGTAATAAAAATATATATAAGAAAGGAAAGGAGAAGCCTAAGTGATATTTATATTCACCTGGAACTACCTAATTATTGCAGGCCACCACACTGTATTCTACGCTAAGTAAATCTTCCCTGGAATTTTTCACTCATTTCATCCATTGAAATAAGCCCTATGCCATATTCTTATACCAAATAATATATACAAAAAAGAAATAAGGTACGTGATAGTGCCATATACCTGGAATTGGCTAATTATCACCTGACAACACATCACGTGCACTCGTTTGCTAATTTTCGCTGTTTATTTCCCCTTGAAATATGCCGTATAATCTATTTTCGTAACAAATATACATATAAGGAGGGAAGGGAGAAGCCTAAGTGATATTTTCATTCACCTGGAACTTCCTAATTTATTATGTATTGTCTTGGTTTCCTGCCAATCATTTCATTGCTATATATTAGCAGGTCTCACAGGGCTGAAGTTGGTAGTATTGCACTCACCCTATGGTCAGACTCAAATATGAAGTCCATTTGGGTGGGGCCTATGCGGGGATTTCCCTCTCTACAGCTCTGCCAAACCTCCTCTCTCTCTTTCTCTCTCTCTCTCTCTCTCTCTCTCTCTCTCAGTTGATTGAGAAAGTTTTTATATATTTATATATGGTCCGAGCTGCTCCTACATCGCTCCTTTCCATAAAGAACTTTCGGCCATCAACTTTTGCAAATTTGAAGCCCATATGCAAGAGAATCCTGTGAAGAGACTCGTTGCTTCCGTTGAAAGATATGTTTTCCTTGAGTTCTTCGTAAATCTTGTGCAATGTAGGAATTTCATGCCTTTCATAGAATCCCAGGACAGTTCTTCTGACCACTCGCTTGTCGAAATCGTCGAGATTCGTTACAGTTGCACTGCGCTTTTTTCTTGGTGACGAGAATACAGGCTGTTCTGGTGACATTTGTGTCACACAAGCTTTATTAAATTTAGAGCAGATTCTTTGGACTGTTTTTTCGCTAACGTTGGTAGCTTTGGCATTGCGAGCAACTGCTCTTGAAGGTGGAATTATAAAGACTCCAATAGCCTTTTCTTCTAAAAAAAAATACTTGTTCACATTGTAAATAAGTTCCGTCTCCCGACTGTGGAGCACACGAGAGCGAGTCGGAGTAGCTGCCATCGTGGGTGGGGATCAGGAAGTGACCAGTCACCTGTAGTCTGAGGTGGGTGTCCTTGACCTCTGGCAACGTCGGAAAGCGACGTTGTCACGTGGTGTGGAATTTATACAAATCATTGCTATTATCCTAAAAAGCGACACATTCATAGCACTATATAGCCTTAATTAATGTATTAAAGTACAGAATATTTAATATACAATTTCAAATAGTAAATAGCTGACATATGAGAGAGAGAGAGATAGGTACTGGGGTTGATGCGACAGAGCTGTAGAGAAGGAAATCCCCTCTTGCGCCCCACCCAAACGGACTTCATATTTGAGTCTGACTCTAGCTAGGCAGCAGGAGGCCACTACTATCAGTTCACGGTCGTCTTTGAAGGTGGGAGTATGTCTGATTAGCTCCTGCTAACTTCCGCCGCTTTCTAGCCCCATGCAAAGGGTCCTGTGACCTTTACCCCCTACTAAACCTCATGTGGAAAGAGGTAAAGGGCTGACAATTGATAAAGAGTGACTACGATCTTTTTATTGAGTAAAACAGTGCAAATGGAATTGTAAATAATGTGTAAATAATGTGTAAACAGCAAGTGAAAGCAAAATGAATGTAAATATAAGTGAACAGTGGAAAATAGTTTTATAAGTTACTTCAAGTGACAGTGCATAACACAGTGTAAATAAAATAGAAATGTAAATAATGTAAATAAGATAGAGAACGTAAATAGAAATGTAAATGAGTAGTATAATAAGAATACGAGTATATACCCTAGGAGTAATGAAAGTGAAAGTTTCACTCTAGCATGTATGAATACTATAAGTTATGGGAGTGAAGGTGAAAGTGACATTCACTCTCAATGCTAGTATACAGGACAAGAAAGTGAATGCTACATATTTTACTGAAAGAAATTGAATCCCTACTGTACAGTGCCAATAAACTACTATTACTGAAGGAAACTTATGGATAAAGATTGTAGATATATATGTGTTATATAGTAACAGAAATATAAACTGTGAGTGTTTTTATGAATAATAGACAACACTAGCGGCGAACGATCGGAAGTGGGATGGTCATATGCCCTCGTAATTTTCATTGCTTTCACAGTTTTTTTGTTTTTTTTGAGTATGCATTCCAAACTATTTGAGAATCATAGAATAGTGTTTCTAGTGATAATATCAGGCTGTGGTAATCATATTACGAGTTGTCGGGAAGTGTAAAGTGGAGACTTCGTTACCCAACTTCAGAGGTCTCCACAAGTCCTACGGTACTCGACGAAGGCTCAACAAACACCCAAGGAGAAAGCTGAAGGTATGTGCCATAAGTATATGTGATTTTAATATTCTAGGACTAATAACTGATTTTTGGCAAATATTTATATTTTTAGAGAGTCTGTCGGAGCGCGAATATGCCCGCGGGAGCCGCAAGTCAAAGCAAAACAAGCCCGCAGTTTAAGGGTTTATACAAAAAGACTGGCCTAAATACCAGTTATGAATAGCAAAGCGTTTATGCAAACTAGGAGCTATAAGTGAAATAAGCTTATTATGGAAAATAAAACACGAGTTTACATTAATCTCGAGAAAAAGAACTGTTAAATTTATTGATTACAAAGAAATAAATTTACGTTACATTTCCAAATGAATTCAAAATAAGATCGCACTCACTTGCTCACTCAAAAGCTAACTCTTAAGCCTAGGAAAACGAAAAGAAATACTAGTCAGAAACGTGGACAAAGCGGATGACTGGGTTTCATTACTGAGGAAGGACACTGCACACACTGAGCCTATGAAATTCAACGTCGGCGGCGGGAACTGGGTGTTGTTGCTGAGGAAGGACACTGCCACACACAACCTGCTTTCACGGTGCACAAATCTTGACTGACTTCAAATCGTAGGAAAGAGGCAAGTGTTGTGGCCGCATTGCTAACGGCTAGAATGAGCGAAACACGCCCATAATAAATCACTCAGGGGAAGTGCTAATGTCTCGCACAAAGACGATCATTTATGACCCACTGAAAAATTGCCTGAAAAACACTCCCGACCGGGTGAATACGTAGCGGTTAAACTAAATGATAAACACTGGGATTCCACTAGAGTTCGCGGTTTCCCACAACAGTTAATGTCACGAACCGACTCGTGACATTACGTCCCATCAAAAGTTGAAATTTTGTTCTCAGAAAAAAAATTTCAATATACATACATATAAATCCTAACTTAGTCACACAAGATTCACACTGTGGTGTGTGTGTGTTATCCTGCTACAGGAGAAAGTCACATTCGCCAGTGAGCGAAAAAAAAAAAACTCATATTTACATTAATAGAAGCAAGCTTGAGGGAAAAACTCCGTGACGACGGAGAAAAATCCTGTACTCAGGTCAAACTGAGTGAAAAGTTCGCTACATTTACATTAACAACTAATTGTTATGTAGAGTAATGTATGTAATACATGGTGTAGGTGTGACAGTTGTGGTGTGACTGTACCTACGTGTAAAATCATGTAATACAAATTTATAGTAAATAATGATGACGAGGCAGAAGAGAAATGGTAGCAGCATGCGACAGGGACAACCAGCTGATCTGCACGGCAATGCTGTACCCACCAGCTGCACCTATGAAAGGAATCAAGGTGGAGCATCAAAAGTGTCATTTCTCTCTCTCTGCCTAGCAATCAGTACTTATGTCATTATTAACCAGGAAACGTAATTCTTGAATTCACAAATTTCTTAGAACCCTTAAAGTTTACTGGTTAACGCTTATTAACTAGGAAACATGCCAGTTCTTGAATTGCTCAAATCTCTTAGAACGGGCAATTTACTAGTTAACCTAACATTATTAACCAGGAAACGTGTCAGTTCTTGAATTGCTCAAATCTCTTAGAATAGGCAGTTTACTGGTTAACCTAACTCTACACTTACAACTAATAACAGGAAGCTGAGAATCGCTAAGCAATATCGGGCAGGTCACGTTTTAACACCCACCGTGGGTGTGAACACTCGTGTGGATATTGTGCATTCTCTGGGAATCCTCAGGGAGGCCCACAGCTCGAAACGTTCCACAAGGTAATTCATACACAGCCTCGGACTGTCTCTGCAGGGTTCTCAAACTTCCCCTTAACTTATGGTATACATATGTATGTACAAGCCCTGGACATACTGTGTCCTGTAGGGCCAACGGGCGAGACGTCAGGTCTTATTGGTACACTAACTGGGAACCAGGCTGGTCCTTGGATTACTCAAATCTCTGAGGCCGCCTATCTTACGGAACCCAGCATACAACAGTGGCCCGTGTTAGTCAGCAGTTAGCAGGTGAGACATCAGGTCTGCACCTACGTTATCACTTCCCTTGATGTATCTTACAACAAGGTTAAAGTTCTGTAAATACAGTGTCCAGCATGTCAGTCTTGCATTAGCCGTCTTGGTCGTGCTGAGACTAGTGAGTGGCATATGATCAGTTTCCAGAGTGAATGGTGCCCCATATAAATAATAATAACATTTTTTAACACCATCAATCACAGCCAAGAGTTCCTTCTCAACAGTACTGTAATTCCTCTCGACGGGTTTTAGCTTACGACTGTGGTATGCCACTGGGAAGATTCCACCTGCCGATTCCTGTATCAATACTGCACCTAATCCATCTTGTGAAGCACCAGTGTAGAGTATGAAAGGTTTGTTGGAATCAGGCATCTGCAAGGCTCCTTGCACAACATGTTCTTAAGGGCAATAAAAGATCTCTCTTGTGCTTCTCCCCATTCAATGGTGTTTGGAGCATATTTCCGTAGCACCTTGTACAAAGGTTGGGCAATGAGAGCAAAGTTGGGGATAAAACTTCTATAATACCCCACTAGGCCAAGGAATTCCCTAACCTGTTTCTTGGTCACGGGTCTCAGGGCTTCTCTAACCTTCCTGATCTTGTCACCCTGACACCTGCAGTGATTGTTGCCAACAATATGTCTGAGGAACTCCACCTCACTGTGAGCAATCTTACATTTGCTAGGCTTCACAGTGATGTTGAAACTCTGGAGTCTACTGAAGACAATTTCGAAGAGTCTGAGGTGCTTCTCCAACGTGGCGGAATGAACAAGGACATCATCAACGAACATCTCTACTCCTACGATACCATGGAGCACTTGTCTCATGGCACGATTGAATACTTCTGGGGAATTGGTAAGTCCAAATGGGAGGACTTTATACTGATACAACCGCCTAGGAGTAGCAAAGGCAGTGAACTGACAGCTCTCGTGGTGAAGGGGAATCTGGAAGAATCCCTTCGCCAAATCGAGCTTCATGAAATATCGTGACCCTGCCAGCTTGGAGAAGATGGCAATGTGGTCACCTATTAGCTCATCATCCACTTTGGTGATTGTATTGAGCCTCCTATAGTTGCCACAAATCCTGACTCCACCATCTTTTTTGCGAACTACTACCATTGGACTGCAGCAAGGAGATGAGGACTTTTCAATAATACCTGCAATCTCCATGTCAGCAATTTCGTGTATACTGCACCCAGTACTCACATGGGAATCGGATATGGCTTAACCTTTACAGGAGTATCGCTGGTCAACTCAATCTTGTGACAATCAACCTTTGCAAGTCTATGTTGGTCAGAGAAGACATCAGCATACCGACAGAGCAGGGACCTTATGGCATTCTGATCACCTAATGCTAAGTCAGCGTTAAGTAAAACATCTCCGACAGTCTCTTCCTGACAGGACTGAGCGGTTAAGGGCTCGTCATCATGGTCATCAGCTGGGATCACTGCGGCTGCCCCAGTTTCTTCCAGTGGCTGGTCACTATCATCAGCTACTTGTAGGCCAGTCTCCTCGGGGTCTGACTCATGATAAGCCTTCAACATGTTAATGTGGAACCTTTTGCGAAGATTCCCCATCTGAATTATGTAGTTGAGGTCTGAAATGTGCTCTACTACATCAAATGGACCCTTCCACTGCGCCAACAACTTGTTCTGGGCAGTGGGGAGTAGCACCAGGCACTTATTGCCTGGACTAAACTTTCGAAGTTTTGCCTTGTTATCATAATAGGCTTTCTGAACTTCTCTCACCTTGATAAATTCTTCCTTAGCTAACTCGCACGTCAACCTGAGGTGGTCAGCTAGATCAAGGACGTAGGTGTAGGTGGTCTTGACTTCAGGGTCAGGTTCTTCACTGTCCCACAACTCACGAAGGACATGAAGTGGTCCGCGGACCGACCTTCCATACACCAGTTCAAAGGGTGAGAACTTCAAGGAGTGCTGTGGGGCTTCTCAATAAGCAAACAGAAGAGGAGCAATGAACCGCTGCCATTCCTTTGGCTGTTCGGCGGCCATGCACTTTAACATCTTCTTGAGAGTCCCATTGAACCTCTCACACAGCCCATTACACATAGGATGATAAGGCGTAGTTCACAGGCCTTGGATGGACAACAACCTGAATGCTTCGTTCATCATTGCAGAGGTGAACTGCGAACCCCGGTCGCTTAAGACCTCTTTGGGGATATATACGCGACAGAACACTTCGATCAATGCCTCAGCAACAGTGACGGCCTCTATATTCTTAAGGGCCACGGCTTCAGGCCACCGTGTGCTGAAATCAACAATAGTGAGGATGTACCTTGATCCATCACTTGCCCTAGGAGAGATTGGCCCAACAATGTCAACTGCTACTCTCTCGAACAGTTCAGAGATTACAGGCATTGGTTTCAATGGCACAGGACGGACACATCCCCGGTCAGTGGTACGCTGACACACATCACGGGAACTCACAAGCCTTTTTATTTCCTGTCCCATTCCTGGCCAGAAAAAGTCAGCATGGATGTGGTAAGAGGTTTTCTTTTGGCCCATGTGACCTCCAATGACTGAACAATGACACAATTCAAACACTGCCCAGCGATACTTTGCGGGAATGACGAACTGCAGTCGAACCTCATCCTGGGGTGTTTGTGATTCACAGTATACCCGTCCTCGCTTGCGAAGGAACCTGGCTTGACCTCCCCGTGAATACTCAATCACTTTACCCTCCAGCTTCTTATGCACTGAGGCAAGTGTCGGGTCAGACTGTTGTTCTTGGACATCTTGACTACAAATCAAATCTTGCAGCGTTGCAATGGTCAACGGGGTGACACGATTCGGAGCCTTGGCCATGGCTCATGTTACGGGCACAGCTGAAGTCTGAGTAGCAACATCTACGGTGCAACTGCTTTTGACGCCCGGTATGTTGCCGATAATGAGGTCAAACAAGGGTTCTGGCATGACAACAGCAGCTGTCAAGCCAGTGTAGAAAGGAGATGCCACCTGGATATGTGCCTAAGGGAACAATCTCACTGACCCATCAATAAGTCTAACTTGGATCTGCTTACCCGTGTACTCGTCGGGCCGAACTAAACTTTGCTTGACAGAGCAACCTGAGGAACCATTATCTCTTAGTACATTTACAGAAACACCTCCCACAAACCCTGGCTGAACAAGAAAGTCAGTGTTACTGGTGGAAGGGTCTGAGGAGGTAGCAGACAGTCATTGGTGAGACTGCGGAACAAACGATGCAGCAAATGTGGTGCCCTGAGATCTTGATACCTGAGGGGTCGTGCTTACCATCTGAGGAGCTGGAGCATTGACCACCTGTGGAGGAGGGTTCACTGTCACTGGGGAACTAGTGAACTGCGGGGAAGTACCTGTACTGGTGGTGTTGGCACCACTGTACATTTGTTGTGGCATAAGGGCTGCATTTGCATCCTGCCTTCGATACACTAAAGTCGATTGTCCTGACTGAGGGTTACGTGTTTTGTCCTTGCCCTGCTGCTGCTTGAAATACCGGTACTGCTGCTAGTTAGGGTTCTGTTTATCGTACCGCTTCCACTCAAGTTTCTGAGTGTTTTGCCCTTGGTCCTTCTTCTGCAGTTTTGGACCTTGGCCATTATTCTGAGAACGCCCTTGTTGCTGGGGTTCAGTTTGAGATGGTTTCCCAGATTTATCAGGTTTCTTGTTCCAGGTATGCTGCTTGCGAGTTTGATACCCGTATCCAGTGAAGAATGCGTCAGCCTTCTCCACCATTTGGCTAGCATCTCTTACCTGGCAGATCTTAAGCTGACCCATAAGTTCAGTAGGCCACGACGTTTCTAGCTGCGTGCGCAGCATAAGATCAATTATCCCCTCACGCATGGAAGGAGTTTCATCTTTCTCCATCCACTCTTCTAATTAAGCAGTAAGCCGGTCAAGAAACTGAACGGCAATCTCTTTATCCTGTAAACATGCCCTTATGAACTGACTCTTGGCTTCGTCAACTGTGAGACCATACGCTTTGACGAGTGCGGCCTTCATCATCTCATACGTGAGAGTGTCTCCACGAATTCTGTGGAGAATATCGAGGGCAGGGCCCTCAAACAGGCTAAGAGACTGAAGCCGCTTAGCTGCATCATCCAGCTGGTAAAGTTGAGCCATGTCTTCAAAACGAGCTGTGTATGGCTCGATTCACTCGTCATTTTTGTATGGGGGAAGCTTGATGTGTGTGGTCGCCATAACGTGCAGGGAGAACGCTCGTGGAGCTTGGGCCAGCTGCACCAGATGTGTATGAAGCCAGGGAATCTCGCTTGAGCTTCAACATTTCAAATTCATGTTTTTTGCATGCTTCTCGCTCAGCACGTTCGTGTTCTCGTTGTTCATGCTCGTATTCACGTTCTCTCTCATGTTGTTCTAACTCGTGTTGACGTTTTCTCTTGCGTTGTTCTAACTCATGTTGATGTTCTCTCTCTCGTTCCTCACGCTGTTCTCGCTCATGTTCTAACTCGAGTTCACGTTGTTTTTGTTCGTGTTCGCGCTGTTCTCGCTCGTGTTCGTGTTGGATTCTACGCTCTTCACGAGCATCTTTCTCACGTTGTTGCTCGTGAGAGGACGTAGCTTTGGATTTTTTCTGGGTCAGTAAGGCCCATATCTTTAGCTTCCTGTACATAGACGTTGGCTGCCATGATGCTAGCTCAATCTAAATAACTAGCGACTCAGTACTGACTGTGATTTTTTCAGAGAAAGATGTCAATAATCGAGAATAAAGAATATGGGCACAGGTTAATGGTGACCAGTTTTATCTAATTAAACTGGTAAAGAAAGAAATTTAAACAAATAACTGACTGTAAAAACTATTACGTAAATTAATTAAAATGAATAATAATCACCAGTAAGGTAGTGCCTATAGACTTTAATGATAAATACCTAAATATGAAAGAGTGAGTATTACCTCGTGAATAGCTTTAGAGCTAGAAGTTATATCCTAGAATGAGGTCGCCAATTGTCACGGGGTTTTTCAATGAATATACAATATTAAAGGATAATTTTCAATAATACTGAGAACAGGACAATGAATTGTCTTGTGAAAATCAAGCAATGATTACTTTATGCTGGCTTGCTTCACCGATTCTTTAAGGACGAGAATTTATAAACTTTCTCAACAGTACACAGCAGAGACTAATTCCTCACATTTGCTGTTTGTTAGTACTGTTAGCCTCTGAAGAAAGTGACTTCACCCCTGACAATCAATAACTGATGCTATTAATGATAACAGATTCTTGCTGATTCATTAACTCCTAGATGGTACAACGGATTTTAAGCTTAATATAAAAAGACTGGCCTAAATACCAGTTATGAATAGCAAAGCGTTTATGCAAACTAGGAGCTATAAGTAAAATAAGCTTAATATGGAGAATAAAACACGAGTTTACATTACATTAAGCTCGAGAAAAAGAACTGTTAAATTTATTGATTACAAAGAAATAAATTTACATTAAATTTCAAAATGAATTCAAAATAAGATCGCACTCACTCACTCACTCAAAAGTTAACTCTTAAGCCTAGGAAAACAAAAAGAAATACTGGTCAGAAAAGTGGACAAAGCATATGACTGGGTGTCATTACTGAGGAAGGACACTGCACACGCTGAGCCTATGAAATTCAATGGCGGCGGCGGGAACTGGGTGTCGTTGCTGAGGAAGGACACTGCCACACACAACCTGCTTCCACGGCGCACAAATCTTACCTGACTTCAAATCGTGGGAAAGAGGCAAGTGTTGTGGCCGCATTGCTAACAGCTAGAATGAGCGAAACACGCCCATAATAAATCGCTCAGGGGAAGTGCTAATGTCTCGCACAAAGACGATCATTTATGACCCACTGAAAAATTGCCTGAAAAACACTCCCGACCGGGTGAATTCGTAGCGGTTAAACTGAATGATAAACACTGGGATTCCACTAGAGTTCGCGGTTTCCCACAAGAGTTAATGTCACGAGCCGACTCGTGACAGTTTGTAACATTCTTTTAATAGATATTTTGTATGCAAATCTCTTATACTGTATATATATATATATATATATATATATATATATATATATATACATATAGATATTAAAAAAAAACTTTCCTGATAATGTGTAAATTAGTGTTTGCAGTGTTCATGTCATTTATTTGTTAGGTGAGGACATTTTTTAGTCTTCTTTCCTAGATAGGGAAGCTACTTCATGATCTGTGAGAGAGTTTGTATCATTATTTTCATATATAATTTGTAGGCAGAAATCCTATATAGTTTACTGTATTTACTGTGTTAAAAAACTTTACTGTTAATTTGTAAATAAAGTGTCTGCAGTGTTCTTGTTTTATTTATTAGGTGAGGACATATTAGTTTTTTCATCAGCTTATCAGTAAACACCATGGAGAACGTTTATACATCAGATCACAGATATATTTCGTGATCCTGTCAGAATTATTGTGGCAGGGTTTTCAAACTCAGGAAAAACCGTACTGATATCTAAACTCATCAAGTACTATGCAGAAAAGTTTTCAAAAATATTAATCTGTGGTGTAAGCTATCACCCTCTTCTAGATGATTCAGTCATTGGTCATAAAGTTTCTGTGCACAAAGATATAATTGACCCTTCAGTACACTCTACTCCACAAGGAAAATCACTACGCATATTAGATGATTTGTATTTAAAGGCAATGCAGAGTCAAACTGTAGCTGAAGCTTTCATCAAGGGAAGTCATTCAAACCTGAGTGTTGTATTAATATCTCAAAACCTTTTTATGAGAGGTCCCTTTTCTCGTGATGTATCCCTTAACCCTTTAACCGCGGGTGTCATTCCAGAATGACATCGACAAAACTGGACCAAACCGCGGGGGTCATTCTGGAATGTTCGTGAATATTTTGAACACCGCGCGTTTTTCCTGTGCGCAAATTGTCTCACGCAAGAGTAGCTGTCGAGTTCTTTCACGCCAGCCATCCCACACCTCCCTCCTCCCACCCCGAGGGGGCCCCCCCCACCCCTGCCCTGACACGCATCAGTCAGTATCTGTCCAGCTCTGTGCGTGATAATGGCGCTCTGTCCCGAGTCATCATTGCTCGCTTCCTCCTCAGAAATTATTAGTGCTAGTGTGCCTTCGACATCTACACCGAGGAAGGAGCTGCTGACGGCGAGGCAGAAGGGGTTGAGCACCCCAGAAATTAGGACAGAGCTGGATAAAACTGTAAGTACAACTCTGGATTGTGGCAGTGAGAGTGATACACTTACAGCAAGTAGTAGTGACGATTTTGCAGTGATTGGTGGTGAACCGTTTAGCATTGACAGTGACAGTGATGAAAGTGAACATGTTGTTTCCCCCCCACCACCCCCAACTTACTCTGGGAAAGGGAAGGCGCCTATGGGGAAAATTGGTGTTGCACGTGGGAAGGGAGTGAAGCGTAAACTTATGTCTCCTACACCAGGCCCTAGCAAGCATTTCCCACCACTTTCCCGTTCCCCTAGTGCTATTGCCCTCACATCTTCATCTTCTGCCGTGCCCTCTCCTCAGTCTACATCATCTGAGGAATATGAATTCCCAGAGCCTGCACAGCGAGGGAAGGCAGGCCGTGCAGGCAGGGTAAGCAGGGCAGGCCGGCCTAGAACAAAGGGGATGCGTGGCAGTAGGAGGGCAAAGCGGGGTGATAAGCGAGGTGATAAGTGGGGAAGAAAGGGTCGGATTTCACCATACACCAGGTCAGTAACCCCCCCGCCTGCCCCCCGCCCAGCTCCCTCACCCTCGCCACCCCCCCACTCACCACCCCCCCACTCACTCCCCTCCTGCTCACCTCCTGTCTCACCTCCTGCCTCACCCATTGCCTCACCCATTGCCTCCACCTCAGCTCCTTCTCACGGGGAAAAGAGTGCAATGCGACCTGCCACTGCCATTGAACCACGCGCCGGGAAAGTGGATGCATTTGTTTGGTCTGACGGTGCTGATTTTCAGCCACACAATCCGCCGTTTGACATGACAAATGCGGGAATACAGCCTGCCTTCCCATGCAGCGAAGGAGATGACTTTGTTGACTACTTCCTGGCCTTCATGGATGACGAAATCGTGCAGTTTGTCAGCGATGAGACCAATAGGTATGCAGCTCAGTGTGCAACAGAAGGGCTGGGACCTATTGGCTCACCAAAGCAAGTGTCGTGGTTGCCTGTCGGGATCAGAGAGCTGTATGTGTTCTTTGCTCTCATGTTCTTGATGCCCCATATCAAGAGACATGAGTTGGAGGAGTACTGGCTGGTTGATGACATTACTTCTCTCCCAACATTCGGCAAGTACATGTCACGAGATCGGTTCCGACAGCTGCTAGGATACCTGCACTTCGCTGACAATGGAAACCCATCCCAAACTGACCCTTTGTGGAAAGTGAGGGATTTTCTCAACAGGATTAGGGATCGATTTATGCGATTTTTCCGTCCTATGCAAAAAGTCGTCATAGATGAATCCCTGGTATTGTTCAGAGGACGTCTCAAATTCATGCAGTACATCCCCAGCAAACGCCACTGCTTTGGGATAAAGTTCTTTGTGCTGTGTGACTGTGAGACGGGGTATATCCTTGATTTCGTGATCTACTCTGCAAGTACAGTGGACGTGGACAGGAAAGACCCCCTTGGCTTCTCTGACTCCGTTGTAAAAGTGCTGATGGAGAGGTATTTTGGTGGGAATCATGTGCTGTACACAGACAATTATTACACAGCACCGAAACTCGCCAAATACCTGGCTGAACACGGCATTGGCACTGTGGGCACTGTATGGAGCCATAGGAAAGAGTGGCCAAGTTTCCCAGAAGCATCATCCTCATCCAAGGGAGATGTGCACCTGAAGAAGTCAGACAAGCTTCTGGCAATCAGGTGGCACGACAAGAAGGTCGTGAATATGCTCAGCACCATCCACAAGGGGGAATTGCAGAGAACTGGGAAGGTCAGCTACAGGACGGGAGAGCCAATCATGAAGCCCGATGCCGTCATTGACTACAATATCAACATGAGACTTGTTGATAAGTCTGACATGATGATTGGCGAAATAGACTGTCTGAGGAGAAACACCCGATGGTACAGGAAGGCTTGCCTCCACATGCTCGATATGTACATGCTCAACGCCTTCCTTCTCTACAAGACACAAGTCGGGGGCATAAGGCAACCATCCCTGAGACAGTTCTCCAAGACTGTATGTTGATAATCTCTTGAACTTGCAAACTAGAACAGTGAATAAGTATAAGTGAATAAGTGTTTAAGTTAACAATATATGCCTCTAGTAGTGGGTGCCAGCTTGACAATTAGTGAACGTATCAGCAAAGTTTGAAGAATGCCAATTCCTGCATAACACCTTCCAAGCCACTTATTTTTTTTTAATATGTCCGACTTTGAGCATAGGCTTCACAGCCTGCTCTGAAGGCCCAGCAGTCCTCCTACATACCATACACCTCTACAATTCATCACTTTGGCGCTAACACCCACCGTCCATATTGAATACATGCTAGGGCTGTCTCATACAGGACTGGCATATTGGTATTAGCGGGGGTATTTTTACGACATGTCTGCTGGTCGTCTGGTAGATCAGTAAAGTCTGATTTAATGAAATACAAATCCTTAAACTCTTCCCTGCCACAGCCGGGATTTGAACCTGGGTCCTTTAGGACTGCAGACCACTTCTTTACAGATTGAGCCATCGCCTCCCCCAAGCCACCGCTTCTTGCACTGCTCTCGCAGTGCGTAGTTGAGGGGCTGGCATAGAAGGGGTTCGACCTGTGTATATTTTCTCTATATAAACCGCCGCTGAAACTACATCAAGAGATGTGGATTACTCCTAACTGGGGACATAAGAGGGGATGTAAAATATATATATATATATATATATATATATATATATATATATATATATATATATAGTACATTCATACTTATCACCTTGCCTTTACTATTCATACCACGGATGAACGTTGTTATCTCGAGCATCATCAGTAAGGAAGAGGAGCGCATTTACTGGAAAAACATCACATAAGAACAGAAGATTCTAAACGCCCCATTTGCCAGGTACGGCTCCTAGAATCCTCAGGCATAGTTATTCTGGGAAGGAGCGAAGGGGTCAAGACATCATTTTTCATGGACTTAGGATCTATGGCAAATCTAATATCGGAAACCTCATTAAATAGCATTAGGGGAATGATTAGAAGGGTATGGATCCTTGAACCACTTGCCATTCGCCTGTATGGTGTGGAATTTAATGTTAAGGACAGAGTCACCTTAGAGATACATCTTGAAGTTTTAAACCCTTTCATTGCAGAGTTACATGTCACAAATGATCACAAGTATCCTGCAGATGTCCTGATTGGCTTACCCACCATGGTTCAACATTCCATTGCCCTGATACCTGCTTGTAGTGGTATTGAGATTCAAGGTTTCCCTGGAGCTAGCATGGACTACCCACGTCCTGTCCTCTCCCAAGTCAGCTCAGTCACCCAGCCTATAATGACTCCACCACTACTTGAGAATAAAGACGAGCAATCACTAGCATATAATGACACCCCCTCTGAGCACTCACTAGTGCCTCATGACAACCCATCTAACAGTGACACAACAGTAGACTCAAACATGTCTCATTTAACGACCTCAAATGCTTGGAATGACATTCCACAGTGCACGGAGATGAGACCGGCAGTAACAAAATAGTGCACAGTTTTGTTGCCACATAAGTTTACAAAAGTCTCTGTTCATGTTGTGGGTGCAAAAGAAGCAGTGGATGTACTGACATTACTAGAAACGTGTTGTGTGAATGGCTATACTTACGAGTCAGCATTGTGCACCGTGTTGGAGGATAATTTGTGTTACCTCTGCTTATTAAATGTCACAAATGCTCCACTGAAACTTAAAAGTAATACAAAGATGGGGGATTTCCTGGATTACCAATCGGTCGCACAGGTATGCCAGGATATGCCATTCCTCATAACTGTTAAGAATGATTGTGATAGCAAAAGGTAAACTCAAAGAGATCTGATATGACTCCTTCACCTGACCTACAGTAGTTTCACATGTATCTTCCGGTGAGTTCCCACAGCATAAGGAACAGTTAGTCAACCTTTTGCAGACGTCGAAATATGCTGGCATTACCTGGGGACCCTATGGGAAGGAGAGACCTCGTACAGCTCACACAGAATTAGTACAAGGAACTCAGCCAATTTACATGCCAGCATGTCGATTACCTCACAGTATGAGAAAGGAACGGACAAGGTAGTACAAAACATTTTAGATCAGGACATTATTGAGCACTCTGTCAGCCCATGGAATAGTCTACTTTTCCTAGTTCCAAAGAAGGGTGAACAATTTTGAACTGCAGTGGGCTATCATGAAGTAAATTCTGTCACTGTACTTGATCGTTACCCACTGCCAGTTTTATCTGATTTATTTGTCACTAGGTGAGCACAAAGTGGTCTTTACAGCCCTTAACCTACTCACTGGCTACTGGCAAGTAGAAATGGAAGAGTCATCCTGCCCTGTAACAACATTTCCCACCCCTTCTGGACATTTTCAGTTTAAGATGCTTCCTTTTGGATTAAGGAATACCCCTTTGGTATTCATGAGACCCATTCATTCTGTCTTCATTGGCATGATTGGCCACTCTTTTTTTACCTACTTAGATGATATAATTGTAGTGGGCAAGGCTATCTCTGAACATTTTGCCAAACATCAACAAGTTTTTGATCACTTTCAGATGGTTAGTCTAAAGATTAACCTCTGTAAATGTGACTTCCTAAGAAAGAAAATTAAATTCCTTGGGCACATAGTTAACCCCTCTCAGGTAAACCTAATATTTTATCCTTACTTAGGTAATGTGGGGACTGTCAGACCCCAATCTTTAAAAAATCACCAAAAATACTTACTTTATTGAAACAATCCCTTGTACACAGTTTCTATAGTCCTTTTCCTTCAATTTAGTGCAAAATTTATGAAAATATAAGTGATGAAACATTGTCTATCTATCTATCTATTGTCAGACGCCATAATCCCATAAGGGGTGGCCATTTGACTTTTGAGTTACTTGTTTTATGGAGAGGGGCACTAACCCTCCACCAACCCATTTGTTGACACGTAGGAAGCACGTATGGTTTGGTTATATGGTTACCACCAAGCGCTGTAAATAGTTTCTTGGCTTACAGGAAACCATTTGGCTTGTCACTCAATGTAAAGCCACCTGTAAAGGAAAGAAAAGCAATAAGAAGTGACAGGAAAGATAAAAGAAATAGGAAGAGAGGAGGGCAGGCACAGAAAAAGAATGATAAAGGCTAAGGAAAAAGTAGGTAGCACTACATCAAGTGAGTGGATGATAGTCGTCACCATCTACAACTGAAGTTAAGGTGAACCTAATATTATGATACAAAGGTGAATCATCATAAAATAAGCACTAATGAACTATTTCTGTCGTTTTGTAAAGGCTGTAATGGTAAAAATGAGCTCGAATTGTATGGAAAATTAAAATGAAAAACATCGACCAATTTTATACCAAATGAAATTAGTGGCTGCCATACCAAAACTGATATGTTCCACCAGTTTTCTATCATTGCGTGCTGTAAAGTAATGGCCAATGTTTCTGTAAGAAGTAAAAAAAGCACATGTCATTAAAAAAAAAAAAATTGGTATGGAAGACATATATGGGGAAAAAAAATCACAGGTTAGGTAATGTGGGATCCACTGGACCCCAAGGCCCTTTATCGCGAAAACAGAGCCAGATCCCGAACTGCCCCATCACCTCCCTAAACCATTCTACTAGTCAGGAAGGTAAAGGGAGAACCAGATCCCAAGACCTTATAGTAATATATGAAACAACACTAACAAAAATAGCGTGGGGTCACACAGACCCCACGTTACCTGAGGAGGGTATGCTGTGGGTATTCATACTGATGAAGATAAAATTACGGCAATCATCAACTTCCCAGAACCTACCATTATGGATGATGCAAAGAGTTTTCTTGGGTTGAGTGGTTACTACCGGTGATTTATTAAAGGCTATGCACAGATTGCCGCTAACTTACTGAGGAAAAGTATGCTTTTTGTGTGGACTAAAGATCATTCACAAGCCTTTGAAGCACCCAAAATAGCCCTTGTGAATGCCCCAGTCTTGGCCTTCCCTGATTATAAGAAAACTTTTCTTTTGTGTACGGATGCATCAGGGGCAAGAATTGGTGCAGTATTGATGTAACTTGGTCACGTGAAAGGGAAACATGTAATTGCGTATGTTAGTCATTTCCTCAACCCTGCAGACTGTAATTATAGTGTTACAGATTTTGAAGCCCCAGCACTGATCTGGTCCCCCAAGCATAACTGAGACATTGTAAATGGTTACCCATTGGATATCCAGACAGACCACCTCCCTCTTTGTGATTTATTCAAGGGAAAAAACATCACAAGTCGACTAGCTAATTGGTCAGTCATCATTCAAGACTTTAATCCAACCTTTCAGTACGTGCCCGGGAAATTGAATGTAGTTGCAGACACATTTTCACGTAATGTAGCTGCGGCAGTTTCACAATATCAACCAAACGAATCTTCTTGCACCACCTTAACCTCCAAGGTTGTTCCAAATTGTCAGCACAAAGACTCTCTATGGTACAAGGTAATTTATTTCCTTGGATCTGGAGATAATTCGACCTTACCTACTCTGCCAGTGTCAATAGATGAGTTCATGCAAGATAATGATATGTTTTACAGGAAAACATTAATTACGGAAAAGGACATACCCAATCGGGAAGTACATCAACTCGTTCTCCCTACTGCGGTACCGGTATTTCACATCATTCATTACACTCCTCTTGCATCTCATTCAGGTAAAGACCGATGTCTGACATAAGCACGTCTCGGATACTATTGGCCCACTAAGCACAAAGACACTAACCCATCCCATCCAGCTGATGTTTCCGCAAACCCTCCCCAGAGCTGGGCACTCCCAAGAGAAATCGTGAAAATCGTCTGTTTTATAACCTTCATGTCTCAGTTAATATTAAACCAAATATAACAAACAAGGTGTCATGATAGGGAAGAGTGGTGATGGTTCGGACACTTAAAAAATATATATTAAAATTCAGGTTAAAGCAGGAGAGTAATCTGGTTTATGTTAAAATGTTGCCACATCATTTTGCTCTTTAGGCTGATAATATGAAATTCTTGCTCTTTTCAGCTTTAAGCTACAGTATAGCTAACAAAACACAAGTGACTAAATCGTCCAAACCATCCATAACAATGGTGATGGTTCGGACAGAAGGGTGGGATGGTTCGGCCATATGTATTTTTCGGCATGTTCTTAAAATTATGTGAGTTGGATTGGATAAAAATGAACATTTTATAAAGGAAAGACATTTCCTTTTCCTAAAATATAGTATTAACCCTTACACCGCAGGCTTGTTTGGCTTTGACTTGTAGCTCCCGCGGGCATAGTCGTGCTCCGACAGACTCCTTAAAAATATTTGCCAAAAATCAGTTATTAGTCCTAGAATATTAAAATCACATTACTTATGGCACATACCTTCAGCTTTCTCCTTGGGTGTTTGTTGAGCCTTCGTCGAGTACCGTAGGACTTGTGGAGACCTCTGAAGTTGGGTAACTAAGTCTCCACTTTACACTTCCCGACAACTCGTAATATGATTACTACAGCCTGATATTATCACTAGAAACACTAATCTAGTATTCTCAAATAGTTTGGAATCCATACTCCCCCCCCCAAAAAAAAAAAAACACTGTGAAAGCAATGAAAATTACGAGGGCGCATGACCATCCCACTTCCGACCGTTCGCCTCTAGTATTGTCTATTATTCATAAAAACACTCACAGTTTATATTTCTGTTACTATATAACACTTATATATATCTACAGTCTTTATCCATAAGTTTCCTTCAGTAACAGTAGTTTATTGTCACTGTAGGGATTCAATTTCTTTCAGTAAAATACGTAGCATTCACTTTCTCGTTCTGTATACTAGCATTGAGAGTGAATGTCACTTTCACCTTCACTCTCATAACTTATAGTATGCATACATGCTAGAGTGAAACTTTCACTTTCATTACTCCTAGGGTATATACTCGTATTCTTATAATAATACTCATTTACATTTCTATTTACGTTCTCTATTTTATTTACGTTATTTACATTTCTATTTTATTTACACTGTGTTATGCACTGTTACTTGAAGTAACTTATAAAACTATTTTCCACTGTTCACGTATATTTACATTCATTACTTTCACTTGCTGTTTACACATTATTTACACATTATTTACAATTCCACTTGCACTGTTTTACTCAATAGAAAGATTGTAGTCACTCTTTTATCAATTGTCAGCCCTTTACCTCTTTCCACACGAGGTTTAGAAGGGGGTAAAGGTCACAAGGCCCTTTGCATGGG